>NW_006786891.1:1479441-1625014 GCF_000442215.2 Lipotes vexillifer
TGCTGAACCCCTAACCATGGATGGGCCCTACCAGGTGTGAGAACTCCTCCATTCCCCCAGCCACCCCTCAAGGGTGCTGGTTGGTCCCATCACTCCCGCCTTTACTTTTGCTCCCTCTGCCCTCCTTCCCACTCCCTCAGGACCCACGCAGCTGGAGGGGGACTCAGTGGGCAGAGAATCAGGCCTGGATCTCATCAGACTCCCCAGGGCCCAAGTGGGCAAGGGAAATGCTGGCCCTGCTCCCTTCTGATCCTCTGCCCTCCCAGCGGCCACCCCTTTCCTCCTCTGGGCGTGGGATCCCTTCCCCTCCCCCAACCACCCCTCAGGGGTGCTGATCACATCTGGCCTCCACTTCTCCTCTCCCCTCTCTACCCACCACATCCTACTCGGCCACTGGGGGTTCCTCCTGTCCCCTTAGGTGTCCATGGTCCCCACCAGTGCCTGATAGGTGCCCTAGTTGTGCGGAGACACAAACTCCGCATCCTTCTCATCTGCCATCTTGACCTCTATCTCTTTATTGATATTTCCTTTTTCTTTTATAATTTTATTTTATTTATTTATTTTTCACTGTGTTGGATCTTTGTTGCTGTGCACGGGCTTTCTCTAGTTGCGGTGAGTGGGGGCTACTCTTCGTTTCAGTGTGCAGGCTTCTCATTGCGGGGGCTTCTTGTTGCAGAGCATAGGCTCTAGACTCACAGGCTTCAGTAGTTGTGGCATGTGGGTTCAGTAGTTTTAGCTTGCAGGCTCAGTAGTTATGGCTCGTGGGTTCTAGAGCACAGGCTCAGTAGTTGTGGCACACGGGTTCAGTTGCTCCACAGCATGTGGGATCTTCCCAGACCAGGGATTGAACCTGTGTCTCCTGCATTGGCAGGCAGATTCTTAAGCACTGTGCCACCGGGGAAGTCCTGATATTTCCATTTTTATCACATGTTGTTTTCTTGACTTTCCACATCTTCCTTTAGTTCTATGAGCATCTGTTAGACAGATGTTTAAAAATCTTTGTCTAATATATCTGCCATGAAGTCTTATTCAGGGACAGATTCTGTTGGTTCATTTTTTTCCTTTTAATGTACCACAGATTCCTGTTTGTTTGTATGTTTTGTGCTTTTTTGTTCAACATTGGACATTTGAATCCAAAAAATGTGGTAACACTGGTAATCAGATTCTCCCTCTTTCCCAGTGTTTGCTGGGGGGTTTTTTGTTTTGTTTTGTTTTGTTGTTGTTGTTGTAGGCTATTTCTATGCCAAGGAGCAGCCTGACATGTAAACTTAGTATGTTCCTAGGTCTTTTCTGAGCCTTTCCCTGTGCATTCATTGTCATGTTGTAATTTTTCCCATATATGCAATTGTTTTTGAATGTTTAATCTTTAATGCCTGGCTCCTGAAAAGGGGAAAGCAAAAAATGGAGAGCAGAAATCAGAACACAGATCCCCAATATTTGGAGAACAGAGTTCTTTTTACCCATTCTACCTCCCACATGCTATGTGCAGGCTGCTCCAGGAACTCCTGCACAGCTGCCTGCCATGTGTCTGGGGGTGAGGAAAAGGTAGCTGCTACTCTGTTAAGAGCTGAAATCGACTGAAATTAATCACATTTTACTGGCCAAGCCTTGCCCTGGAAGGTGCAAGCCTTTAAGACTCCAGGGTTTCAAAAGAGTTATATTAGATTCTGGCAGTGCAATTGCTGTTTGGGTGGAGATGCAGATTCCTGGTGCTTCATACTCTGCCATCTTCCCAGCATCCTCTTTCCATTATGTTTTAACAGGATCATTTTGGCTGCTCTGCTGAGAATATACTGAACTGGAGCAAGGAGGAAGCATGGATACCAGTTATAAGGTAAGTAATCCAGATAAAAGATCCTCAACAGGAGATCAGAGTAGGTATAAGACTAAGGCAAGGATAATTACTCCCCTGTAAAGGGATTACTTCCTGCCAGGTCACCTGGCTGTGTCTCTTGACTAACAGCCATTGTCCTTTTCAAGATAGGTAATTCTATAGATTTTTCCTTTCCCTTTTCTCTTTGGGTGATGATAGCTTGGCTACTATTAAATTTGGGATTAATGAACTATCCTTTGTGCTTTTCCTATATCTACATCTTATAAATATTCCTTTATAAATAAACCTTCATTGAATTATCTTTTTGAAGTGTGCCATTTGTTTCTTGTTGAGACCCTAATTGATACATGAATTCTTCAGTTTGGGATACAATATTTTAAGTACTCACATTAAATCAAGCTTGTTAATTATGTCCAAATATTTTATATTACTGCATTAAAAAATCTATGATCTATTAGTTACTGACAGAACTATGTTTAAATCTCCCATTATTACTATCATACCCTGTGTCTTTAAGAACTGGGATTCTCAGTATGGAAGAGAGGAAATAGAGAAGTAATATAGAAAATAGAAGAGGTCACATAAAAACACTGTAGTATTAAATTTGAATTGGAAGTATTCATATGAACTTGTGAGGTGTTGTATGTGTGTGTATATATGTATGTGTATGTACATATACATATCTGTATGTGTCTTAGCTCTGTCCACCAAAAAGGAGTAGAAAATGTCCAACCCAATAATAATGAGCAATCCTAGCACCCACATTCCCAGATCATAGTCTAGAATTAATATTTGCCATTCAAAGAAACCAGGGCATTTTAGAAAAATGGTTTATTCCAGAAATGCGCAAGATGAATCTGGAAAATCTTATCATTACTAGATAGCAAGGAAGCTATCAAAGACTACTAAGATTAAATGAAAAAGATACAGGCCTAAACTTGAAGAGGCTCCCACTGGCCAGATATGGGACAAACTGAGCTTCGGTAAGGGTCATGATCACAATAGATTTAAACTCATAGAATCCATGGGTTCATAGTGATAAAAAATATTAGTCACTTTCAGAGAATGATAGGAAACAAATTTGTTACTTGGAAACTGGCAAAGGGAAAGATAGAGAATTTATCCTGCCTTTCCTACATGAACTGTATCATTTGGTAACAAAATAATAGACAAAGAGAAGCATCACTTTAATGAAGTATTTCAACTAATAAAAAAGAAAATGTTAGAATTAGAATATCAGCATTTTGGAAGTCTCAGTGAATTAGTGGCTAAAAGCATTCAGCAGCAATAGTTGTTAAATCACAGTCAGACATGATGCGCCTCTTAATGAAAGACCACAGCACTACCTGTGGTCTTGCCGACGTGAATAAACCTGGGTCTGTTCAAGCCTCAGGATGCAGCTGCCAACTTGAAGGAAATACAAGAGTCAGAGGAACACTGAATTGCATGTTCCTCTGAACCAGTTTCAAGGGTGTTCACCTTAAAATAATTCAGTAAGCTACACATTCATGTATTATTCTTGATCTGTGTTTTATTTTACAGGGGAAAAAATATTTTAAAAATCTCTCTCTATGCTTCATAGAATTGCTTATTCTTCCTTGTAGTTCTCTCAGTTTTGTCATATATAAATAATAAATAAATAAATAGATAGATACATGTGTATAGAGAGAAAGCTAAGGGGGTGTGGGGGAAGAGGGCAATTTATTAGGAACATACAAGATTTTTTTTTTTATTTGTCTGTGCTGGATCTTAGTTGCAGCACGTAGGATCTTTGTTGCCTCATGTGGGATCTAGTTCAAACCCGGGCCCCCTGCATTGGGAGCATGGAGTCTTAGCCACTGGACCACCAGGGAAGTCCCAACATACAAGTTTAGAATTATTAAATCTTCTGGTAAATTGTGTTATGATTCTCTATGTTGTTAATGTTTTTTTTTCCCTTGAAGTCTATTTTTATATTAATATAATGACACTAGCTTTCTTGTTGTTAATATTTTCCTGTTATATCTTTGTCCATCCATTTAGTTTTTAACCTTACTGTATTACTTGGTTTTAGATGTGTCTCTAGTAAGCCAGATATTGCTACATTTTGTTTTCCATCCAGTCTGTCAATCTTTGTTTTTTAACTGATGTTTTATACATCTTTATATACTGTGATTACTGATACATTTGGATTTGTCTTACCAGCTTATTTTGTGTTATCTATGATCCTATTTTTTAGTGTTTTCTTTTTCTGCTTTCTTGGCAACTTTGGGGTTTTTTTCATTTTATTTTTTTGCCCACTACTATTTTCAAAAGTATATCCTCTATTTCTAATATTTTAGGGATTACTTTTTATATTTTAATGTTTATATTTAACATATCAAAGACTAAAATTATTCAGTATTCTTATCCTTTTCCCAAACGACACAGGAATTCAGATCAAAACCTCCTGATTAAATACAATTTTTTCCTGTACTTTAGTTCTGCTTTTTAAATCCTTAATGATGATGTTATTATTTTATAATATCAATATGTGTTTAGACTTACCTTTTAAGGTAAGGATAATTTATTACTCTTTTTAGATTTAGAATTATTTATCCCTTATTACATATAATTCATCTCACATTTCAGAGACCTTCCATCTGTGAATACTTTCTACTTGAAGTTTCTTCTTTAGAATTTCTTTTACTGAGGATCTGTTGGTGACAAATTCTCTAAATTCTTATATGTTTGAAATTATCTTTAGTTTGAATTTGTTCTTAAATGATATTTTCACCAAGATGGCAGTTTTAGGTTGAAACTTCTTTTCTCTATTCTTGTTCAGCTTTTGTTGTTACTGTTAAGAAATCATCTGTCAGTATAATAACAGTTCTTTTGTAGGCAGTATGTTTTTTTCCTCTAGCTACATTCAGGATTTTCTATTCTACAGTTTCACTGTAAGGTACCTAAGTAAAGATTTTCTATTTATCATACTTGGTATTTGATGAGATTCCTGAATTGACATATTTTATAAGTTCTGGAAAATTCTAAGCCATTATCTTTTAAAACATTGGTGTTTCTCCATTCTCCCTATCCTGTCCTCCTGAAACTCATTAGATGCACATTAGGTCTTCTCAATCTATCCTTCATTTGTCTTAATCAATTTCACTTCTTCCTGTCCTGAATTTAAAATAATTCCTTCAAATTCATCTTCCTAGTCTTCATTTTGAGTTAACATTTTCCATTTCTAGAAATCTGTTTTTTCCATGTTATGTTTGTTGTTTTAAAAAATATTCTCTTGCTCTTTATCCATATTCTGGATCCCTTATTTATTTTTTTTAATTATACTAAACAGGGGTTGGGGCTTGGTCAATATGGCAGAGTAGGAAGACCCTGAGCTCACCTCCTCTCATGGGTACACCAAAATTACAACTATTTACAACGCAACTATTGATGAGAAAGCAAAATCTAGCAGAAAAGATCTTCTACAACTAAAGATACAAAAAAGGATCGACAAGATGGGTAAGAGGGGCAGAGTCGTGGTATTGTCAAGATCCATACCCCCAGGTAGGTGACCCACAAACAGGAGGTTAATTACAACAACAGAGGTTCTTCCCACAGAGCAACAGGTCTGAGCCCCACGCCAGCTCCCCAGCCCAGGGGTCTTTCACTGGGAAGACAATCCCCAAGAACATTTGGCTTAGAAGGCCAGCAGGGCTTACTTTCAGGCTATGGGAAATAGAGACTCCACTCTGTGCCCTCAAAATCACACACTCCAAGACCCAGGGCAGAAGCAAAAATTTGAAAGGAGCCTGGGTCAGACCCACCAGCTGATCTTGAGGAGTCTCTGAAGAGGCAGGAGTGAACTGGAGCACATCCTGGTGACATAGACACTGGTGGCAGCCATTTTTAGGAGCTCATTCTACCATGTAGACACTGGTACTGGCAAGCACAATTTTGGAATCCTCCATCTAGTTTATCAGCACCAGGACCTGTCCCCACCCACCAGCCTATTAGCACCAGTACTGGGATGCCTCAGGCCAGGCAACTAGTTGGGCAGGGACACAGCCACACCCATGAGCAGGCAGGCTACCTTAAGACCTTCTGAGCCCATAGCCACCCTGGGGCACATCCCTGTCCACCAGAGGACCAGGACCCTGCCTCACGGTGTGAAGGCACTAGCCCTGGGACTCCCAGGTGACTGCAGCCAGAGAACCCAGGACCCAGCCTGTCCACCAGCAGGTTAACACCAACTCTGAGATACTTTGGACTCAGCCAGCTGACCCAGGATCCAACCCCACTCATCATTAGGCTAACATCAACTTTGGCACACCCTGGAACCCACAGCCTACCATGTCATGAACCAGCCCCAACCACCAGAAGGCCAACACTAGATCTGGGAACACTGGCCACACAACCACCTACCTCAGAACCTGGCTGTGCCCACCAGTGAGCCAGAACTAGCCCTGGGATCCACAAGGTTTCTGCAGCTAGCTGCCTTGTGATGTGGCCCTGCCAACCAGCATCTGGCAGGCTCCATGCAAGACAGGGCCTGGCAACCAACGAGACCAGGGGACAGCCACACCTACCAGACCACTCACAGTAGTCAGCACACCACAACAGAAGGACCCATGTAGCCCACATAGGGAGCACCCCTAGAGCATATGGCTCTGATGACCAGAGGGGAATGTGCTGCTGGGATGCATAGCATGTCTCCTACAAAAAAATCTGTAATAGATAACACACAAAAAAAGAAAGGAACAAAAATGAACTACAGAAACAAGCCCAAAGCAATGAACAAAATGTCAATACCTATCAGTAATTACTTTAAATGTAGATGATCTAAATGCTCCAATCAAAACACATAGTTTGGCTGAATGGATACAAAAACAAGATCCATATATATGCTGCCTATAAGAGAGTAACTTCAGATCTAAAGTCATATACAGACAGAAAGTGAGCTGATGGAAAAAGGTATTCCATGCAAATGGAAATCAAAAGAAATTTGGGTAGCAGTACTTATATCAGGCAAAATAGACTTTAAAACAAAAACTATAACAAGAAACAAAGAAGGACATTACATAATGATCAAGTGATCAATCCAAGAAGAATTTATAACAAGTGTAAATATGTATGCAACCAACATAGGAGCACCTAATACATAAAGCAAATACTAACAGACATAAATAGGGAAATTGCCCTGTGGAGGTCAGAGATAGCAGGGTCCAGGTGCTCAGCCCCACCATGCTCCGGGGACTCAGAGTAAAGGATCAGAGCTGGGGGAAGGGGAGCCCCATCCCAGACCCTCTGCCGAGTCAGGGGCTGCAGGCTTCCCACAGCAGGTCACAGGAGTCCTGTGGGAAGCCCCATCTCCAGGCACAAGACAGCCATGAAACTCCATGGGAACCCTCAGGCAGCAGACTCGGGGGGCTCAGACAGGGGGAGTCTGACACCTGATCATCTCCCACACCTCACCCCAGTCTCCAACGCGTCAGGCATGGGACCCACCCCCTTAGGTTATGGAGGGGACGCTGAGGCTCAGGGAGATGCCAGAGCGTGTTATGGGGTTGCCTAGGGTGCAGGACAGCGCGGGGCTGGACCCACACAGGTGCTTCCTGGACCTCACCCTCTATGGGAGTAAACACACACACACACTTGCTACCACACATGCATGAACACGAACACATGAACACACACACATACACACGCACACAGACCCAGGCATGCCTGCAGCTGCATACCCGGCTCCTCCTCCACCTCCTGCCCTGGGCCGGGCACCAGATACCTCAGCTGTGCAACACGACCCAGGGCTGCAACTCAAGGCTGCCTCCCACCTGCCCCCTTGCAGACTGGGGTGAGGTATGGGAGATTATCAGGTGTCAGAGCCCCCCTGTCTGAGCCCCCTGTTTCTGCTGCCTGAGGGCCACCATGGAGTTTCAGGGCCATCTTGTGCCTGGAGATGGGGCTTCCCACAGCACTCCTGTGACCTGCTGTGGGAAGCCTGCAGCCCCTGACTCGGCAGAGGGTCTGGGATGGGGCTCCCCTTCCCCCAGCTCTGATCCTTTACTCTGAGTCCCCGGAGCATGGTGGGGCTGAGCACCTGGACCCTGCTATCTCTGACCTCCACAGGGCCCCAGGCTGCCATCACTGTCCCCTGGTGGATGCCCTGGGCTCCCCCCATCCCCTGAGCTGGCCCTGGCAGCTCTTAACCATTCACAGTGGCCTCCTCAGGAATCAGCTATTTGGGGTCAGCAGCTGAGGGCCACTCTCCCAGATGATTCTCAGAAAACCTCCAAGTCGCCCAGGGGAGGACCCAACAGGGCTGGCCTGTGTGTGCACACGTGTGTGTGGTCCTGTGTCCAGCAGCTGGGCTTCCCTCTCAGGGCAGGATCTGGGGTGTCCTCATCTGTTCCCAACATACAATAATCGTAATGTACTTTAGCACTCCACTTACATCAATGGACAGATAATCCAGACAGAAAATCAATAAGGAAACACTGACCTTAAATGACACATTAGCCCACATGGACTTAATATATATGAAAATTTTCATCCAGAAGCAGCAGAATACAGATTCTTTTCTAGTGCACATGGAACATTCTCCAGGATAGATCACAGGCTAGGGCACATAACAAGTCTCACATTTAAGAAGACTGAAATCATATCAAGCACTTTTCCTGAACACAATGATATGAGACTAGAAATCAAGTATAAGGGGAAAAAAACTGCAAAGAACACAAACACGTGGAGGTTAAACAATATGTCACTAAACAACCAAGGGGTCTCTAAAGAAATCAAAGAGGAAATTAAAAACTACTTGGAAACAAATTAAACTGGAACATAATGATATACAATTTATGGGACACAGAAAAAAGAGTTCTAAGAGGGAAGTTTATAAATGCCTACCTCACAAAGCAAGAAAGATCTTAAATAAACAATCTAACCTTACCCCTAAAAGAGCTAGAAAAAGAAGAACAAACAAAACCCAAACTTAATAAAAGGAAAGAAAGAAAGATCAGAGCAGAAATAAATGAAATAGAGACTAAAAAACATATAAAAGATAAATAAAGCTAAAAGCTAGTTCTTTGAAAAAATAAACAAGACTGATAACTGACCTTTAACTAGTCTTGTCAAGAAAAAAAAGAGGACCTAAATAAATAAAGTCAGAAATGAAAGAGAAGTTACAAACCAACACCACAGAAATACAAAGTTCATAAGAGATTACTATGAACAATTTTATGTGTAAAACAGACACCTAGAAAGAATGGATAAATTCCTAGAAATGTGAAATCTCCCAAGACAAAATCAAGAAGAAATAGAAAACATGAACAGGCCAATTACCGGTAATGAAATTGAATCAGTAATTTTTAAAACTCCTAAAAAAACAGAAGTCCTGGATTAAACAGCTTCACAAGTGAATTCTACTAAAAATTTAAAGAAGAGTTTATTTCTGGGACACAGAAATAAACCCATGCTTATATGGTCAATTACTCTATGACAAAAGAGGCAGGAATATACAGTAGGGAAAAGACAGCCCCTTGAATAAATAGGGTTGGGAAAACAAGACAGCTAGATGCTGAAGAATCAAACTGGACTACTTACTCACACCATATACAAAAGTAAACTTAAAATGTATTAAACACTTAAATGTAAGTCCTGAAACCATAAAACCCCTAGAAATAAACATAGGCAGGACACTCTTTGACATCAAGCATAGCAATATTTTGGAAGATCTATCTCATCAGGCAAAGAAACAGAAGCAAAATTAAACAAATGGGACTACATACAACTAAAAAGGTTTTGAACAACAAAGGAGACTATCAACAAAAAAGGCAGCCTACTAAATGGGGAAGATATTTGCAAATGATATACCTAATAAGGAGTTAATATCCAAAATATACAAAAAGCTCATACATCTCAACATCAAACAAACAAAAAAACCCAAACCCCTGATTAAAAAATGGGCACAACAGCTGAATAGACATTTTTCTGAACAAGAAAAATACAGATGGCCAACAGGCATATGAAAACATGCTCAATATTACTAATAATCAGAGCAATGAAAATCAAAACCACAAGATACCACCTCACACCTGTCAAAATGGCTATCATCAAAAACCAAAAAATAACAAGTGTTGGCAAAGATATGAAGAAATGGGAAACCTTGTGCATTGTTTGTAGGATTATAAATTGGTATAGTCACTATGGAACACAATATGGAGGTTTCTCAAAAATTAAAAATAAATCTGCAGTAGGATCCAGCATGTTCACTTCTGGGTATTTACCCAAAGAAAACAAAAACACTATTTTGAAAAGATATATGCACATCAATGTTCATTACAACATTATTTAAAATAACCAAGATATGGAAACAACCTAAGTGTCCAATGATAGACTAATGAATAAAGAAGAATATATATATATATATATATATATATGTACACAGAAACACAATGGAATACTACTCAGCCATAAAAAAGAGAAATCCTGCCATTTGCAACAACATGTATGGATCTATAGGGTATTACGCTAAATGAACAAGTCAGACCTGGATAATCAAATACCTTATGATCTCACATATATGGAATTAAAAACCAAAACAAACAAATAAAACAAAATGAAAACAGACTCATAGATACAGATGGGTGGTTGCCAGAGGGGAGGGGAATGGGGAGAGCTGAAATAGGTGAAGGGGACTAAGAAGTACAGATCTCCAGTTATAAAATAAGCCATGGGGATGTAATATATACAGCATAAGGAATATGGTAATATTGTAATAACTTTGTATGGGGGCAGATGGTTACTAGACTTATAGATGTGGTCATTTCATAATGTATACAATGTCAAATCACTATGTAGTATATCTGAAACTAGCATAATATTTTATGTCAACCATATTTTAATTTAATAAAAAGGTATTCAACTTATACCACAGAAGTCCACCCACTGGAGTGAAGGTTCTGAGCCCCACGTCAGGCTTCCAAACCTGGGGTCCAGCAGCGGGAATAGGAAATGCTAGAGAATCAGACTTTGAAGTCTAGTGGGATTTGATTGCAGGACTTCGACAGGATGGGGGGAAACAGAGATTCTGCTCTTGGAGGGCACACACAAAGTAGTGTGTGCATTGGGACACAGGGGAAGGAGCAGTGACTCCATAGGAGACTGAACCAGACATACCTGCTAGTGTTGGAGGGTCTCCTGCAGAGGCTGGGGCTGGCTGTGCCTCACCATGAGGACAAGGACACTGGCAGCAGAAGTTCTGGAAAGTACTCCTTGTCATGAGCCCTTCCAGAGCCCACCATTAGCCCCACCAAAGAGCATGGCTAGGATCCAGTGTTGGGTCACCTCAGGCCAAACAACTAAAAGGGAGGGAACCCAGCCCCACCCACCAGCAGACAAGCAGATTAAAGTTTTACTGATCTCTGCCCACCAGGGCAACAGCCAGCTCTATCCACCACCAGTCCCTCCCATCAGGAAAC
This sequence comes from Lipotes vexillifer, assembly GCF_000442215.2. NCBI lineage: Eukaryota > Metazoa > Chordata > Mammalia > Artiodactyla > Lipotidae > Lipotes > Lipotes vexillifer. Next base: position 1,490,713 of record NW_006786891.1, read on the forward strand.
TTCCACAAGCCTCTTAGAAAGCCTCATCCACCAGAGGGCAGACAGCAGAAACAGGAAGAACTACAATCCTGCAGCGTGTGGAACAAAAACCACATTCACAGAAACATAGACAAGATGAAAAGGCAGAGGGCTATGTACCAGATGAAGGAACAAGATAAAACCCCAGAAAAACAACTAAATGAAACGGAGATAGGCAATCTTCCAGAAAAAGAATTCAGAATAATGATAGTGAAGATGATGCAGGACCTCGGAAAAAAGAATGGAGGCAAAGATTGAGAAGATGCAAGAAATGTTTAACAAAGACCTAGAAGAATTAAAGAACAAACAAACAGAGGTGAACAATACAATAACTGAAATGAAAACTACACTAGAAGAAATCAATAGCAGAATAACTGAGGCAGAAGAACGGATAAGTGACCTGGAAGACAGAATGGTAGCATTCACTGCTGTGGAACACAATAAAGAAAAAAGAATGAAAAGAAATGAGGACACCCTAAGAGACCTCTGGGACAACAATAAACGCAACAACATTCGCATGATAGGGGTCCCAGAAGAAGAGACAGAGAAAGGATCTGAGAAAATATCTGAAGAGATTATAGTCGAAAACTTCCCTAACATGGGAAAGGAAATGGCCACCCAAGTCCAGGAAGCGTAGAGAGTCCCATACAGGATAAAGCCAAGGAGAAACATGCTGAGACACATAGTAATCAAATTGGCAAAAATTAAAGACAAAGAAAAATTACTGAAAGCAGCAAGGGAAAAAGGACAAATAACATACAAGGGAACACCCATAAGGCTAACAGCTGATTTCTCAGCAGAAACTCTACAAGCCAGAAGGGAATGGCATGATATACTTAAAGTGATGAAAGGGAAGAACCTACAGCCAAGATAATTCTTCCTGGAAAGGATCTCATTCAGATTTGATGGAGAAATCAAAAGCTTTACAGACAAGCAAAAGCTAAGAGAATTCAGCACCACCAAACCAGCTCTACAACAAATGCTAAAGGAACTTCTCTAAATGGGAAACACAAGAGAAGAAGAGGACCTACAGAAACAAACCCAAAACAATTAAGAAAATGGTAATAGGAACATACATATCGATAATTACCTTAAACGTGAATGGATTAAATGTTCCAATCAAAAGACACAGGCTTGCTGAATGGATACAAAAACAAGACCCATATATATGCTGTCTACAAGACACCCACTTCAGATCTAGGGACAGCTACAGACTGAAAGTGAGAATACAAAAAGACATTCCATGCAAATGGAAATCAAAAGAAAGCTGGAGTAGCAATACTCATATCAGAAAAACTAGACTTTAAAATAAAGAATGTTACAAGAGACAAGGAAGGACACTACATAATGATCAAGGGATCAATCCACGAAGAAGATATAACAATTATATATGCACCCAACATAGGAGCACCTCAATACATAAGGCAACTGCTAACAGCTCTAAAACAGGAAATCGACAGTAACACAATAATAGTGGGAGACTTTAAAACCTCACTTCCACCAATGGACAGATCATCCAAACAAAATTAAAAAGGAAACACAAGCTTTAAATGACACAATAGACCAGATAGATTTAACTGATATTTATAGGACATTCCATTCAAAAACAGCAGATTATACTTTCTCAGGTGCACACGGAACATTCTCCAGGATAGATCATATCTTGTGTCACAAATCAAGCCTCAGTAAATTTAAGAAAATTGAAATCATAACAAGCATCTTGTCTCCACAATGCTATGAGATTAGAAATCAATTTCAGGGGGAAAATAAAGTGAAAAACAAAAGCAATTGGAGGCTAAACAATATTCTACTAAATAACCAAGAGATCACTGAAGAAATTTAAAAATACCTAGAGAAAAATGACCATGAAAACACAACGATCCAAAACCTACGAGATGCAGCAAAAGTAGTTCTAAGAGGGAAGTTTATAGCGATACAAGCCTACCACAAGAAACAAGAAAAATTACAAATAAACAATCCAAAGTTACACCTAAAGGAACTAGAGAAAGAAGAACAAACAAAACCCAAAGATAGCAGAAGGAAAGAAATCATAAAAATCAGAAAAAAATAATAGAAACAAAGAAAACAATAGCAAAGATCAATAAAACTAAAAGCTGGTTCTTTGAGAAGATAAACAAAATTGATCAACCATTAGCCAGACTCATCAAGGAAAAGATGGAGAGGACTCAAATCAATAAAATTAGAAATGAGAAAGCAGAAGTTACAACAGACACTGCACAAATACAAAGCATCCTAAGAGACTACTACAAGTAGCTCTATGCCAATAAAATGGGGCTTCCCTGGTAGCGTAGTAGTTGAGAGTCCGCCTGGCAAAGCAGGGGACGTGGGTTTGTGCTGTGATCTGGGAAGAACCCACATGCCATGGAGCGGCTGGGCCCATGAGCCATGGCCGCTGAGCCTGTGCGTCCGGAGCCTGTGCTCCGCAATGGGAGAGGCCACAACAGTGAGAGGCCCGCGTACCACAAAAAAATAATAATAATAACAAAAAATAAATAAAATGGACAACCTGGAAGAAATGGACAAATTCTTAGAAAGGTAAAACCTTCCAAGACTGAACCAGGAAGAAATAAAAAAATATGAACAGACCAATCACAAGTAATGAAATTGAAACTGTGATTAAAAATCTTCCAACAAACAAAAGTCCAGGACCAGATGGCTTCACAGGTGACTTCTATCAAACATTCAGAGAACAGCTAACACCCATCCTTCTCAAACTCTTCCAAAAAATTGCAGACAAAGGAAAACTCCCAAACTCATTCTATGAGGCCAGCATCACCCTGATTCCAAAATCAGGCAAAGAAAATTACAGACCAACATCACTAATGAACATAGACACAAAAATCCACAATGAAGTACTAGCAAACAGAATCCAACAACACATTCATAGGCTCATACACCATGCTTAAGTGGGATTTATCCCAGGTATGCAAGGATTCTTCATATATGCAAATCAATCAATGTGATGCACCATATTAACAAATTAAAGAATAAAAACCATAGGATCATCTCAATAGATGCAGAAAAAGCTTTTGACAAAATTCAACACCCATTTATGATAAAAACTCTCCAGAAAGTGGGCATAGAAGGAACCTACCTCAACATAATAAAGGCCATATATGACAAACCTACAGCAAACATCATTCTCAATGGTGAAAAACTGAAAGCATTTCCTCTAAGATCAGGAAAAAGACAAGGATGTCTACTCTCACCACTATTATTCAACATAGTTTTCAAAGTTTTAGCCACAGCAATCAGGGAAGAAAAAGAAATACAAGGAATCCAAAGTGGAAAAGAAGAAGTAAAGCTGTCACTGTTTGCAGATGACATGATACTATACATAGAGAATCCTAAAGATGCTACCAGAAAACTACTAGAGCTAATCAATGAATTTGGTAATGTTGCAGGATACAAAATTAATGCATAGAAGTCTCTTGCATTCCTATACACAAATGATGAAAAATCTGAAAGGGAAGTTAAGGAAACATTCCCATTTACCATTGCAACAAAAAGAATAAAATACCTAGGAATAAACCTACCTAGGGAGACAAAAGACCTGTATGAAGAAAACTATAAGACATTGATGAAAGAAATTAAAGATGATACCAACAGATGGAGAGATATGCCATGTTCTTGGATTGGAAGAATCAATATTGTGAAAATGACTCTACTACCCAAAGCAATCTACAGATTCAATGCAATCCCTATCAAATTACCAATGGCTTTTTTTTTACAGAACTAGAACAAAAAAATGTTAAAATTTGTATGGAGACAAAAAAGACCCTGAATAGCCAAAGCAGTCTTGAGGGAAAATAAAACGGAGCTGGAGGAATCAGACTCCCTGACTTCAGACTATAGTACAAAGCTACAGTAATGAAGACAATATGGTACTGGCACAGAAACAGAAATATAGATCAATGAAACAGGATAGAAAACCCAGAGATAAACCCACACACCTATGGTCAACTAATCTATGAAAAAGGAGGCAAGGATGTACAATGGAGAAAAGACAGTCTCTTTAATAAGTGGTGCTGGGAAAACTGGACAGCTATATGTAAAAGAATGAAATTAGAACACTCCCTAACACCATACACAAAAATAAACTAAAAATGGATTAGAGACCTAAATGTAAGACTGGGCACTGTAAAAGTCTTAGAGGAAAAACACTCTTTGACATAAATCACAGCAAGATATTTTTTGATCCCTCTCCTAGAGTAACAGAAATAAAAACAAAAATTAAAAAATGGGACCTAATGAAATTTAAAAGCTTTTGCACAGCAAAAGAAACCATAAACAAGACGAAAATACAACCCTCAGAATGGGAGAAAATATTTGCAAATGAATCATCGGAGAAAGATTAATCTCCAAAATATATAAACAGCTCATGCAGCTCAATATTAAAAAAACAAACAACCCAATCCAAAAAGGGGCAGAAAACCTAAATAGACATTTCTTCAAGGAAGACATACAGATGGCCAAGAAGCACCTGAAAAGCTGCTCAACATCACTAATTATTAGGGAAATGCAAATCAAAACTACAATGAGGTATCACCTCACACCAGTTAGAACGGGCATCATCAGAAAATCTACAAACAACAAATGCTGGAGAGGGTGTGGAGAAAAGTGAACCCTCTTGCACTGTTCGTAGGAATGTAAGTTGATACATCCACTATGGAGAACAGTATGGAGGTTCCTTAAAAAACTACAAATAGAATTACCATATGACCCAGCAATCCCACTACTTGGGGTATACCCAGAGAAAACCATAATTCAAAAAGACACATGCACCCCAGTGTTCATTGCAGCACTACTTACAATAACCAGGTCATGGAAGCAACCTAAGTGCCCATCGACAGACAAATGGATAAAGAAGATGTGGTACATATGCACAATAGAATATTACTCAGCCATAGAAAGGAACAAAATTGGGTCATTTGTAGAGATGTGGATGGATCTAGAGACTGTCATGCAGAGTGAAGTAAGTCAGAAAGAGAAAAACAAATATTGTATATTAACACATATATGTGGAATGTAGAAAATGGTACAGATGAACTGTGCAGAGCAGGAATTGAGACACAGAAGTAGAGAAAAAACGTATGGACACCAAGGGGGGAGAGCGGCGGAGGGTCATTGGTGGTGTGATGAATTGGGAGATTGGGATTGACATGTATACACTGATGTGTATAAAATGGATGACTAATAAGAACCTGCTGTATAAAAAAATTAATTTAATTTAATTTTTAAAAAAAGGTATTCACATTGGAAAAGAAGTAACACCATATCTATTTGAATATGAAATGGTCTTATATATAGAAAATCCTAAAATTTTTGAACACACATGAAAAAGCTATTAGAGCTAATAAAATAGTTTAGCAAGGTTGCAGACACAAGATCAATATACAAAAATCAATTGTATTTCTATACTCCAGCAATGAACAATCTGAAAATTAAGAAAATTTCATTTACAATGACATCAAACAGAATAAAAGAACTAAATAAATGGAAAAACATCCCATATGTTTGGATTGGAATATTTAATATTGTTAGATGTTTATACTCTTCAAATTGGTCTGCAGATGGAGAGCAATCTCTAACAAAATCCAAGTTTCCTTTTTTGCAGAAATTGATGTTTATAACTAAAATTCATTTACAAATGCAGAGAACTCAGAATAATCAAAGCAATCTTGAAAAACAGGAACAAAGTTCAAGTACTTGCTCTTCTCAATTAAAAAACTTACTCCCCATTCACAGGTAACTGGTTGGAATAAACTGTGGTACAATGGAATACTATGCCGCCATTAAAAACTTGAGAAGAGCTGTATAACTGATGTTATACTGATGAATACACATGAATAAACAAAATGTAGTATACGCAAACAATGGAATATTATTCAGCCAGAAAAAGGAATGGAGTAGAGATACATGCCACAACATGGATGAACCTTAAAAACATTACTACACAAAAGAATCCAAACATGAAAAGCTACATATTGTATGATTAAATTTATGTGAAATTTCTGGAAGAGGCAAATCTATAGAGACAGAAATTTGATTAGTGGTTGCCTAGGCGGTGTGGGGAATGACTGCTAATTGGTTCAAGGTTTCTTTTAAGGGTGATGAAATATTCTAAACTTAGATTGTTATGATAGTTATCAAGTCTATGGATACATTAAAATCTATTGAATTGTATACTTTAAATAGGTGAATTGAATCATGTATATATTATATTTCAAAAAAACTTTTTAAGCAAACAGGAGAAAAAGAAAAGAAAGAAAACACATATATTAGAATTTGAGAAATGCAGCTAAAGCAGTGCTTAGAGGGAAATCTGGAAATAAGAAATGTCTTAAATACATGTTTGACTCCAATGTAAGAAAAAGCAAATTTTACCCAAAGCAAGAAGAATGAGGAAATAAAGAGAATAATGAATGAAATTTCTAAGAGGAAAACATGGAAAAGTCAGTGAAAACAAAAGCAGGTACTTTGAAAGAATCAATAGGATGTATAAACCTCTAACAAGAATGATCAAGAACAAACAGAAAGAAGAAATAAATTACCAATATTCAGAATGAAGAGACAAAAATACTACAGACCTTAAAGGAGAATATAATGAACAACTTTATGACAATAAACTTGATAACTTAGGTCAAATTGACAAATTCCTTGAAAGGAACTAACAAAACTCACTCAGGAATAAATATATAATATGAATAGCCATGTATCTATCAAATAAATTTTAATTTTTAATTAAAAATATTCCACAAAGAAAACTATAGGCTCAGATGACTCTACTGGTGAATTCTATCAATCATTTAAAGAGGAAATAATGCCAATTCTTCATAAATTCTTTCAGAATGCAGAAGAGGAGGTAACTTCCCAACAAGTTTTTAAAATTAATTAATTAACTAATTTGGCTGTGCTGGGTCTTAGTTATGGCACACAGGATCTTCTTTGCTGCATGCGAGATCTTTGTTGGGGCATGCAGGATCTTTTTTTTTTTTTTAGTGGCGGCATATGGGATCTAGTTCCCAGATCAGGGATCAAAACCGGGCCCCCTGCATTGGGAGCATGGAATCTTAACTACTGGACCACCAGGGAAGTCCCCTAATTCATTTTATGAGATCAGCATACCCTGAAACCAAAACCAGTAAAACATGTTAGAAGAAAACTACAGACCAGTATTCCTCATGGACACAGTTGCAAAAATCCTTAACATATTAATAGCAAATATAATCCAGTGTTATATACCAAGGATCTTGCATCATAAATAAGCAAGGTTTATCTCAAGAATACAAGATTGGTTAAACATTTGAAAATCAGTCATTCACAGCAATCAGAGAAGAAAAAGAAATAAAAGGAATCCAAATTGAAAAGGAAGAAGTAAAACTGTCACTTTGCAGATGACATGATACTATACATAGGAAATCCTAAAGACACCATCAGAAAATTACTAGAGCTAATCAATAAATTCAGTAAAGTTGCAGGATACAAAATTAATATACAGAAATCTGTTGCATTTCTATACACTAATGGCAAAATATCAGAAAGAGAAATTAAGGAAACAATCCCATTTACCATCACATCAAAAAGAATAAAATACCTAGGAATAAACCTACCTAAGGAAGCAAAAGACCTGTACTCTGAAAACTATAATACCCTGATGAAAGAAATTGAAAATGACATAAACAGATGGAAAGATATACTGTGTTCTTGGATTGAAGAATCAGTATTGTTAAAATGACCATACTACCCAAGGCAAGCTACAGATTCAGTGTAATCTCTATCAAATTACCAATGGCATTTTTCACAGAAATAGAACAAATAATTTTAAAATTTGTATGGACATACAAAAGACCCCAAATAGCCAAAAAATCTGAGTAAAAAGAATGGAGCTGGAGGAATCGTGGTCCCTGATTTCAGTCTATACTATTAAAGCTACAGTCATCAAAACATTATGGTACTCTCACAGTCATAGAAAACAAACTTATGGTTACAAAAGGGGAAAGCAAAGGAAGGATAAATTGGGAGTATGGGATTAAAATATACACACTACTATATAAAAAATAGATAACCAACAAGGACCTACTGTGTAGTACAGGGAACTATACTCAATTTTTTTTAAATTTATTTATTTATTTTTGGCTGTGTTGGGTCTTCATTTCTGTGCGTGGGCTTTCTCTAGTTGTGGCAAGCGGGGGCCACTCTTCATTGCAGTGCGCGGGCCTCTCACTATCGGGGCCTCTCTTGTTGCGGAGCACAGGCTCCAGATGCGCAGGCTCAGTAGTTGTGGCTCACGGGCCTAGTTGCTCCGCGGCATGTGGGATCTTCCCAGACCAGGGCTCGAACCCGTGTCCCCTGCATTGGCAGGCAGATTCTCAGCCACTGCACCACCAGGGAAGCCCTATACTCAATATTTTATAATAACCTATAAAGGAAAAGAATGTGAAAAGAATATATATAAATATATATGTATATTTATATAACAATTACTGAGCCACTGTGCTGTACAACTGAAACTAACACAACATTGTAAATCAACTATACTTCAATTTTAAAAAGAAACAGTATCGTACTGGAACAAAAAGAGACACATAGATCAATGGAACAGGATATAGAGCCCAGAAATGAACCCATGCATCAATGGTCAATTAATCTAAAACAAAGGAGGCAAGAATTATACAATGGAGAAAAGACAGTCTCTTCAGTAAGTGGTGATGGGAAAATTGGACAGCTACATGTACAAGAATGAAATTAGAACATTCTCTAAGACCATATACAAAAATAAACTTTGAAATGGATTAACAACCTAAGTGTAAGGCCATATACTATAAAACTCCTAGAGGAAAACATAAGCAGAACACTCTTTGACATAAGTTGCAACAATTTTTTAAAATCCATCTCCTTTAAAAACAAAAATAAACAGATGGGACTCAATCAAACTTAAGAGCTTTTGCACAACAAAGGAAACCATAAACAAAACAAAAAACCTACAGAATGAGAGGAAATATTTGCAAACAATGCAATCAGCAAAGGATTAATTTCCGAAGTATACAAACAATTCATATAGCTCAATATCAAAAACACAACCCAATCAAAAAATGGGCAGAAGACCTAAATAGGCATTTTTTCAAAGAAGACATACAAATGACCAAAGGTACATGAAAAGATGCTCAGCATCACTAATTATTAGAGAAATGCAAATCAAAACTACAATGAGGTATCACCTCATACTAGTCAGAATGGCTATCATAAAAAGCCTACATATAATAAATGCTGGAGAGGGTGTGGAGAAAAGGGATCCATCGTATTCTGTTGGTGGGAATGGAAATTGATATGGCCACTATGGAGAACAGTATGGAAGTTCCATAAAAAACTAAACATAGAGTTACCATATGATCCAGCAATCCCATTCCTGGCCATATATCCAGAAAAGATGAAAACCATAATTTGAAAAAAGATACATGCACCCAATGACCATTGCAGCACTATTTACAATAGCCAAGACAGGGAAACAACCTAAATGTCCATCAGTAGGTGAATGGATAAAAAAGATGTGGTGTGTATATATACTGGAATATTACTTAGCCATAAAAAGAATGAAATAATGCCGTTTTCAGCAACATGGATGGACCTAGAGATTATCATACTAAGTGAAGTAAGTCAGAGAAAGACAAATATCATATGACATCACTTATATGTGGGATCTAAAAAAATGATACAAACTAACTTATGTACAAAACAGAAGTAGATTCATGGACATAGAAAAAAAATTTATGGTTACCACAGGAGAAGGGGGGGAGGGATAAATTAGGAGTTTGGGATTAACAGGTACACACTACTATATATAACATAGATAAACAGCAAGGACCTACTGTATAGCACAGGGAACTATATTCAATATCTTGTAATAACCTGTAGTGGAAAAGTATCTGAAAAAGATTAATATATATATATATATAATGTATATATATGTATATATATATATGACAATATCTTTGCTATACACCCGAAACTAACACAACATTGTAAATAAACTACTTCAAGTTTTTAAAAAACAATCATTTTTATTCAGGATATCAGGAGAGAAAAATTTTAAGTAAACAGTCATTTTAACAGAGTAATTAAAGCCTTTGTTAAAATTTCCTATCTATAACAGGTATCTTGATAGATACCTGTGAAAAATCTACAGCTTACATATTGGATGCTTTCACTCTAAGATTAGGAACAAGGCAAGGATACCCATTCTTATTACTTCTGTTCAACATTGCACTGGAAGTCCTATTCAATTCAATAAGGTAATAAATGGAAACAAAAGGCATGCAGATTGGAAAGAAAGAAATTAACCTATTACAGATGGAGGGATAGTCTATGTAGAAAATCTCAAAGAATCTATAGAAAGCTATTAAAACTAATAAATGAATATAGTAAGGTCAAAAGATACAAGACCAACATACAAAACTATATTTTATTTATATATATTATCAATGAAGAGTTTGAAATTGAAACTTTAAAGACACAATTTATAATAGTATAAAAATAAATAGGGATAAATCTAACAAAATATGTGCAAGATTTATAAGCTAAAATGTGCAAGATATTGATAGAAAATTTAAAATATCAACTAAATGGAGAGATGACATTTTCATGAATCATAAGACTCAGCATAGTTAAAATGCCAGTTTTCTTGAAATTGGTGTAGATTCAAAGTAATCTCAACCAAAATCTCAGTAAAATTTCTAAAAAGATATTGACAAGCTGATCCTAAAATTTATATAGAAGAGAAATGTAAACATAGTTTTAAACAAAGATCTGTATGTAAGTATGCATAGCAGCTTCATTCACTACAGGTAGAAATTGGAAACAGCTGGTGAATTGCTCATCTGTGAATAGGTAAACAAATGATACTACATCCCTATCATGGAATTCTACCCAGTTATAAAAAGGAACAAACCACTACTTTTAGTAACAATATGGATGAATCTCTAAAAAATCATGCTAAGTAAGGGAAAAGATCCAGGTACAAAAGTTTGTATACTATATGATTTTGAAAAAGAAGAACAAAGTGAAGGACTCACATTCTCTGATTTCTGGACTTACAGTAAAGCTACAGTAATTAAAACAGTGTGGTATTGACCTAAGAATATATATAGATCAAGGGAATAGAATGGATATTTCAGGAATAGACTCACATATAAATGGTTATATCAAGAAAAGTACCAAGGTAATTCAGTGGGAGAAGATACACTTTTCAATAAATGTTGGCACAATTGAACATCTGTGTGCAAGAGAATTGATTTTTAAAAATAAATTTACTTATTTATTTATTTTTGGCTGCATTGGGTCTTTGTTGCTGCATGCAGACTTTCTCTAGTTGCGGCAAGCAGGGGCTATTCTTCATTGCCAAGCACGGCCTTCTCATTACGGTGGCTTCTCTTGTTGCAGAGCAAGGGCTCTGGGCACACAGGCTTCAGTAGTTGTGGCATGCAGGCTCAGCAGTTGTGGCTTGCGGGCCTAGAGCACAGGCTCAGTAGTTGTGGCACATGGACTTAATTGCTCCACAGCATGTGGGATCTTTCCGGATCAGGGATCGAACTTGTGTCCACTGCATTGGCAGGCGTATTCTTAACCACTGTGCCACCAGAGAAGTCCCAAGAATTGATTTCAAACTTTAATTCATACCATATACAAAATTTTACATAAAATGAATCATAGACCAAACTGTAAGAGCTAAAACTATTCCAAAAATTCTAGAATGAAACCTTCATGAATTTAGATTAGGCAAATATTTCTTAGGAAACAAAAGCATAAACCATAAAAGAAAAATAGATATATTAGACTATTTCAAATTTAAAAACTTTTGCTCATTGAAGGATAATATTAAGAAAATGGAAAGACAAGCCACAGATGGTGAGAAAAATATTTGTAAAACACATATCTGATAAAGAACTTGTGCCCATCCAATAATAAGGTGCAAAATCCAATTTTTAAATATGGGCAAAAGTTTTATACAAATATTACAGAGGATATATAAGTGGCAAATGAGCACATAAAAATTTGCTTAAAATCCATAGTCATTAGAGAAATGCAAATTGAAGCCTCAATGAGATACCACTATCCATCTACATTAAAATGGCTAAAAAACATAAAACAAAAAAACCCCCTACAAATACCAAGTAATGGCAAGGGTACAGAATTCTCCTACTTACCAATGGCAATAGAGAATAGTACATTCACTTTGGAAAACAGTTTGGCAGTTTCTTAGAGAGTTAAATATAGGCTTACTAGCAACGCTCTTCATAGGTCTTAAGAGAAACACAAATACAGGTGTACCCAAAGAAATGTTCATGTAGCAGTTTTACTCATTATAGATAAAACTAGAAATAATTCAATGTACATCAGCAGTGAATGTATAATCAAATATGCTTCTGTATCCATGTCGTGAAATACTACCCTGCAATGAAAAGGAATGAACCACTGGGCTTCCCTGGTGGCGCAGTGGTTGAGAGTCCGCCTGCCAATGCAGGGGATGCGGGTTCGTACCGCAGTCTGGGAAGATCCCACATGCCATGGAGTGGCTGGGCCCGTGAGCCATGGCCACTGAGCCTGTGCGTCCAGAGCCTGTGCTCCATAACGGGAGAGGCCACAACAGTGAGAGGCCCGTGTACCGCAAAAAAAAAAAAAAAAAAAAAAAAAAGGAATGAACCACTAATTTATGCAACAATATGGGTGAATCACTAAAGCATCATGTTAAGAGAAAGAATCCAAAGGCAAATTCATACTACTGTATGATTTTATTGACATGACATTCTGGAAAAGACGTGACTCCAGTCTCCCATTCTTGCTACTTTCTCCTGTAATGATCCATCTTCATTCCACTCAGGTTCCAACATCCTAAGCCAAGCCACCCTTCCATGAAAATGCCTTTCTCACTCCACTCAGGATCTGACATTCTTCATAGGGCTGTCCTTCCACAGGAACATACTTTCCACCCTACTTGGGCTTTAACACCCTGTGTTGGGGAGTCAGCTCTGAAGATATTCTCACTGTGCTCAGATTCGGATGCCTCATGCTGGACCCCTCACCTGCATAGAAGTCCTCACCCTGCTTGAGGTCTTACATCCCTTGTCAGCCTCTTCTTTTTTGTTATTCTTTTCAAGGTCTGACAGTCTACACCTAACAGATCTCCTATAAGGATACCCTCCTCACTCCACGTGGCCTTCATTATCTCAGTTTGGGATGCTCTCTCCACACGTTCACCAATAGAATTTTCTTCTCTTTGGAAAATGGAAAACAAATATCATTGTAAAACTACAGAAAATAAGTAATTTGTCCAAGATATTACAAATCAAACCAGTTGCCCTGATTTTTTAAACTCTGATTATCTTTCTGAAAATTAATTTGTTTCAAGTATCACCATTAAGAGTTTATATTGAGGATATGCATGGAAATAAGGAAGCATTCCCCGTAGTCATAGAGAAAGGCCTTGTGATAACTGAAAAAGCGTTCAGGATATAACAGCAATTGTGGTGCCTCAATTGGCATGTGATTTTGGAACATGGTGCTGTGATGGAGATGAGACTAGAGAAGTAGGTTGTAGCCTTTATACACCCTACAACAGGTGGGTCCGTTGAAGGTTTTCAAACAGAGAAGTGACATCTCTCATTTTTTAACGAATGTATCTGATGGCACAGTTGAAGATAGATGGAATTAGAAAGTAATGGCAGAAAAATCAGTTAAGAGGCTACTATAATTAGCAAAACTAGAATAAATGAGCACCAAACCTAAGGCAGTAGCAGTGGTGCACAGAAGAGTCAGATTTGAGAGAAATTATTGAGTTAAGATTTATATAAATTGAGTTTAATGTTTTTGAGGTATCTGTAGGATTTTCAGGATGTGTAGTCCATGATTTGGAAATGCTTGTCTGGAAATTTATTTTGGGCAGTCATCAGTGTATGGGTTATAGTTGAAACCACTGGTGTGGATGATATCACTCAAGGAGAGCAAGATGAAGACTGAGAATAGAACTATATTAGTTTCCTATTACTGCTATAACAAAATTTCTTGGCTTATGGCAACACAAATTTATGATCTTAACTCCTAAAATGGATGCCAGTAGGGCTGTGTTACTTCTGGAGGCTTTAGAAGAGAATTTGTTTGTTTTTAGCTTCTGAAGGCTACCATCATTCTTTGGCTCCTGGCCCCACATTACATGGCTGTGTCCCTTTGCCTTTGTCATCACATGGCAGTTTCTCCAACTTTTCCCTCTTGCCTCACTCTTATATGGACCCTTGTGAGTATATTGGGCCCATCAGGATAATCCAGCATAATATACACATCACAATATCCTTAATTTAATCATATTGCAAAGTCTCTTTTGCCATGCAAGGCAGTATATTAATAGGTTCTAAGGATTATGACATGAACATCTTTGAGGGAGGTCATTTTTCTTGTCTATCACTAGGAAACTGAAGAAAATTTAAGATTAAAGAGCCCACCAAGGCTTCTTTGTATTAATGGAACTATCACTCTACCAATTAACCAGATATAAACCTTAGTTATCTTTGACTCCATCCTTCACCTTATCTTCTACTCTCATTCCCATTCAGTGACGAGTTTTGTTCATTATTTTTTAGTGATGTATTTGAAATCCACTCATTTTTCATTCCAGATGTCACTGCAGTTGTTCAGATCCTAAGTACCTTATGCCTGAAATACTGTGATAGTGTTATTGCTCTCTGTGTGTTTTTTCGTTTCCCCTTTTGGTGCCTTCTAACCACCAATGTCAGAATAATCTTCATAAAACATTGCTTTGGCCATTTTACCTCTGCTATTTAAAAGTATTCCATAGTATTCAAAGCCTCTATAGTCCAGCCTCTACAAAACTATTCCAGTCAACTACAGTTAAATTTGGCTCCCAACATATGACATGCACATGCACACTATGAGTCCCACCTTGACTTTCCTATCTGTACTCTTGTCTGTCTGTCCTTCCTTATCAACCTTTCCTTTAAGACTGAACTATCATTTGTCCATTACTAATTAGCTCTCATCTTAAGTTCTATAGCATTTAGAGTATACATGTCACTACTTGACAATGTATATACAACTTTGTTTTTATGTATATAACACGATGATTTAGGATGCTACTTTCCTGAATTAAATTTGCCAAGGGATTTCCCTGGTGGTGCAGTGGTTAAGAATCCACCTGCCGATGCAGGGGACACAGGTTTGATCCCTGGTCCAGGAAGATCCCACATGCCGTGGAGGAACTAAGCCTGTGCACCACAACTACTGAGCCTGCGCTCTAGAGCCCCCAAGCCACAACTACTGAGCCTAAGTGCCACAACTACTGAGCCCATGCACCACGACTACAGAAGCCCACATGTTATAGCACCCACATGCCGCAACTACTGAGCCCGCATGCTGCAACTACTGAAGGCCATTCGCCTAGAGCCCATGCTCTGCAACAAGAGAAGCCACTGCAGTGAGAAGCCTGTGCACAACAATGAAGAGTAGCCCCCCACATACCACAACTAGAGAAAGCCTGCACGCAGCAACGAAGACCCAGTGCAGCCAAAAAAATAATAAATAATAAATTTGCCCAGACTTTTCTCTTTCCCCCTTAAGTTGTGAACTGGAGACTATCTTATTTGAAAATTGATGAGCCACTCAAGCAATTGAGATCCTGATTGGCCCCTAGTCTGGTATAGCTAAGGAATGGAAAAAGGAGTAGGAGAATGATGGTAGGATCATTAAAAGATGGGGATTCAGTCACCCTGCTGGAATCCCCTTCCTAGAGGACATCCACTGAACAACAGTACTCTAGCCTCAAGAGGATTCAGGTGGACTGTTGGTAGTGGGGCCTATGGATGTAAAAAGAAGTGGATAATATATAAGTTAACTGAGGACATTGTGCTACTTCTGAGGAAAATCCTAAGAGATGAGATTGTAGTCATAGCTACTACTCAGAGAAGACTGTTGTGTATCTTAGGACCTGTGACACCAAGAAGAGGGAGAACTGGGGTGTTCATTTGGTTTTGACAAAGAAACTGTAAACTAAAAGGCCTATTTTGACCATAGGGGGCTTGGACAAGATGGCAGAATAGAAGGACCTGAGCTCACCTCCTCTCATGAAAACTGCAAAATCACAACTAACTGCTGAAAAATCATCAGCAAAAAAGACTGGAATCTACCAAAAAAGATATTCTACTTCCAAAGACAAAGAAGTCACAGCAAGATGGTAGGAGAGTCACATTTGCAATACAGTCAAATCCAATACCTGTTGGGTGGGTGACCCACAAACTGGAAAATAATTACATCACAGGAGTGAGAGCTCTGAGTCCCATGATGGGCTCCCCAGTCTGGGGGTCTGGCATTGGGAGGAGGAGCCCACAGAGCACTTGGCTTTGAAGGCCAGCAGGGCTTGATCGCAGGAACTCCACAGGACTGTGGGAAACAGAAACTCGAATATTGGAGGGCACACACAAAGTCTCATGTGCAGTGGGACCCAGGGGAAACAGCAGTGACTTCATAGGAGCCTGGGCCAGACCTACCTGCTGGTGTTAGAGGGTCTCCTGTGGAGGTGGGGGGCAGCTGTGGCTCACTGTGGGGACAAGGACACTGATGGCATAGGTACTGGGGAGTACTCATTGGCATGAGCTGTCCTGGAGGCCACCATTTCCCCCCCAACACCTAGCCCCACCCAATAGCCTGTAGGCTCCAGGGCTGGGACACCTCAGACCAAACAACCAACAGGGCAGGAACACAGCCCCACCCATCAGTAGACAGGCTGCTTAAAGTCTTCCTGAGCCCACAGCTCTAAACACACCCCTTGACACAGCCCTGCCAACTCCACCCACCAGTGGGCAGGCACCAGTTCCTCCCATCAGGAAGCCTGCAAAAGCCTCTTATACCAGCCTTATCCACCAGGGGGCAGACACCAGAAACAAGAGGAGCTACATCCTGCAGGCTGTGGGACTGCAAACACAAAAAGTTAGACAAAATGAGGTGGCAGAGGAATGTTACATAAAAAGGAACAAGATCAAACCCCAGAAGAACAACTAAGTGAAGTGGAGATAGGAAATATACCTGAAGAAGAATTCAGAGTAATGATAGTAAAGATGATCCAAGATCTCAGAAAAGGAATGGAGGCACAGACCGAGAAGATTCAAGAAATGATTAACAAAGAGCTAGAAGATATAAATAACAAACAAACAGATTTGAACAATACAATAACTGAAACGAAAAATACGCTAGAAAGAATCAATAGCAGAATAAATGAGGCAGAAGAACAGAAAAGTGAGCTGGAAGACAGAATGGTGGAAATCACTGCTACAGAACAGAAGAAAGAAGAAAGAATGAAAAGAAATGGGACAGTTTAAAGAGACCTCTGGACAACAGTAAATGTACCAGCATTCGCATTATAGGGGTCCCAGAAGGAGAGGAGAGAGAGAAAGGGCCTGAGAAAATATTTGAAGAGATAATAGCGGAAAACTTCCCTAACATAGGAAAGAAAACAGTCATCCAAGTCCAGGAAGTGCAGAGAGTCCTACACAGGATAAACCCAAGGAGGGACATACCGAGATACATAGTAATCAAACTGACAAAAATTAAAGAGAAAGAGAAATATTAAAAGCAACAAGGGAAAAGCAACAAACAACATACCAGGGAACTCCCATAGAGTTATTAGCTGACTTCTCAGGAGAAACTCTGTAGGCCAGAAGGGAGTGGCACAATATATTTAAAGTGATGAAAGGAAAAAACCTACAACCAAGAATACTCTGCCCAGCAAGGCTCTCATCTAGAGTCGATGGAGAAATCAAAAGCTTTTCAGACAAGCAAAAGCTAAGAGAATTCAGTGCCACCAAACCAGCTTTACGACAAATGCTAAAGGAACTTCTCTAAGTGGAAAAGAAAATGCCACAACTAGAAACAAGAAAATTATGCATGGGAAAGCTCACCAGTAAAGGCAAACATACAGTATAGGCAGGAAATTATCCACACACAAACATGATATCAAAACCAGCAATAATGAGAAGAGGAGAGTACAAATGCAGGATACTGAAAATGCATTTGAAATTAAGAGACCAGAAACTTAAACAATCTTGTATATATACAGACTGCTATATCAAAATCTCATGGTAACTGCAAACCAAAAATCTACAATAGATATACACACAAAAAAGAAAAAGGAATCCAAACACAACACTAAAAATAGTCATCAAATCACAAGAGAAAAGAACAAAAGAGGAAGGGAAGAAAAAAGTCCTACACAAACAAACCCAAAACAATTAACAAAATGGCAATAAGAACATATATATCAGTAATAACTTTAAATGTAAATGGGTTAAAAGTTCCAACCAAAAGACATAGACTGGCTGAATGGATACAAAAATCATTTGACCATATATTCATGGGTTATTTCATGTCTTTCTAGTCTATTTCATTGGTCTATATGTCTGTCAATATGCTAGTAAAACGTTAGCAAATACTGTTTTCATTATTGTAGCTTTGTAGGAAGTTTTGAAATCAAGTAATATTAAGTTCTCCAGCTTTGTTCTTCTTTTGCAAGACTTTTTTGGCTATTCAGGGTTCCTTGAGATTCCATATGAGTTTTAGGATGTGTTTTTCTATTTCTGTAAAAAATAGAAAATTTTAAATTTCATTTTAATAGAGGTTACACTGAGTCTGTAGATTGCTTTGGGTAGTATTGACCTCTGAACAGTATTGTCTTCCAATTCATGAAGATGGAATTCATTTCCATTTATTGATGTCTTCTTTAATTTCTCTCAGCAATGTTTTAGATTTTTCATTGTACAAGTTTCTTGATAAGTTAATTTCTATATTTTTAAGCCTATTGTAAATGGAATTTTCTTTTCAGATTGTCCATTATTAGTGTATAGAAATACAATTTTTGCGTGTTGACAAAAAATAAAATAAAAGGCCTATACAAATGTAATCACATTTTGTCTATTTCTTTTTCATACACTGTTTTTCTATTGTTGTTGATAGAGGTGTTGGTAATTATACTAAACCAATGATTGTCAATAGAGTCTTAGTATTTGTCACTCATAGAAATGTCACTCATGTCTGCCACATGATGTGTCATGGGAAGAATCTGACAAGGTGAGAAGCCTATAAAGTTAGTCTTTATTTACCTTGTGATTTCAAATTAGGAGACAGCAGTGCCACTTGTAAATGGAGCTCTTTTTGGTATACTCCTGTTACTTGGATGAGTGTGTCAGAAGGAAAAAAGATTACCACATGTGTAACCAAAGGACAAGTGATAAACTTTCTGGACAGTCCTATAATAGGACTATTTTGAGTATGGCAAAACCCTATTTTGAGGTGAAACTAGTAGGTTTCAAATTTTTTAATTGCATAAAATACAAGGTCATAATATTGTGAGACTTCTGAAATGAAATACAGGCAAGCTTGTGCAGCTAATGTCTCATAGATACAGGTCTGTTTACACCATTCAAATCCATCTAGATACTGGTGTGGTACCGGCAACTGTTTATTCTGGCTGAAATATTGACAGAAATAATTATGGGTTCTGTGTTTATTTGGAACTTCTGGACAGCTGCAGTGATTCCAGTAATCTCTTCTTTAGTTGACATCGAGTTTTTACACTGATCTGGGGAGATAGGGCCAGGAGAATATGGGGCTTTGGAGACCCACACTCCTCCCTACTGATCTCTCTACTGATATCGACTGCTTTTTCCTTTTATGGCTTCTGCCTTCGGTCCATATTCCCTTCCTTTACCCCTCTACCACCCTCCCTCCCACACATAAACAACGATAAGAATTTTAATTTCCCTGCCAGTCTAGTGGTTATGATTCTGGGCTTTCACTGCCTCAACCCAGGTTCAATCCCTGGTTGGGGAACTGAGATCCTGCATGCCACACAGCACTGCCAATATATATATATATATAAGCTTACCATGTTTGAGAACAGGGGCTGGGAGAAGACTGGAGCCAATTCCCAATTGTATTATATTCAAATTTATCTTATTGTGGGCCTCATTGTCATTGACTTTTATTGTATTTGAAATTAAATTTCTAAGAAAAGAACTGAAATTACATAAAAAGTAATCATTGCTTAATTTTTAGTTCTAAAATGTTTGAGGTTTTTTTTCTGAAAATCTAACAGTTTCTTTGCAAATTTGGGAATTATGAGGGGGTGGTGTGATATAGTAAAAAGAGTGCCAAACTACAAGTCAGAAGAATTGGTGCTATTCCCAGTTCAACAAGTGTTAGTTAAGTATTTATGATAGGCCACACACTAAACTAAATGTTGTCCTAATACTAGCAGCTAAGATATCCTAACTTTGATATGAAACTTCATCTCATTTAATCTAACTTGACTCATTGGCAGAATGAGAGTAACTCTCTCAAATATCAAAATAAAATTCTTTTTGGTCTTTAAACTTATCTCTTTCCGAGTCATTAAGTCTCCTGGCACACGAAGTGAAAACACACCACATCAGCTCCTGAGCTGCAAAGAAAATTGTTCTCACCACACTGAGCAGGGACCAAAATAAAATTCTTCAGATGATTGCTAATAGGAAAATAATGAATATAATAGAATTCTATATTTTTTCTTGAGTCTACAATTTTAATGTTAGTTACTTGTGATTCCAATTAATATTTTGAAAGAATCCTAACCCTGAATATTAATTATTTAGTTAAATTATTAGTTTCAGTGATTGAAAGGAAAAAAATTAATAATCCATTTTCCTTCAACTTACTAGCAAATAAATGACCTCTCTGAAGTAGCTCTTTGTGCTATCTGAATTTTCTGGCTAACAACCAGTCTTACACATCAGGTTATGCAGTATAAATCTGAACTAGACTGGAATAAATTTGTATTCATTCATCCAATACCTTTATTGATGAACCTCTATCACCAGAAACATTTCTAGAAACTATAGATACTAATTCTAATCTTCATAAAATAGTTAGGTATTTGACATAGGAATAAACTCCATCTACAGTCTGTCCTCAGTACTGAGGCTTTTATCTTTATTTGTATAGATATCTATATATTATAAAGTTCATATATCTAAACCTTATACATATATCTATATTCTTTCTAAATATATGTATATCATATTAACTATAATAACATGTATTATATTAATATATAATGATATATGTTGCATATTATATATAATTAATATTTATTTCTATATAAAACATATATTTATATATTATATAAATAATTATATAGTATATTTTTATAATTATATATATATAATTAATATATTTTGGACCCTGGTTTTCAAACAGACAGCAAGATCGCTCTAATATTTTTAAAAATTTCCAAACTTGGACTAATTCCAGAGTCCTCATTCTTTCTTCTTGCCACATTGCTTCTTACTGAGAACATTATAAAACTATGAAAACAAAACAAAACAAAAAGAAGCTTCACTGGCAAGTTTCATGCATTGCTTAGTGAATTCTAGAATGGTAAACCATTTTGTAAAACTGTCACTTTCTTAAATAATTGATACATTACCTTATGACTCAGCAATTCCACTCCTAAGTATTTACTCAAGAGAAATGAAAATTTTCATAAAATGAAATGTCCACAAAAAGATTTGTGCAGGGCTTCCCTGGTGGTGCAGTGGTTGAGAGTCCGCCTGCCGATGCAGGGGACACGGATTCGAGCCCCGGTCCGGGAAGATCCCACATGCCGCAGAATGGCTGGGCCCGTGAGTCATGGCCACTGAGCCCGCGCGTCCGGAGCTTGTGCTCCGCAATGGGAGAGGCCACAACAGTGAGAGGCCCGCGTACCACAGGAAAAAAAAAAAGATTTGTACAAGAATATTAATAGCAGCCTTATTCATCATAGCCAACGAAATAGCCAACAATCTAAATATCCATCAACAAATTAATTAATTGTGGTATATTTGTAACATGAAATACTACTTGATAGTAAAAAGGGATGAATTACTGATACATACATGAATATGGATAAATCTCCTAGACATTATGTTACTACAAGTAGGAAATTCTGTTTACATGATGTTCAAAACTAGACAAAACTAATCTTCAGTGATAGAAATGAGAGGAGTAGTTGCTTCTGGAGGTGGGAGAGCTGACAGGGAGGAAATATGAGGAAACTTTTTAGGGTTATAGAAGTGTTCTATATCTTGACTGGAGTTATGGCTTCATGAGTATACACTTATTAACTCATCAAATTATCCTCTTACGACCTGTGTATTTTATTTTGTAAAAGTATACCTCAACAAGAAAAGAACTGGGGGAAAACTAATGAGTAGTTGTTCTTCCCAACCCTATTTCACTTCATGCCTTCATTTATTTATTCAACAATAAATAAACAATAAAGTTATTCAACACTGTTCTAGGTGCTAGGGATACAGTGGATAAAATATTCAAAACCCTTCTCTCAGTATACATGCATTGTAATGGGGGAACAGACAATAACAAGATAAATACATATATTTATCTTTAGATATACCATATATTTAAGATAGTGATAAGAATTAAAGCAGGGAAGAGGATATGAAGGCATTGGGAAAGAGCTGAAAATGTTGATAGGTTGGTCAGGAAAGACCACACTGAGGAGGTAGCTTTCGAGTCAAGGTCTAAAGAAAGTGAGGGAAGTAACTATGTTACTTCTTGGGGAACTGTATTTCAGGAAGAAGGAAAAGCAGATGCAAATGGCCCTGAAGACTGAAGCATCTTTGACATGTCAAGGAACAACAAGGAGGGCAGTGTGGCTGGGGTGGAGTGAGAAAAAGGTAGAATTGTTGAATATAATGTTAGAGTAATAAAGAGGGGGAGGTCTAGATCATGAAGGCCATCTAGGTCATAGTAGGGACTTAGGTTTTACTATGAGTGAGATGGAAATTCATTGGAGTGTTTTAAAGAGAGAAGTGACATTATCTGCCTATATGCAGAATCTGCATATAGAGAATCTGCTATATGCAGATTAATAGGATTACTCTGCTGGTGTATTGAGAATAGATACTGGGAGGTGTGAACTGGGTTGAGGAAGAAGAGCAGAATCAAAGAGATCACTTAAGGGAGGATATTAAAATAGCTGAGATAAGAGATGATGGCAGTTTGGACCAGGGTGGTAACAATGGGGATTGTAAAAATGATAAAAGTCTGGATATATTTTAAAGATGGAGTCAATATAATTTGCTATCTAACTGAATATGAGATATAAGAGAAAGGAGTCAGAAGACGACACCAAATATTTTATCTGTATAAATGCAATTATGGAATTGCCAGGAGGAGTTGGTTTGAGGATTTTTTGATGAAAAAATTAATCAGTTGCTCTAAAAAGAAATGGAAGATTTTATTCGAGCTGAATTGAGGATTAGAACCCTGGGAACAGCTTCTCAAAAATCTCCAAGAACTGTTGTGCCGGTTAGAGGTCAAAGCAGTTATATAAGTTTTTGAGACACAGGGCTGTACATTAAACGACGTATTATTGAAGGGTTACACAATCTAGCGAGTAGTGGGTCATGGGTCATCATAGCCCCTTACAAGATTAAGAGGGAATGTTATCTCTTTAGGAGTTGTCTCCTTGGTGCTAGGAGAATATTGTTCTTTATGGTTAAGCAGGTATTTCTGCTGATGGGGAAGACTTGGTTCATGCATTGATATAATGCAGATACACAATGCACCATAGAGGGAAAAGAGGAAGCCAAAGGGCAGAAAAAAATGTTTTTATGTTTAAATTTTTCTTGTCTTGTCATAAAATATGAATTTTATTTCACAGGGTGAATATCAAGGCTAGTTTTTAATACATTAATTTTAAGACGCTATTAAGCATCCAAGTGAAGATGCGAAGTAGGCAATTAGATAAACAGGTCTGGAGTTCAAGGGAGAGGTCTAGGCTTGAGTTATGAAAAAAATGTGGTCTAAGAACTGAGTGTTGGAGTACTTCAACATTTAGAGATTCATTCATTCATTTATTCCCAAAGGTCCAAAGTGTTTAATGAAGGGCAGAAGAAAGGACCACAGTCTGGGAGGCAGGTGATATATTTCTGGGACTTTACTGGTTGTGTGACCTTGGACAAGTCACTGCCCCATCCTGGGTCCATGTTAGACTTAAATTAGCATTTTCAAATTGTAGGCTGCAAATCTGACTCCATCTAGGACACTGAAGCACCCAGAGCTTGGAAAGGCTGATCTTACAAGGAGTTGGGGCATAGGGAGGCAAGGGGCCAGGGTGCCACTGTGCTGCAGAGATCATCTATATCATGTAGTTGGATCTCCAGAGTGAGTATATGTCACCCTAGACATGCCCATCTCGGGTGTAACGTCCTTGGGGAACCAGAGCAGGCAGGTGCAGAGGGCTTGGGGAGCAGGGGGTTAACTCAGTTATTTATTTTTAAGAGCTTGTAAATTCAGGTGGTTCAACACTGAAAAGATACAAGTGGGTGAATAATGAAATATCTACCTTCTGTTGTGGTTCCCTTCTCCTCAAGCAAATAGTGTTAGCAGTTTCATATGTATGGCTGCTTAGTTTTCCATCCCATGAATATATGAAGATAACTAGCTCTCAGTTGATGAATATCAAGTTGCTTCCAATCTTTTGCTAATACGAACTGTTGCAATGAATAACCTTTTATATATATCATTTCATATATATATATGAATAAATCTATGGAATAAATTCATATATAAAATTGTTGGGTTAAAATCTATGGAATAAATTCATATGTAAATTGTTGGGTTAAAATCTATGGAATAAATTCATATGTAAAATTGTTGGGTTAAATTACATATGAATAAATTCATATGTAAAATTGTTGGGTTATAGGATATGTTCATTTGTAATTTTGATAGATTTTGCCAAATTGTCTTCCATGGAAATACCACTATATATTGACACTTCCATCAATAATATATGAGGACTTCTGGTTTCCAGTTTCACATGTAGGGAGCTTAGAAGTCACCACTCCATCCTAACAATAAGTAAAAAACTGAACAGATTGAAAAGTAAAAAACTCATTTTGGATCTGTAAGAGAGGGGAAGACACAAGGCAAACCACTGCCCCCAAGATTAGAGAGAGAAACAGTTGAATACAGGAAGTCACAGCTTACCAGAACAGAGACTCCTGCCTGAGCAGAAAATGAACCAGAAACCAGTGTCTGGGTAGGAGAACCTGAACTGTAATTGATGAATTGCTGGAGGCTCAATGTGGCAAGTCTGAGAGTTAAAAACTCCAGGGGACAAAGTCATAGGGGAGAACCTACAATGCTGTTGTATTTCTCTCCTAGAGTTCCACCAAGTTCCCACAGCAAATATCAGAGAAAAAAAAATCCCTTCATGTTTCCAGCAGGACGAGGGGAAAAGGAACAAGTGTGAAATATGCCAGATCATTCCGTTCTTCTTGACAAGACCTGATATCAGGGAAAACTGGTTAATCAGAGCCTAATTTGCTGGGATATTATCAGAGTCTAACTCTCCTGGGGGAAGGAGAATGCTCAACTCCAGCCCCCTCTAGCCATTTTGCCTCACCCAAGAGGGAAAGAAAATGAGATACACTTGTGAAATTCACAGTCCAATGGCATAGGCTCACTAAAAGACTGAGACCTAATCACAGGACTATAGAATGTTTCACCTCACCTGACACCTTACTAGCACATTACTAAAGTTCTCTTTACAGCAGTTCCTTTCACCTAGAGTATCATGTCTGTCTATCAAGAAAAAAAATTATACAGTATAATACGGTATACTAAAAGACAAAAAAACACACTTTGAAGGCACAGAGCAAGAATCAGAATGAGATATGGCAGGGATTTTGGAATTATCAGAATGGTAATTTAAAACAACTGATTAATATTCTAAGGGCTCTATGTAAATCAACTATACTCCAATAAAAAATTTTTAAAAACATGCTAAGGGCTCTAATTGATAAAGTAGACAGCATGCAAGCACAGATATGCAATGTAAGCAGAGAGATGAAAATCCTAAGAAAGAACCAAAAATAAATGCTAAAGATCGAAAACACTATAACAGAAATAAAGAATGCCTTTGATGGGCTTATTAGTGGACTAGACATGACCAAGGAGATAATCTCTAAACTTGAGGATATATCAATAGAAATTTCCAAAACTAAAAAGAAAAGAGAAAAAAGCCTGCAAAAAACCCAGAATATTCAAGGACTGTGGGACAAATACAGAAGCTATAATGTATGTGTAATGGGAATACTAGAAGGAGAAGAAAGAGAAAGGAACAGAAGATGTATTTAAGATAATAATGACTAAGATCTTCCCCAAATTAATGTCAGGCACCAAATCACAGATCCAGGAACTCAGACAACATCAAGCAGGATGAATGCCAAGAAACTACACCTAAGCATATTTTTTCAAATTATAGAAAATCAAAGATAAAGAAGAAATCCTGAAAGAAACCAGAGGCAGGGTGGAGGGTGGGAAAACCTTACCTATAAAAGGACAAAGATAAATTACATTCAACTTCTCCTCAGAAACCATGCAAGCAAGAAGAGAGCGGAGAGAAATATATGAAGCGTTAAGAGAAAAAAAACTACTTAGAATTCTGTACACTGCAAAATTATCCTTCAAAAATGAAGGAGAAATAAAGACTTTCTCAGACAAACAAAAATTGAGAAAATTTGTTGCTAGTAGATCTGCCTTGCAAGAAATGTTAAAAGAAGTTCTTTAGAAAGAAGGAAAATCATATAGAGCAGAAACTCAGATCTACATTAAGAAAGGGAGATCATCAGAGAAGGAATAAGGAATAACTTAACTTTTTAATTTTTCTTATTCTTAATTGATCTAATAGATAACATTTTGTTCAAAATAATACCAACAATGTGTTTAATTATGTGTGTATGCTTATATATAAGTACAATTACTAAAAAAATGATACAAAGGATGGGAGGGAGGAAATAGGGTTATTTTGTTGTGCTACAGTGCTCACACTACCCATGAAGTGTTACAGCGTTGTTTGAAACTGGACTTAGATGTTAATGTGTATTCCAAATTCTAAAGTAACCATGAAAAACACATCTTTAAGTGTAACTGATGTGCTAAGAAAGAGAAAATTGAGGGAATTCCCTGGCGGTCCAGTGGTTAAGACTCCAGGCTCTCACTGCCGAGGGCCTAGGTTCAATCCCTGGTTGGGAAAATAAGATCCCCCAAGCCCGACAGTGTGGCCAAAAAAAAAAAAAAAAAGAGAGAGAGAGAGAGAGAGAGAGAGAGAGAGAGAAAATGTAATCATATAAAATGCCCAGTTAAAACAATGTATGAGAATGCCTTTATTTTTCCACATCCTCACAAATATGGTATTATATGAAACTTTTTTTGTCACTATAAGGAAACTATCAGAGTGTAGTTCTAATTTATTTTTCTTATTATGAGGAAGATTTTTTAATAATGTGTTTGAAGTACTTATATTTTATTTCTGTGGGCTGTATGTTGCTAGGAGACTTTTTAAGGGAAAAAAAATGAATTTCAGAATGTTTTTTGAATGATATTGTAGACCAGAAAATACTTCTGTCATTTAATTTTAGATTATTTTGAAAAAGAAATTCCAAAAAAGAATCGGGAAGATTTGTAAAGAACAATTATTCTACTTATATATGATGGCTGCAGTGACCTAACTATTTATGTAACACAGAACAAAATTGAACAATTTCTATCAAAACTCTAGTACATGTATCTTCATAATGGATGAGTCAGAGAATTTATGTCTAAAAGACATGTTGGAATGACATCAGCCGGATGGAAAAATAGGAAGTCCTAGTCCTTGTTTCCTCACAGATACACAGATTTAACAATAACATAAGTAACAAAATAAGCTTATGAGCAGTATATAATTCAGTTAAGAAGTTACAGTACTTCAGACAAGCACAAGGCTGAGATCAGCTGCACTGAGACAGGTTAAACAGAGCGATTTTTCTTTATCTGTATCACAACAAAGCACAAAGAGAGATTCTGACTCCTCTTTTTTGGGGGGACAGAGAAAAAGTAGGGCAAACTTCCAACATCCCTGGCCTTCCAGTAGACTCCCAGAGGGACCAGCTTTAGTCTCATTTCACATGGAGCACGGAAAGAACTGGTATAGTCCAGACGTCTCAGGTAGCTTAAGGAACAGACAGCATTTTTTGCAGCTGGCATGACTCTGCAAGACTGGAAAAAGTATGTAACTGAGGCTTCTCTCCCAGAACAGAGGGGAAAGAGAGGAGCATGCCCCCAAAGTTACCAGTCTTTCAGTGCACCGCCCAAGGGGTTGGTTTCTACCTCACCTCACACAGAGGACTGACATAATTGACACAGATCCTGCAAGACGCACAGAGTGGCCAAAAAAATAATAATAATTTTTAAAAAAACAGTTGGTTTTTTAAAAAGATTTTAAAAATTGACAAACCCTTGGCTAAACCAAGAAAAAAAGAGAGAGAAAACTAAAATAAATAAAATCAGAAATGAAAGAGTAGACATTACAACTGATGCCACAGAAATTTAAAAGTTCATAAGAAACTATTATGAACAATTATATGCAATCAAATTGGATAACCTAAAAGAAAAGGCTAAATTCCTAGAAACAACTAATCCATCAAGACAGAATCATTAAGGTTTAGAAAAGTTGGACAGACCAATATCAAATAAGGAGGTTTCATCACTAATAAAAAAAAATCTCCCAACAAAGAAAAGCCCAGAACCAGATGGCTTCACTGGTGAAGTCTACCAAACATTTAATAATTTTTAAAAATTTATTCATTTGTTTATTTTATTTTTGGTTGCATTGGGTCTTCATTGCTGTGCCCAGGCTTTCTCTAGTTGCACGAGCAGGGGCTTCTCACTCTGGTGGCTTCTCTTGTTGCAGAGCATGGGCTCTAGGTGCACGGGCTTCAGTAGTTGTGGCACATGGGCTCAGTAGTTGTGGCTCGTGGGCTTAGTTGTTCCGCAGCATATGGGAATCTTCCCGGACACAGGGATCAAACCTGTGTCCCCTGCATTGGCAGACAGATTCTTAACCACTGTGCCACCAGGGAAGTCCCAACATTTAATAATTAACACCAGTCCTTCTTAAACTTTCCAAAAATTGAGGAAGAGGGAACACTTCCAATCTCATTTTATGAAGCCAGCATTACTCTGATACCCAAGTCAGAAAAATACAAGAAAACTACAGACCAATATCCCTAATGAATGTAGATGTAAAAATTCTGAAAACAAACAAACAAAAAACACTAGCTCATTAGAATGATCATACATCATGACCAAGGGGATTTATCCCTGAGGTGTAAGGATGGTTCACCATATGCAAATGAGTTAATGTGATTCACCAAATTAATAGGTTGAAGAATAAAAATCACATGATCATCTTAATAAAGGCAGAAGAAGCATTTGACAAAATTTAACACCTTTTCATGGTAAAAGCTCTCCACAAAGTAGGTACAGAAGGCATTTAATTCAACATAGTAAAGGACAAATATGAAAATCCCATAGCTAACATCATACTCAACAGTGAAAAACTAAAAGCCTTTCCTCTAAGATCAGGAAAAATGCAAGGATGTCCACTCTCTCCACTTCTATTCAACATAATCCTGGAAGTCATAGCCTGAAAAATTAAGCAAGAGAAAGAAATAAAAGGCACCCACATCAGAAAGGAAAGTAAAATTATTTCTATTTGCAAATGACATGATCTAATGTATAGAAAATCCTAAGGACTTCACAAAAAAAAAAACTATTAGAACTAATAAATGAATACAAATATGGGTTGTACTTCTATACACTAGGAACAAATTATCTGAAATGGAAATTAAGAAAACAATCTCATATACAATAGTGTCAGAAAGAATAAATTACATAGGAATAAACTTAACCAAAGATTAAAGATTTGTACTATAGAAACTATAAATCATTGAAGAAAGAAATTAAAGAAGACACAAATGAATGGAAACACTTCCCATGTTTATGGATTGGAAGACTTGATATTGTTAAAATGTCCATATTACCCAAAACAATCTACAGATTTGATGCAATCTCTATCAAAATCCCAAAGACGGCTTCCCTGGTGGCACAGTTGTTGAGAGTCTGCCTGCTGATGCAGGGGACACGGATTTGTGCCCCAGTCCGGGAAGATCCCACATGCCGCGGAGTGGCTGGGCCCGTGAGCCACGGCCACTGAGCCTGCATGTCCAGAGCCTGTGCTTCGCAATGGGAGAGGCCACAACAGTGAGAGGCCCGCGTACCACACACACACACAAAAATCCCAAAGACAGTTTTCTAAAAAATAGAAAAAACAATCCTGAAATTCATATGGATCCACAAAAGATTCCAATTGCCAAAGTAATCTTGAGGAAAAAGAACAAAGCTGGAGCATCACTGTTAAAATATATTACAAAGCAATAGTAATTAAAACAGTATGACTAGCATAATAACAGGCATATATATGGAACAATGGAACATAATAGAGTCTAGAAATAAACCCATGGATATATGATGAATTGATCTTTGACAAGGGAGCCAAGAACATACAATGGGAAAAGAACAGTCTCATCAACAAATAATGTTGGAAAAACTAGACATCCACATGCAAAAGAACAAAATTGAACTCTTATACCATATTCAAAAATCAACTCAAAATGGATTAATGACTTAAATGTTAAGACCTGGAAATGTAAAACTCCTAGAAGAAAGCATAGGAGAAAAGCTTTATAACAGTGAACTTTGCAATGATTGATATATGATACTGATATGGATATAACATCAGAAAGCACAAGCAACACAAACGAAAAAAGCCAAGTGGGACTGCATAAAACTAAGAAGCTTCTGCACAGCAAAAGCAAACAAAAACAAACAAACAACCCCAAAACCAAAAAACAATCTACAGAGTGACAAGGCAACCTACAGAATATAAAATATTTGCAAACCATATATCTGGTAGGAGATTCATATCTAAAATATACAAGGAACTTTTATAACATAACAGCAAAAAAAAAGCAAATAACATATTTCTTAAATGGGCAAAGGACTTGAATAGATATTTCTCCAAAGAAGACATACAAATGGCCAAAAGGTATATGGAAAAGTGCTTAATATTACTAATCATCAGGAAAATGCAAGTCAGTATCACAATGAGATATCACCTCTCACTTGTTAGGATGGCTATCATCAAGAAATTGGAACACTTATATACTGTTGGTGGTAACGTAAACTGGTGTAACCACTGTGCAAAACAGTATGGAGATTCATCAAAAAAATAAAAATAGAATTACTATATGATCTAGCAATCCTACTTCTGGGTATATATCAAAGAGAGCTGAAATCTGGATCTCAGATGAACACTCCAGTGTTCATTACAGCACTATTCACAATAGTCAGGATGTGGGAAAAACCTAAATGTCCATGAACACATGAATGGATAAAGAAAATGTGTTATAATACATACAATGGAATATTATTCAACCTTAAAACAGGGAGAGAATCCTGGAACAACATGGATAAACCTGGAGGGCATTATGCAAGTGAAATAAGCCAGTCACAGAAGGACAAATACAGAATGATTCCACTTTTATGAGCTATCTAAAATTGTAAAACTCATAGAAACAGAGAGTACAAAGGTGGTTACCAGGGACAGTAGGGACGGGAAATGGGAAATTGTTGTTCAACGGGTATCAAGCTTCAGTTACACAAGATGAATACATTCTAGAGATCTATTGTCCAACATTGTGCCTATAGTTAACAATACTGTATTATGCACTTCAAAATTTGGTAACAGGGTAGATCTCATATTGTGTCCCTACCATAATTTTTTTAAATTTTTTTATAGGATTTTTTTTTGTTTTTCTTTATAAATTTATTTATTTTTATTTATTTATTATTTTTGGCTGTGTAGGGTCTTCGTTGCTGTGCCCAGGTTTTCTCTAGTTGCGGTGAGCAGGGGCTACTCTTTGTTGGAATGCGCAGGCTTCTCACTAAGGTGGCTTCTCTTGTTGCAGAGCACAGGCTCTAGAGCACGTGGGCTTCAGTGGATGCGGTGCATGGGCTCAGTAGTTGTGGCCCACGGGCTTAGTTGCTCCGTGGCATTGGGATCTTCCTGGACCAGGGCTCGAACCCGTGTCCCCTGCATTGGCAGACGGATTCTTAACCACTGTGCCACCAGGGAAGGCCAATTTTTTTTTTTAAATTTTAAAAGACTTGTAAAGAGTTTTAAGCTATAGTATTTAATAAAAGAAAATAATGATTAAGAGGATATTAATGCTTGGGCTTCCCTGGTGGCACAGTGGTTAAGAATCCGCCTGCCAATGCAGGGGACACGGGTTCGAGCCCTGGTCCAGGAAGATCCCACATGCCACGGAGCAACAAATCCCATGAGCCACAACTACTGAGCCTGTGCTCTAGAGCCCCAAGCCACAACTACTAAAGCCCGTGCTCCACAACAAGAGAAGCCACCACAATGAGAAGCCTGCGCACCGCAACAAGGAGTAGCCCCTGCTCGCCGCAACTAGAGAAAGCCCGTGTGCAGCAACCAAAACCCAACACAGCCAAAAATAAACAAATAAATAAATAAATTTATTTTTAAAAAGAGGATATTAATGCTTAAGAGAGTTACCATTAAGGAAATTTGCTTTCTATTTATGTTCTATTCTTAGTTATAGCTATCTAGGATTAATATACCTTGCATTCCTATACTTTTACAGTATTATATAGCTGGAAGAATTTTGTCTCAAACTACAATAATCTTAAACTTAGTGCACTAAAAATTGAATATAAAAAAGTTAAAGTTTTTTAACACAACATTGTAAATCAACTATACTCCACTAAAAATTTGAAAAAAAAATTAACAGTTTTAATTTGGCATACCTTTGAACTTTCAGTAAACAGATTTTTAAATTCCGTTTTAATCTCTTGATTATAATCTCTGATATTTATCTGAATTTCTAAGAAGCAGGTTTGTGTTGTGACAAGAATTTGGGCTTTTAAGACTTAGGTTAAAATTATGACTTCTTATTAGCTGTATGACCTTGGTGACTTATATAATTGCTCAGTCTTGATTTTCCCTATGTGCAAAATAGAAATAACAGGACCAAATCAAAAGATTGTTGGAAGGATTATATTAGATAATGTACCTAAATGCCTAGCCTATAGTGAGATCTACCATTAAATGTAATTGTGAACTCTAAATTCTAAGCCTTAAAAAGAAAATATTACAGAAAAACACTTTCAGTAATCTTTTTGAAAAATCACATTAATTACACCAATGATTTTTCTGTATACTCTCTGAAGAAGTCACTAAAACATTTCATGATTAAGACTTTTCTAATTAAAATACCACCATATGTAGTATAATTTCTTATTAGTCAATAAATATTTAAATCCTTCCTATGAAAATAATATATACTTTTTGATTTGATATTGTCAGAGCTTGATGCGTTTTGGTATGTCTCCTCTAATATTTGACAATTACCAGTATTTTTCATTCTACCTCAGAAAAATAAATTTTAAAATAAGTGGTTCATAGCCAGTGAGTGATTAAACTTAAATTTACAGAACATTTTTTCATTTTTTAAAACCTACTCTGTGTCAGTTCCCATATTTTAACAGATCCTGATCTTAAATCAATATAAAATTTTAGTAGCATACACAACATTTATATTTATGTATGTAAACATACATACACATACCATACACACTAAAATATAATCTATTTGGTGTATTTAGAACCAACTGGCCAGTTTGAAATTTCATATAAACATTTAATGAAGAAAATGCTTTAAAAAGAAAAAGTAAAAATGCTGGAGTTGGTTCAAGAGTTTATTTATATACTTGAAGCACTTTGAAAGAGACTGAGGAAGATTACTTGTCAATGTTTTATTTCATTAACCTAAACTTCATTTTAAAACTTTCATTTTTTTTCATGAATACTTTCATTTTCAATACCTTCAAATAAATGTTTGTACAGCTCAGCTATTTGATAAATATCCACAAGATGGTGCCGTGGTTAACATGTTAACATGGAAATTTGAAAATAGGAAGGGAGAAAAGTGTTTGACACACTATTGTATATGACAAAATTACCACCAAATATTCATTTGTTGTCCATAATACTCATTTATACATTTCACATGTTCAAATTATTATATTTTAGTATTAAAATGTTTATTCTTTGTAAACATATATTTCTTCAAAGGGAATATTAAATGATGAAATGCTATTCAAAGTTGCTAAAAGAGACATAAATTAGACCTTTTATATTTTACAAATTAATGGATATGTTTTTTTTTAACATCTTTATTGGGGTATAATTGCTTTACAATGGTGTGTTAGTTTCTGCTTTATAACAAAGTGAATCAGTTGTACATGTATATGTTTTTAATGATCTCTTGTTCCATCTTTACTGCCAAAATGAAGAATAATATCCAAATGGTGTCCAATTAATTAGCATCAGTTAATCTTATATATAGACTAGGTCTTCGCTATGAACTGAATTGTGTCCCCCCAGAATTCATATGTTGAAGGTTTAACCCCACAGTGTGATGGTATTTGATAATGGAGCTTTACAGAGATAATTAGGTTTTGATGAGATCATAAAGGGGGCCCTCATGATGGGATAAATGCCCTTATAAGAAGAGACACCAGAGAGCTTGTTCTCTCTCTCCACAATGTGAGGACACAGTCAGAAGGTGGCCTTCCGTAAGTCAGGAATAATTCTCACCAGAAACTGATTATACTAACACTCTGATTTTGGATTTCAAGCCTCTAGAACTGTGATAAAATAAATGTCTGTTGTTTAAGCTACTCAGTCTACAGTACTTTGTTAAGACAGCTTGAGCAGACTAAAACAGTCTTAAACAACAAAAATTACCAAAACTGCAGAAAAAAATTATTAAAAAATAAAGCGTGTTTGCACAGTTGATGGAAACTCATATAGTTTATAACAATTAACTATTATTTATAGTTAAACATATATAATTGTTTTTTGTTTTTTTGGCTGTATTGGGTCTTCATTGCTTCCTCTAGCTGTGGCGAGTGCAGGCTACTCTTAGTTGCAGTGCACGGGCTTCTCATTGTGGTGACTTCTTTTGTTGCGGAGTATAGGCTCTAGGCATGCAGGGTTCAGTAGTTACAGTACACGGGCTCAGTAGTTGCAGCATATAGGCCCTAAAGCACGTGGGCTTCAGTAGTTGTGGCACATGGGCTCAGTAGTTGTGGTGCGTGGGCTCAGTGGTTATGGCTTGAGGGCTTTAGAGCACAGGCTCAGTAGTTGTGATGCACAAGCTTAGTTGCTCCGCGGCATGTGGGATCTTCCCAGACCAGGGATCGAACCCATGTCCCCTGCATTGGCAGGCGGAGTCTTAACCACCCACCACCAGGGAAGTCCTTATAATTGTTAACAATATTTAAGGCTCTTCCAATTTGAGTTCACTATAGCTGTAGTAATAATGACTTTGTTTATGAAATATCTAATATAATCATTTTAAGGATGTATTTTGAAGGAAAACCTAAGGGAGAATTTGATGAAAGGGTGGGGAGAATTTGCCAAAATGGACAGTTATACAGCAGGAACACAGTGAAATTTAAGAAAGCAGCTCAAGAGGGAAGCTAGGAAATGGGAAAAAGTGAAGTGAAAATTTTGTGAAAATACTATGACTGGATTTCCTACAAACACCTAAAAGTCATTATTTAAAAAAATTATCACTGAACTCTTATCTCTTTGCATTTTTCTATTATGGTGTGCAATTATTATTAGTTAGCTCTGCTTGAAACTTGAAGTCTTCTTTGATTTCCCTAGTTATTTTACATGACTTATCCATCACAAGATTTTGCCATTCCTCTATCTGTTTAATAGGTCTAATATATTTTCTACCTGGTTTCTGAATTACTTATCCAAAAACCTATAAAAAGGACCTTAATTACTTATTTTAAAAACTTATATGCTCTCCCAGATTTTAATCTGGTAGCCTACTTCCAACATAATCTGTTGCTTAAGAATTGCCTTCCATAAATTCTGTTTTGGTGATGTAACTATTCAAAAATCTTGTTTTCTTTTGGACTTATTCTGTATTTTGCAACCCTTCAATTACTGCCTCTTTCCTCCTGTCTTCCAATAGTCATTTCTCATTATTCGTCATCAAATCATATGTTCATCTAATGCAGACACTGGTTAAAAAAAAAAACATTTGATGAGTATGAGTAATCGATATCTTTTTTTAAAATTAACCTCTTCCCTTTCTTTTCACTCTTTCTCTTCCTTCCTTCCTTCCTTCCTTCCTTCCTTTCTTTTGGATGATGGCTTCTTAGTTGCAGCATGCAGACTCTTAGTTGCAGCATGCAGGCTTCTTAGTTGAGGAATGTGGACTCTTAGTTGTGGCATGCATGAGGGATCTAGTTCCCTGACCAGGGATCAAACCCAGGCCCCCTGCAATGGGAGCACGGCATCTTACCCACTGGGCCACCAGGGAAGTCTCTGTTATCTTTTTTAAAAACTTATTTTGAAATACTTTCAAGCCTAAAAAAGGGTAGCAAGAATAGTACAAAGTTTTGTATATCCTTCCATCAAATTCGCTAATTTTTACTGTTTTCCTAGTTTTTAAATTATCACTCTTTTCTTTCACTCTCTCTACATACACACATATATGCATTTTTCAATTTTCTGTTGTGGTAAAATGCACTTGACATAACATTTACCAATCTTAACCATTTTTAGGTGTATAGTTCAGGGGTATTAAATAATTCATAATGTTGTGCAACCATCACATGCTATGGAGATGGAGCTATGGAGATGGGGAGCTCCCCATCTCCCTAGCTTTTTTCATCTTGTAAGATTGAAACACTATAACTATTAAACAATAACTCCCCATTCTACCCTCCTCCCAACACCTGGAAACCACCATTCCTTCTGTCTCTGTAATTTTCACTACTCTAAGTATCTCATATAAGTATAATCATACAATGTTTATCTTTTTGTGACTAACATTTCAATTAGCATGATGTTCTCAAGGTTCATCCATGTTGTAGCAAATTTCAGAAATTTTTTACTTTTTAAGGCTGATTAATATTCCACTGTATGTATGTACCACATTTTGTTTATCCATTTATCAGTTGATGGACACTTGGGTTGCTTCCACATTTTAGCTAATGTGAATAACAATGCTATGAACATGGGTGTACAAATAACTCTTCAAGACCCTGCTTTCAAAGTGAAATTGCTAGATCATAAATACATATGTATTTGTATATATATAATTTCTTGAGTCATTCGAGAGTGGGAGTTATAAACATAATGCCCCTAAATACTTCTGTGTGTTTTTCCTAAGAACAAGAAAATATATGATTATATATCCAATTACAATTACAAAATTTGGGAAATGTTACACTGATACATTAGTACTATCTAATGTAGTGTCCATATTCAATTTTTGGCAGTTATCTCAGCAATGTCATTTTGCATTTTCCCTATGATTCAGGATCCAGTCCAGGATTACACATGGCATTTTGTTGCTATGTCCATTTAGTCTCCTTTAATATAGAATGGTTTTTCAAATTTTCTTTGTCTTTCATGATATTGATATTTTTGAAGGGGATAGGCTAATTGTTTTGCAGAATATCCTTAAGTTTTTTTTATGTTTTCCTCACAATTAAATTCAGGTTATTCATTTTAGTCATATACTATATAATGATGATGTCAGCTTGTCCCATTACATTACATTTGTTACATTGTCAATTAAATTGGTTATTTGTTTGTTTTTCCTATGCTACTTTTTTGGGGTACAGATCAGAAGATATATATATATATTCTCTCTTTTCCCCTTATTTCTTTCATAAAAGATAGCATATTATATTTGCTCTTCTTACAGTTTGCTTTTTTTCACTTTATAGTACATCCTGAAAATCCTTGTCTTTCAGTTTAAACAGATCTTCCTCATACTCTATTGTGTGAATATACTATAATTTATTTAACCAATCTCCTATGTATGAGCATTTAAGTTTTTTCAGTATTCTGTAATTACAAATAATGGAGAAATAAATAGCCTAGGGCATATGTATTTTCATATTTTTGGAGTTGTATTTTAAGAGTAAATTTTTACACATGGGGTTGCTGGTCAAATTATAGAAGATATACATATATGTAACTTGTTAGATATTGCCATATTCACCTCTATAGAGGACGCATTATTTTTCATTCTCATCAGCAATGTATGAAAGTGCTTCTTTCCTCAAAGCCTCACCAATACAGTGCGTTGAAAAGCTTGTGAGGTTTGGCGAATCTGGTAGGTGAGAAATGGTATCACAGTGTAGTTTTTAGCCTGAAGGACTCCTTTTAGTATTGCTTGTAGTACAGGTCTGCTAGTGATGAATTCTCTCAGTTTTTGTTTATCTGGGAGTGTCTTAAGTTCTTCAGTTTTGAAGAATGGTTTCACAGGGTATAGAATTTTTGTTTGACAGTCCTTTTTTTTTTTTTTTTTTTGAGTGCTTTGAGTATGTTGCCTCATGACTTCTGGCTTCTATGACTTCTGATTAGAAATTAGCTATTTATCTTATTTAGGATATTTTTACCTGATGAGTTACATCTCCTTTGCTGCTTTCAAGATTCTCTTTGTCTTTCAACAGTTTGATTTTGAACTGTCTGGGTGTAGATCTCTTTGAGTTTATTCTACCTGGAATCTATTCTGCTGTGTGGATGTGTAGATTAATGTTTTTCATCAAGTTTGGGATGATTTGGGGCATTATTTCTTCAAATATTCCTTATGCTCTTTCTATCTTGCTTTTTCTTGTGGGACTTCAATTATGCATATGTTGATATGCCTGATAGTATTCCACATGTCTTTGAGATTCTGTTCATTTTTGTTCATTCTTTTTTCTTTCTGTTCCTTAGACTGGATAATCTCAATTCTGCATTCTCATATGCATACTGGTATATATGTATAATGCATAAGGGCAGTCCAAAAAAGCAAGGAGAGAAATAAAGGAGCAGAAAAAAATACTTGAAGAAATTTTGGCCAAAGATTTCCTAAATTTGGTGAAAAACATTAATCAACACCTCAGAAAAACTAAACAAACTCCAGTTTAGGATAAACTCAAAGATATCCACACCCAGACATAATCACTGGTTTCTATAAACTAGGATTATTGTTTCTTTGGCAACACAATTTCCTAAAATATTTATAAGGTTTCTGATATACTTCCAGACAGTTCTATGTGCTAATAACCATAGTGTAAGTTGTTTTTTTGAGACTTATTTTCCTTTTTTGGGGGGGTGGTGTCTGGGCAAGATCTATCTCTTCCTCATTTAATGGCAGTTATTTTGAGTCCAATTAAGTTAATAACAGGCTTGGGTGGGAAGACTTCACCCTTAATCTAATCTTTGCAGTTGCTCTAACTGCCATTTTGTGGAAGAGAAGTATTAATGGAAGAAGCTTGAGAAAAATCTGGAGCCAAATACTCATGTTTGGAGGAATATAAGTAGTTGGAGTTTTCCAACCCTGCTGGGTGAGTCATCCTAGATTGTAGTCCACAGGCAGGGAGGATCTCCCTTAAGAGAACTGAATTGTTTTTCATCTATGCTTGAAAATTGGCCAATTCTTGTCTGAAGAGATTTCTTTCTTGTAATATCTTGCTGTAAGCATCAAGAAATACACACTATATGCTAGTATTTTGTAACTTATTCATCTAGAGCTCCAGGTTCTGTTAGTACATAATTTTACTTCCAAGATATCAGAGACAACAATTTTACCAAATGTCTTTCCACAGTATATGAAAATAACTAAATTTCCAGCATGCAGTTGTTTCCTTTCCATCTACTAAACAAATGCAGATGCTGCACATTTGAGTAATTTTGCTTATAGCATCATCCATTACTGACACCAAATACTCTATCAATCTGGGTTTGCTCCAGATAGGAGAAAGAAGACTAGATATTTCAAACAGGAAGGAATTTATTTCAAGCAGGAAGGAATTTAATACAGGGAATTAGGTACTTACAAAATCTTTGGAGAGTTAAAGGAGTGGCTTCTTGAATAAGCAATCTGGGACTACTGCCAGAGTAAGTCTGAAGTGATACACTAGGGAACAACTACCACTGAGGCCACAGCATCTATGCTTTAAGAAGCTGCTGCCACAGTGGTCTCTTGCACCCAACAAGGCAAAGAATTAGTGTCTAAGACAGCAAACTAGAGATTACCAAGTATAAATTCAGATGCAGAAATATTGCCATGACTATTGTTTCTTTACTCACGGGGTAATGGACACTGGAATGCTTTTTCAGAGGGCTGCACAAAACTTGCTTTCTAGCAGCAACAGACCAGAACTACAGCTAAATGGCATCTATCTCACTTTCATCTTGTAAATCTCTTTTGCGTATATTCTATTGGTAGAACTTGACTCATAACCAGAAACCTAGCTGCAAAGGAGTCTGAGAAATGTAATTTTTACAGCTTTCCAACCTCTACAAATACATAAAGAGAGAAATTGAAGTTGAGTGAACTATCCAAATTATCTACCATAGTCCATTAACGTGACTAATTTCAGTAATGTTTTTTTACATTACTAAGTTCCATTATATCATATCACATTTTAAAAATACACTGTTGGATTCAGTTAGCTAATATTTAAGATTTTTACAGACATTTTTTCATAAATGAAATCTTCTTGCAAGTTTCTTGTACTATCCTTTTTGGATGCTCTGTCAAGGTTATCCTTACCTCATAAAAATAATTCATGTTCTCTCTTTTTCTATATTCTATTCTCTGATACTTTCAAAAAATTCTACTCTTTGACACAGGCATTTGGAGATGGGAGATAGGGAAGGGAGGTTAGATGAAAGGTTGGGAAGGGAAGTATACAACCAACACCACAGAAATACAGAAAGTCATAAGAGAATACTATGAACAGTTATATGCCAACAAATTGGAAAACATAGAAAAAAATGGGCAAGTTTCTAGAAATATACAGCCAATCAAAGTTGAATCAAGAAGAAACAGATAATTTGAACAGAAAAATCACTAGAAGTGAAATAGAACCTGTAATAAGAAAAAAAAAAAAACTCCCTGCAAACAAAAGTCCAGGACTGAACAGCTTCACTGAGTAATTCTACCAAACATACGAAGAAGAACTTAAACCTACCTTTCTCAAACTATTCTAAAAGGTTGAAGAAGACAGTTCACTCCCAAATTCATTTCATGAAGCCACCATCATCCTGATACCAAAACCATACAAAGACACTACAAAAAAAGGAAATTACAGGTCAATATCTTTGATGAATATAGATGCAAAAATCCTCAAAAAATATTAGCAAACCAAATCCAACAATACATAAAAAGGATCATACACCATGATCAAGTTAGACTCATTCCGGGGTCTCAGGGATGGTTCAACATATAAAAATCAATCAGTGTGATACACCAAATTAACAAAAGGAAAGACAAAACCACATGACCATCTCAATACATGAAGAAAAAGCATTTGACAAAATTCACCATCCACTCATGATAAAAACTTTCACCAAAGTGGGTATAGAGAAAACATATCTCAACATAATAAAAGTCATTTATGACAAACCCACAGCCAACATAATGCTCAAAAGTGAAAAGGTGAAAACCTTCCCACTAAATCCAGGAACAAGACAAGCATGCCCACTCTCATCACTTCTATTCAACCCAGTATTGAAAGTCCTAGCCACAGCAATCAGACAAGAAAAAGAAATAAAGTGTATCCAAATTGAAAAGGAAGAGGTAAAACTGTCACTGTTTGCAGATGACATGGTACTCTATAGAGTGAACCCTAAAGTCTCCTCACAAAAACTATTACAACTAATAAATGAACTCAGCAAGGTAGAAAGATACAAGTATAATATACAAAAATCTGTGGCATTTCTGGCTTAATATCATCAAAAAAACAACCCAATCAAAAAATGGGCAGAAGACCTAAATAAACATTTCTCCAAAGAATACATACAGATGGCCAAGAGGCACATGAAAAGATGTTCAACACTGCTAATTATTAGAGAAATGCAAATCAAAACTACAATGAGATATTACCTCATGCCAGTCAAAATGGCTATCATCAAAAAATCCACAAACAGTGAATGCTGGAGAGGGTGTGGATAAAAGGGAACTGTCCTACACTGTTAATGGGAATGTAAATTGGTACAGCCACTATGAAGAACAGTATGGAGATTCCTTAAAAAGCAAAAAATAGAGCTACCATATGATCCTGCAATACCACTCCTGGGCATATATCCAGAGAAAAACCTGGTCCAAGAGGATACATGCACCCCAATGTTCATTGCAGTACAGTTTACAATAGCCAAGACATGGAAGCAACCTAAATGTCCATTGACAGAGGAATGGATAAAGAAGATGTGGTACATATATACAATGGACTATTACTTGGCCATTAAAAAGAATGAAGTAATGCCATTTGCAGTAACATGGACAGACCTAGAGATTGTCATACTGACTGAAGTAAGTCAGACAGAGAAAGAGAAATATCATATGATATTGCTTATATGTGGAATCTGAAAAGAAAAGATACAAATGAACTTATTTACAAAACAGAAACAGACTCAGAGACTTGGAGAATGAACTTATGGTTACCAGGGGGAAGGGATAGTTAGGGAGTTTGCGATTGATGTGTATACACTGCTATATTTAAAATGGATAACTGAGGGGCAGAGTTAAGATGGTGAAGTAGGAGGACACGGAGGTCATAGTTCCTCACAACTAGGACACCTACCAGGCAGAGTTGGGGAACCACAGACACCTAAGAGGAAGGGAGGAACCCCTGAGTGACTGAGCAGGACGTGGGGGGGAGGGGGGGGGAGAAGTGGAGCCAGGATGGGACTGACACTGTTGAGGGGAGGCTGGGGGATGGGAGGGGTTTCCATACACAGAGGGGCTCACCCACGGTGAGGGGAGCAACAGGGATGGGGAGAGATCCTCGGTAGATTGGAGGATCAGAAGGGAACACGGCCATCATTTACCCCACCCACTTGGACCCCAGGGAGCCAGCTGAGGTCCCGGGCCAGATCCTCTGCCCTCCAAGACTCCGTAAACCCCACTCCTGCATCCCCACCCAGGGCCTTACCTCTGAACTCTGCACTTAGAGGCCCCTTCTGTCCATGCTGACTTTCCCAGCTACACAGGTCCTGAGCCTAGGTTCTGCCCCCACCCTAAGCACCCCCACCACCTAAGCCCCACACCCTGCCTAAGCTCCACCCACACAGCCAAAGCATTTTCTGGCCTTTTTTTCTTTCTTTTCTTTTCTTTTTTTTTTTTTTTGAGGTTGTGGTTCTATTTAAATTGTTGTTGTTTCATTTATATATTTTTTTCTAGTAAATTTTTTATTTTTCTAATTTTATTTTATTTTTTATTCTTTGTTATTGTTCTGCTCCTTTTGGTTTGTTCCCTACCACCACCCTGTTTTCTTTCTGTTGTGGTTCTGTTTGACCTTGTTGTTTTTGTTTCACTTATATTTTTATTTTTTCTAATATAATTTTTATTTTTCTAATTTTCTTTTATTTTTTATTCCTGTAATTGTACTGCTCCCTTTTTTTTCTGTTGCTGCACCACATGGCTTGCAGAATCTTCGTTCCCAGTCTGGGAGTTGGGCCTGAGCTCCTGTGGTGGGTGCACAAAGTCCAAACCACTAGACTAACTGAGAACCTCAGACCCCAGGGAATATTGATCAGAGTGAGGTCTCCTGGAGGTCCTCATCTTGGCACCAAGACCTAGCTCTACCCAACTGCCAGCAAGCTCCAGTGCTGGCTGCCTCAGGACAAACAACCAGTAAGAGAGGAACACAGCCCCATCCATCAAAGAAATTAGATGACAAAATAATATGTCATAGAAGAAGGAGCAAGGTAAAAACCTACAAGACCAAATAAATGAAGAGGAAATAGGCAACCTACCTGAAAAAGAATTCAGAGTAATGATAGTAAAGATGATCCAAACTCTCAGAAATAGAATGGAGATATGGATGGAGAAAATATAAGAAACATTTAACAAAGACCTAGAAGAACTAAAGAACAAGCAAACAGTGATGAACAACACAATAACTGAAATGAAAAATACACTAGAAGGAATCAATATCAGAATAACTGAGGCAGAAGAATGAATAAGTGAGCTGTAAGATAGAATGGTGGAAATAACTGCCAAGGAGCAGAATAAAGAGAAGAGAATGAAGAGAATTGAGGACAGTCT
The DNA here is from genome assembly GCF_000442215.2 of Lipotes vexillifer. NCBI lineage: Eukaryota > Metazoa > Chordata > Mammalia > Artiodactyla > Lipotidae > Lipotes > Lipotes vexillifer. The sequence goes on from NW_006786891.1 coordinate 1,534,905, forward strand.
CAGAGACCTCTGGGACAACATTAAATGTACAAACATTTCAATTATAAGGATCCCAGAAGAAGAAGAGAAAGAGAAAGTGTCTGAGAAAATATTTGAAGAGATTATAGTTGAAAACTTCCCTAACATGGGAAAGGAAATAGCCACTCAAGGCAAGGAAGCACAAAGAGTCCCATACAGGATAAACCCTGGAGAAACACACCAAGACACATATTAATCAAACTAACAAAAATTAAATTCAAAGAAAAAATATTTAAAACAGCAAGGGAAAAGCAACCAATAACATAAAAGGGAATCCCCATAAGGTTATCAGCTGATTTTTCAGCAGAAACTCTGAAGGCCAGAAGGGAGTGGCAGGATATATTTAAAGTAATGAAAGGGAAAAGCCTATAACCAAGATTACTCTTCCCAACAAGGATCTCATTCAGATTCGATGGAGAAATCAAAAGGTTTACAGAAAAGCAAAAGCTAAGAGAATTCAGCACCACCAAACTAGCTTTACAACAAATGTTAAAAGAACTTTCCTAGGCAGGAAGCACAAGAGAAGAAAAAGACCCACTAAAACACAAAACAATTGAGAATATGGTAATAGGAACATACATATTGACAATTACCTTGAATGTAAATGGACTAAATGCTCCAACCAAAAGACATAGACTGGCTGAATGGATACAAAAACAAGACCCATATATATGCTGCCTATGTGTCCCTCACTTCAGACCTAGGGACACATACATACTGAAAGTGAGGGGATAGAAAAAGGTATTCCATGCAAATGGAAATCAAAGAAAGCTGGAGTAGCAATACTCATATTAGATAAAATAAAGTTTAAAATAAAGACTGTTACAAGAGATAAGGAAGGACACTACATAATAATCAAGGGATCAATCCAAAAGAAGATAAAATAATTGTAAATATTTATGCACCCAACATAGGAGCACCTCAATACATAGGCAAATGCTAACATCCATAAAAGAGGAAATTGACAGTAACACAATAGTGGGGAACTTTAACACCCCACTTACACCAATGGACAGATCATAAAGAAAGAAAATAAATAAGGAAACACAGCTTTAAATGACACAATAGACCAAATAGATTTAATTGCTATTTATAGGACATTCCACCTGAAAGTGGCAGAGTACAGTTTCTTCTCAAGTGAACAAGGAACATTCTCCAGTATAGATCACATCTTGGGTCACAAATCAAGCCTTGGTAACTTTAAGAAAACTGATACCATATCAAGTGTCTTTTCTGACCACAACACTATGAGATTAGAAATCAATTACAGGAATAAAACTGTAAAAAAAAATACATGGAGGCTAAACAGTGCATTACTAAATAACGAAGAGATCACTGAAGAAATCAAAAAGGAAAGTTAACAATACATAGAAACAAATGAGAACAAAAACACGATGATCCAAAACCTATGGGATGCAGCAAAAGCAGTTCTAAGGGGGAAGGTTATAGCAATTCAATCTCACCTCAGGAAACAAGAAAAATCTCAAATAAACAATCTAACCTTACACTGGAAGCAACTAAAGGAAAAAGAACTAAGAAACCCCAAAGTTAGTAGAAGGAAAGAAATCATAAAGATCAGATAAGAAATGAAGGGAATGATAGCAAAGATCAATAAAACTAAAAGCTGGTTCTTTGAGAAGATAAACAAAATTGATAAACCTTTAGCCAGACTTATCAAGAAAAAAAGGGAGAGGAGGGACTTCTCTGGTGGTGCAGTGGTTAAGAATCTCGCTGCTAATTCAGGGGACATGGGTTTGAGCCCTGGTCTGGGAAGATCCCACATGCCACGGAGCAACTAAGCTTGTGCACCACAACTGCTGAGCCTGTGCTCTAGAGCCCTCAAGCCACAACTACTGAGCCCTCGTGCCACAACTACTGAAGCCCATGCACCTAGATCCTATGCTCCACATCAAGAGAAGGCACTGCAGTAAGAAGCCCGTGCACCGCAATGAAGAGTAGCCCCCACTCAACACAACTAGAGAAGGCCTGTGCACAGCAATGAAGACACAGTGTATCCTAAAATAATAAATAAATAAGAAATTTTAAAAAGCGAGAGGATGCAAACCAATAAAACTAGAAATAAAAAAAGATATTACAACTCACAATGCAGAAATACAAAAATCATAAGAGACTACTACAAGCAACTATATGCCAATAAAATGGACATCCTGGAAGAAATGGACAAATTCTTGGAAAGGTAAAACTTTCCAAGATTGAACCAGGAAGAATTAGAAAATATAAACAGACCTATAACAAGTAATGAAATCGAAACTGTAATTAAAGATCTTCCAATGAACAAAAGTGCAGGACTGGATGGCTTCACAGGTGAATTCTATCAAACATTTAAAGAAGAGCTAACACCTATCCCTCTCAAACTCTTCCAAAACACTGTAGACGGAAGAACACTCCTAAACTCATTCTACAAGGCCACCATCACCCTGATACTAAAAACAGACAAAGAAAATTACAGACCAATATCACTAATGAATGTAGACACAAAAATCCTCAATGAAGTACTAGCAAACAGAATCGAACAACACATTCAAAGGATCATACACCATGCTCAAGTGGGATTTATCCCAGGGATGCAAGGATTCTTCAATATATGCAAATCAATCAATGTGATACACCATATTAACAAATTAAAGAATAAAAACTCAATAGATGCAGAAAAAGCTTTTGACAAAATTCAACACTGATTTATGATAAAAGCTCTCCAGAAAGCGGGCATAGAGGGAACCTACCTCAACATAATAAAGGCCATATATGACAAACCTACAGCAAACATCATTCTCAATGGTGAAAAACTGAAAGCACTTCCTCAAAGATCAGGAACAAGACAAGGATGTTTACTCTCGCCACTCTTATTCAACATAGTTTTGGAAGTCCTAGCCACAGCAATCAGAGAAGGAAAAGAACTAAAATGACTACAAATTGGAAAAGAAGTAAAACTGTTATTGTTTGCAGATGACATTATACTATACATAGAAAATCCTAAAGATGCCACCAGAAAACTATTACAGATAATCAATGAATTTGGTAAAGTTGTGGGATAGAAAATTAATGCGTAGAAATCTCTTGCATTCCTATACACTAACAACGAAAGATCAGAAAGAGAAATTAAGCAAACAATCACATTTACCATTGCAACAAAAGGAATAAAATACTTAGGAATAAATCTACCTAAGGAGGTAAAAGACCTCTATACAGAAAACTGTAGAACACTGATGAAAGAAATCAAAGATGACACAAACAGAAGGAGAAGTATACCATGTTCTTGGATTGGAAGAATCAATATTGTGAAAATTACTATACTATCCAAGGCAATCTACAGATTCAATGCAATCCCTATCAAATTATCAATGGCATTTTTCATATAATTAGAACAAAAATGTTTACAATTTGTATGGAAAAACAAAAGACCCTAAATTGCCAAAGAAATCTTGAGAAAGAAAAACAGAACTGAAGGAATCAGGCTTCCTGACTTCAGACTATACTACAAAGCTACAGTAATCAAAATAGTATGGTACTGGCACAAAAACAGAAATATAGATCAATGGTACAGGATAGAAAGCCCAGAGATAAACCCATGCACCTATAGTTACCTAATCTATGACAAAGAAGGCAAGAATATACAATGGAGAAAAGACAGCCTCTTCAATAAGTGGTGCTGAGAAAAACGACAGCTACATGCAAAATAATGAAATTAGAACACTCCCTAACACCATACACAAAAATAAACTCAAAATGGATTAAAGACCTAAATGTAAAGCCAGACACTATAAAACTCTTAGAGCAAAACATAGGAAAAACACTCTTTGACATAATTCATAGCAAGATCTTCTCTGACCCACCTCCTAGAGTAATGAAAATAAAAACAAAAACAAGCAATTGGGACCTAATGAAACTTAAAAGCCTTTTCACAGCAAAGGAAACCATAAACAAGATGAAAAGTCAACCCTCAGAATGAGAGAAAATGTTTGCAAATGAAGCAACTGACAAAGGATTAATCTCCAAAATACACAAACAGCTCATGCAGCTCAATACCAAAAAAACAAACAACCTAATGAAAAAATGGGTGGAAGACCTAAATAGACATTTCTCCAAAGAAGGTATACAGATGCCAAGAGGCACATGAAAATATGCTCAACATCACTAATCATTAGAGAAATGCAAATCAAAACTACAATGAGGTATCACCTCACACTGGTCAGAATGACCATCATCAAAAAAATCTACATACAGTAAATGCTGGAGAGGGTGTGGAGAAAGGGAACCCTCTTGCACTGTTGATGGGAATGTAAACTGATACAGCCACTATGGAGAACAGTATGGAGGTTCCTTTAGAAACTAAAAATAGAACTACCATATGACCCAGCAATCCCATTACTGGGCATATACCCTGAGAAAACCATAATTCAAAAGGACACATGTACCTCAGTGTTCATTGGAGCACTATTTACAATAGCCAGGACATGGAAACAACCTAAATGTCCATCAACAGCTGAATGGATAAAGAAGATGTGGTACATATATACAATGGAATATTACCCAGCCATAAAAAAGAAGGAAATTGGGTCATTTGTAGAAATGTGAATGGACCAAGAGTCTATCATACAGAGTGAAGTGGGTCAGAAAGAGAAAAACAAATATTGTATATTAACGCATATGCATGGAATCTAAAAAAATGGTACAGATGAACCTATTTGCAGGGCAGGAATAGAGATGCAGATGTAGAGAATGGACAGGTGGAAACAGCGAGGGAAGGAGAGGGTGGGACGAATTGGAAGGGTAGTTTTGACATAAATACACTATCATGTGTAAAATAGGTAGCTAGTGGGAACCACCTCTATAGCACAAGGAGCTCAGCTCGGTGCTCTGTGTTGACCTATATGGGTGGGATGCGGGGAGGGAATGTCCAAGAGGGAGGGGATATATGTGTACATATGGCCGATTCACTTCATTGTGTGGCAGAAACTAACACAGCATTGTGGATCAATTATACTGCAATAAAAAAATAGAATCTTAACTTTCTATATATAAAATTAGAACCCCAACTCCTGAGATAGTGGTTCAGGAATCCTACTGGGCTACTAGGACCAAAACTCCATGAGATGTAGTGGTTTAAGCCCTCCCTAACTTTGTGGCAATAATAATGTGGTGCCATAGCTACTGAGAACATGAGAAGATTAGTCTGAAGTTGTGCATCCTTTTGATAGTTGGCACTTCATTACTCTGATGGTCATCATGAAGGCAGGAAGTGAAGATACTATTTCACCCACAGATATCCCTGGATGAGAAGTGGATGAGGATGGCTTCCCTTTAGCTGAACTGCTGGCTGTATATGCTGGGAGCTGGTAGCCTGGCTTGAGAAATCTGGTGTGTTTGTTTATTTAGCATAAATTGCCAAGAAAGTTCTCTTTCCTGTGGAGTTGACATAGGAGAAGAGATGCTACAAAGATACAAAGAAAAGGCAAAGATGAACCCTGTTAGGAAATCTCTCCTCCCTTGAAGTTCTTTTGCATTTGTGCTAGCTCCACCCTGGAGAACTTACTCACCAGGCAGGCAGAGGTCAACTCATCCATCCCCCACCTCTGGCTAACCCTGCCACAAGTGCCTCCAATTGTCACACCTTCCCTTGTGAGCTTCATCTCTGTTTGCATCCATTCATCTTTCCAGCCAAGTTCTTCAGGCCCTTACACCCTGGCCCTCAGGGATCCCTCTTCCTTGAGCTCATAGCACTTACTGTTCTCTCAACACTAATTTAGCAAAGCTGCCTGGAATTAACCCCCAAGAGAGCAGGGTGCTCTGCCTGTGTGAGTTTCCTATCACCAATTTGTTAGGCAATTTCCTAACAAATTGCCACCAACTTAGTGGTTTAAGACAACAGAAATTTGTTATCTTACAGTCCTGGTCAGAAGTCTGAAATGGGTCAAAGTCAAGGTATGGGCAGAGCTGCATTCCTTCTGCAGGTTCCAAGGGAGAATCTGTCCCTTGCCTTTTCTGTCTTCTCCAAGCTTCCCTCAGTCCTTGGCTTGTGGCCAAGGAGTTGTCATTTCAACAATCGATTTAGGATATTGCATAAACTTAGTTGATAAAGCAGCAGCAGGGTTTGAGAGGACTGACCCCAATTTTGTAAGAAGTTCTACTGTGGATAAAACATTGTCAAATAGCATTGCATTCTACAGAGAAATTGTCTGTGAAAACAAGAGTCAATATATACAGGAAACTTCACTGTTGTCTTACTTTAAGAAATTGCCACAGGCATCCCAACTTTCAGCAGCCACCTCCTTGATCAGTCAGCGGCCATCAGCATCAAAGCAAGACCCTCAGCCAGCAAAAAGCTGAAGGCTCAGATGATGTTTGGCATTTTTTAGTGATAACCTATTTTTAAATTAAGGTAGGTGCATTGTTGTTTTAAACATAATGCTGTTGCACACTTAATAAACTACGGCATAGTATAAACATAACTTTTATGTGGAATGGGAACCAAAAAAATTGTGTGACTTGCTTTATTGCAATATTTGCTTTATTGTAGTGGTCTGGAACTGAACCCACAATATTGCTTAAGTGTACCCATACTTGATGAATCTTTTCTCTCTTGCTACTTTCAAGATTTTCTCTTACCTCTAGGTTTTCGAGCTTCTTGAAAGTCTAAATCAATGTTTTCTTCTTTTAATCAAATTTGCGAAGGTTTCAGCCATTATTTTTCAAATAATTGTCCTGCCCCTTTTTCCCTCTCTTCTCCTCTGAGACTTCCACTATATGTATGTTGGTACACTTGATATTGTTCCACAGGTCTCTGAGGCCCTGTTAATCTTTATTCAATGTTTTACTGTGCTCTTAAATTTGTATTATTTCTATGTTCACTGATTTTATTTTTTTGGCACTTAAATATGCAGCTGAACAAAATGAATTTTTCATTTGATTATTTTACTTTTCAATTCTAAAATTACCATTTGCTTCTTTTAAATAATTCCTGCTTATGTTGATATTCCCTATTTGTATAGTAATTGTCATTCTATTTTCCTTTACTCTTTAAATGGGAGTCACTTTAATTCTTTGAACTCAACTATTTTGAAATCATTTCGTGCTAAATGCAACATTATAACACACCTAAAATCAGTTTTTGTAGACTGCATTTTTCCTGAGAATGGGTCATATTTTCCTGTTAGTGTGAGAATGCAAGCAGCCCCATGCAGGAATTCCACATTCTCCCTACTATTCAGCAGGTTTTCACAAACATTTCTCACTTTGTTGATTCCCTCTGGTCTGTGAAGATTGTTTTTGTTTCTGTTTTTTTGCAATTTTGTCCAGTTTTAAGTTGTTTTGTGGTGAAAACGTTTGTCAAACTTTTCATTCTGCTACAGCTAGAAGTCTTTCCCTCTGAATTCTACTACACACCACGAAATAAACGTTGTTGTTACTGTTGCTATCAGGCAATTTTTGTTTAGATTTCTCTACATGTATATATATATTCACTATTTCTTTATGTATTGTAGACTACCCTGCTGGGGTCATTTTTCCTATTTCTAAAATGAACCCTCTAGAAGATTTTTCATTTAGGTTTCTTGGTAGGTAACTCTTATAAATGTTGCCAATCTAAAAGCATGTTTTAAAGAAAACCATTATTCTTGAAATAAAATTTTGCTATACAACTTTAGAAGGTTATTTTTTTCTAAGCCCTTTGAAGATATTATTACATTTCTTCTCTTCCATGATTGCTTCTGAGAGGTCTTCTTTCTGGCCCTATGTATTACTGCTTTATAAGTGACCTGTCCGTTTTTTTTCTGGCTACTTTTAAGATTTATCTTTTTTATCTATGTTGTTTTTTTTCAGGTTTCTCAGTAATATATCTACGAGTGGATTTTTGGGGGGGAGGGGTTTTGTTTGTTTGTTTTGTTTTGTGTTTGGCGGTACGCGGGCCTCTCACTGTTGTGGCCTCTCCCGTTGCGGAGCACAGGCTCCGGACGCGCAGGCCCAGCGGCCATGGCTCACGGGCCCAGTCGCTCCGCGACATGTGGGATCTTCCCAGACCGGGGCACGAACCCGTGTCCCCTGCATCGGCAGGCGGCTGTTCAACCACTGCGCCACCAGGGAAGCCCTTTTGTTTTTGTTTTTGCTTATCCTGTGTGGTATATGTTATTGTTCTTATATCTGGATAATCATGTGTTTTATTAATTCTGGAAAATTCCAAGCTGTAATCTCTTTAAATGTTACATCTCCTCCATTCTTTTTTGGAATCTCCTTAGACATATTTTAGTTCTTAAATTCTTCTTCCTATTTTCCTTTTTACTCTTTGTCTTTGTGACTCATTCTTGGAAATTGCCTTATATACATCTTCCTATTTCATGTCTATTATCTACATTTTTCTGTAGCTAGTCTGTCACTTAACTCATCAACTATTTTTTTAATTTCTTTTATTTTTCATTTCTAGAAGTTTTATTTACTTTCAAATTTGCCCAGTCATTTTGATTGTCTCTTGTTTATTGATATTTTAGAAATATCATATCAATAATTTCATATATTAATATATGAATTTATTATATATATTCATATATTAATTTTTCAGAAGAATTGAATGATGTATTTCACTCCAAAAAAATTAATTTTGATTGTGAGTATATTAAATATACAAATTAATAAAAGGATAAATAGCATTTTTCTATGCTTAGGTAAGATATATTTTCCATTGAATTAGTGTCTTTTATATCCATCAGGCTTATGCTTTTCAACATAATTCTTATGTTTCTTATCAAGTTCATAACTAGAAATTCTTCAGGTTTGTTTTTTTAAAAAAAATTTTTTGTGATGGTTGTCATCATAATGGTTTTATTATCATATATGGTGAAACTTTGTAATTTTGCATATTTATTTTGTAACCAACTAACATAGTAAAGTTGTTCATGTTTGTAAAAATCTTCAGTCTATTCTCTTACATTCTTTAGATTTTTTATCATATCATCTGCAAATAGTAATACTTTTGCCTCTTCCTTTCCAAATTAGTACCCTTTATTTTGTACTTTTGTCTCTGTGCTTTAGCTATGACTATCACAAACCTTCATGTTCTTGCACCAAAACTTTCAAAGCTATGATATCTGTGTAGTATATATTTAAACTTGGAATAAAACAATTGACTAAAATTATCTATAAGCAGATGTTTTAGTCCTTTACATTACTATTAAAGGGGCATGTTATACCAACAATAAGTTGTTTTTACATTTGTTTTATTTTTGGCCCCAGCTTCCGAGTGATTAAATTAATTGCATCCTGAATTTGATCTCTAGAGAGACTCATGGGTTGGAATCACAAAAAAGTATCATCTGCTCTCCTCAAAAATGTACCATATTGTGTGGAGAAAAGGTAACCCTCCTACACCGTTGGTGGGAATGTATATTGGTACAGTCGCTATGGAGAATGGTATAAATGTTCCTTTAAAAACTAAAAATAAATCTATCATTTGATCCATCAATCCTACTCCTGGGTGTATATCTGTAGAAAACCATAATTTGAAAAGACACATGCACCCCAAAGTTCATTGCAGCACTATTTACAATAGCCAAGACACAAAAGCCACCTAAATGTCCATTGACAGAGGAATGGACAAAGAAGATATGGTACATATATACAATGGAATATTATTCAGCCATAAACAACGAATGAAATAATGCCATTTGCAGCAACATGGATGGACCTAGAGATTACCATACTAAGTGAAGTAAGTCAGACAGAGAAAGACAAATATGATATCATTTATATGTGTAATCTAAAAAAATGATACAAATGAACTTATTTACAAAACCAAAACAGACTCACAGAGTTAGAAAACAAACTTATGGTTACCAAAGGGCAAAGGTGGTGGGGAGGGATAAATTAGGAGGTTGGGATTAACATACACGCACTACTATATATAACATAGGTAATCAACAAGGACCTACTGTGTAGCGCAGGGAACAATACTCTGTAATAATCTATATGGGAAAAGAATCTGAAAAAGAATAGATATATGAATATGTATAACTAAATCACTTTGCTGTATGCCTGAAACTAACACAACATTGTAAATCAACTATACTCCAATATAAAATAAAAATTTTTTAAATGCACTATATCAAATGATTTTAATGTTTTCAGTAATGTCTAAATTGCTTTCAGGCACCAAAAGGAGTATCTTAGAGGACTTGCTGGCAAGATGGCAAAGTAGAAGGAAATGAGCTCACCCCTTCTTACAAAAACACTGAAATCACAATTAACTTCTGAGCAATGATTTACAAAAAACAAACAAAAAACCACTGGAACCTACCAAAAAAGATAGCTTACAACCAAAGACAAAGAAGAAGCCACAATGAGACAACGAGATGGTAGGAGGTGTGCAATCACGATGAAATCAAATCCCATACCCGCCAGGTGGACAACCCACAAACTGTAAAATAATTATACCACAGAAGTTCTCCCACAGGAGTGAAAGTCCTGAGCCTCATGTGAGGCTTCCCAGCATGGGGGTCTCGCAATGGGAGGAGAAGCCCTCAGAAAATCTGGCTTTGAAGGCCGGAGGGGGTTCGATCACAGGAATTCCACAGGACTGGGAGAAACAGAATCTCCACTCTTGGAGGGTGCACACAGGTCTGGTATGCACAAAGACTGAGGGGAAAAAAGCAGTGACCTCATTAGAGATTGGGCCAGACCTACCTCCTAGTATTGAAGGGTCTCCTGGGGAGGTGGGGGATGGCTGTGGCTCACGGTGGGGGGGGGGGAAGACACTGGCAGTGGCAGCTCTTGTGAATACTCTTTGGCAGAAGCCCTCCTAGAGGCCACCATTGCCCTACCAAGACCTAGCCCCACCCAACAGCCTGTAGGCTCCAGTGCTGGGATGCCTCAGGCCAAACAACCAACAGAGCCCCACCCAATGTCAGACAGGCTACTTAAACTCTTCCTGAGCACAGCCCTGCCCACCAGAGGCACAAGACCCAGCTCCACCCACCAGCAGGCAGGAACCAGGCCCTCCTATCAGGAAGCCTGCACAAGTCTCTTAGACAGCCTGACCCACCAGAAGGCAGACAACAGAAGCAAGAAGAACTACAACCCTGCAGCCTGTGGAATGGAAACTGCAATCACAGAAAGTTTGACAAGATGATATAGCAGAGGAATATATCCCAGATGAAAGAACAAAATAAAACCCCAGAAGAACTACTAAGTGATGTGGAGATAGGAAATCTACCAGAAGAAGAATTCAGAGTAATGATAGTGAAGATAATCCAGGACCTCAGAAAAACAATGGAGGCAAAGATCGAGAAGATGCAAGAAATGTTTAACAAAGACCTAGAAGAATTAAAGAACAAACAAACAGAGATGAACAATACAATAACTGAAATGAAATCTACACTAGAAGGAATCAATAGCAGAATAACTGAGGCAGAAGAACGGATAAGTGACCTGGAAGACAGAATGGTGGAAATCATTGCCATGAAACAGAATAAAGAAAAAAGAATGAAAAGTAATGAAGACGGTCTAAGAGAACTTTGGGACAATGTGAAATACACCAATATTCGCATTATACGGGCCCCAGAAGGAGAAGAGAGAGAGAAAGAACCTGAGGAACTATTTGAAGAGATAACAGCTGAAAACTTCCTTAACATGGGAAAGGAAACAGTCACCCAAGTCCAGGAAGCATAGAGAGTCCCAGGCAGGATAAACCCAAGGAGGAACATGCTGAGACACATAGTAATCAAACTGACAAAAATTAAAGACAAAGAAAAAATATTAAAAGCAATAAGAGAAACACAACAAATAACATACAAGGCAACTCCCATAAAGTTATCAGCTGACTTCTCAGCAGAAACTCTGCAGGCCAGAAGGGAGTGGCATGATATATTTAAAGTGATGAAAGGGGAAAACATACAACCAAGAAAACTCTACCCAGCAAGGCTCTCATTCAGATTTGACAGAGAAATCAAAATCTTTACAGACAAGCAAAAACTAAGAGAATTCCACTCCACCAGACCAGCTTTCAACAAATGCTAAAGGAACTTCTCTAGGTGGAAAAGGAAAGGCTAGAAACAAGAAAATTATGAATGGAAAAGCTCACCAGTATAGGCAAACATAAAATAAAGGTAGGAAATCATCTGCACACAAATATGACATCAAAACGATCGACTGTGAGAAGAGAGCACAAATGCAGGATATTGGAAATACATTTGAAATTAAAAGACGAGCAACTTAAGGCTTCCCTGGTGACGCAGTGGTTGAGAGTCCACTTGCCAATGCGGGGGACACGGGTTTGTTCTACGGTCCGGGAAGATACCATGTGCTGCGGAGCAGCTGGGCCCGTGAGCCATGGCCGCTAAGTCTGCGCGTCCAGAGCCTATGCTCCACAATGGGAGAGGCCACAGCTGTGAGATGCCCGCGTACCGAAAAAAAAAAAAAAAGACTAGCAACTTAAAAAAATCTTGTTTATATATAGACTGCTATATGAAATCCTCATGGTGACTGCAAACTGAAAATCTACAATAGATACACACACGGAAAAGAAAAAGGAATCCAAACACAATACTTAAATTAGTCATCAAATGACAAGAGAAGAGAACAAAAGACGAAGGGAAGAAAAAAGATCTACAAAAGCAAATCCAAGACAATTAAGAAAATACATATCGATAATTACCTTAAATGTAAATGGATTAAATGCTCCAACCAAAAGACATAGACTGGCTGAATGGATACAAAAACAAGACCCATATATATGCTGTCAACAAAAGACCCACTTCAGACCTAGGGACACACACAGACTGAAAGTGAGGGGATGGAAAAAGGTATTCCATGCAAATGGAAATCACAAGAAAGCTGCAGTAGCAATATTCATATCAGACAAAATAGACTTTAAAATAAAGACTGTTACAAGAGACAAAGAAGAACACTACATAATGATCAAGGGATCAATCCAAGAAGATGTAACAATTGTAAATATATATGCACCCCCACATAGGAACACCTCAATAAGACATATACCAACAACCATAAAAGGAGAAATTGACAGTAATACAATAATAGTGGGGGACTTTAACACTCCATTTTTATCAATGGACAGTTCATCCAGACAGAAAAATATGCAAACACGGGCCTTAAATGACACATTAGACCAGAGAGACTTAATTGATATTTATAGAGCATTCCACCCATAAAAACAGCAGAATATACTTTCTTCCTCCAAGTGCACATGGAACATTCTCCAGGATAGATCACATCTTGGGCCACAAATCAAGTCTTTGTAAATTTAAGAAAATAGAAATCATATTGAGCATCTTTTCTGATCACAACTCTATGAGATTAGAAATCAACTACAAGAAAAAAACTGTAAAAAAACACAAACACGTGGAGACTAAACAATAGACTAATAAACAATCAATGGATCACTGAATAAATCAAAGAGGAAATCAAAAAAATACCTAGACTCAAATGAAAATGAAAGCACGAAGATCCAAAACCTATGGGACATGGCAATAGCATCTCTAAGAGGGAATTTTATAGCAATACAATCTTTCCTTAAGAAACAAGAAAAATCACAAATAAACAACCTATCCTTACACCTAAAGCAACTAGAGAAAGAGGATTGTCTTAATCCTCAAGGGCACTATTAAATAACCCTGTATGTTTCTTTTCTCCAGAGTAATACAGTGTTCTTTAACCTTTATTAGTAATTCCTATTTCTCAACCCTTTCATCATTTTCATTACTATCTCTAAAAGCCCTATTTTTCTGAGGTTATAGAACGTATTGTTAGCTCACAATGGTCTAATAAGTATCTATCCAGTGTAAAGAGGAATAATTATAGATTGTTTGCCACATATTATCCTACCCTCTGGATGCTGAGATTTTATTTGCGTTTTTAACAGCTTTAATTAATTACTCATGTTCATGTTGTGATACTTTGTTCTTTAATCTTTTTCAGTCATACTTGCACATAGCCTGTGTTCAATAAGAAGAACCTGTTCTTTTCTTTGGACAATGTCATTAGAAAGAATTAATTGACCTTTATTAGAAGAAGGAAACCATTATACGTTGTGTCTGGAATTCAGCTAACACTCTCTGCACCTAATCTCTTTTGACAATAGATAGTGGATAACATAGACATGTTGACTTGATAATTAAGCAATAAAATGAGTGTTTATTAAAAATGAATATTTATTAAAGAAAATAATAAGAATCATAGGTGTGTTTTAAACTAGAGGCAGTCTTTGGTCATTAAAAGTTAGTGGTAGCGGTCTTCCCTGGTGGTGCAGTGGTTAAGAATCCGCCTGCCAATGCAGGGGACACGGGTTCAAACCCTGGTCCGGGAAGATCCCACATGCCACAGAGCCACTAAGCCTGTGCGCCACAACTACTGAGCCTGTGCTCTAGAGCCTGCATACCACAACTGCTGAGCCCACATGCCACAACTACTGAAGCCTGCACGTCTAGAGCCCATGCTCCGCAACAAGAAAAGCCACCACAAAGAGAAGCATGTGCGCAGCAGTGAGGAGTAGCCCCCGCTGGCCACAACTAGAGAAAGCCCACGCACAGCAACGAAGACCCAACACAGCCAAACATAAATAAATTAAATAAATTAATTTTTTAAAAAATTAGTGGTAGGCCCTAGAGAAATGGCTAATTCTATTACTGAGGCAAGAAATTTACAACATGAACCAGAAAGTAAGAAAGTAACGCTGGAAAGTACGAAAGTACTCAAACACCCAGAATAATGGGGGTATATGAAAAGGATGCAGTAGCTACCTGAAATAGTTCCCAATAGCTGAAACAATTTGAATAACAAAATTAATGAAGTAGCATTGGATTATAACCCAAAGCCTAAAATAAATATATATAAGCCCATACTGATATAAATGTTTGAATAAATGAATACATGGCGGGAGAATAGACAATTATCTCATGAAGAATTCCAAATAATTTACGTAGATAATTCACCTTTAAAGAGATGAAGCATAAATCCCCACTTCATAAGTGTAGGCTGCACATAGTGACTTTCTTCCAAAGAATAAATTATGGAAATAGGAGAGAGAGTGATTTTACAGTGGAGAATCCTGACAAACATCTCAAGCCAAGTGACCAATGCTGGCATCAACAGTGATAAGTCATATTGATAGTATTGATAGTAGTCATATTGGGTATGATATGATGAGCATGGCACTTTACCTGTGTGGTCTTCCTCCCCAAAACCCATAACCTCAGTCTATTCATGAGAAAAATATCAGACAAATTTCACAAAATACCTGGCAGTACTTTTCAAAATGGTCAAGGTCATAAAAAACAAGCAAATTCTGAGAAACTATCACAACCAAGAGAAACCTAAGGAGATATGACAACTAAATATAATGTGGTATCCTGAATGAGATCCTGGATCAGAAAGAGGACATTAGGGGAAAATGCAGGAAATCTGAGTAAACTATGGCCTTTACTTAATAACAATGTATCAATATTGTCTCATTAATTGTGACAAGCGTACCATACTAACAATTTAAGATGTTAATAACAGGGGAAACTGGGAGTGGGATATATCTCTCTGTACTATCATTGTCATAATTCAGTATATCTAAAACTGTTATAAAATGAACAGTTTATTTAATAAATAAGTTTCTAAAAAGCTGGTAGTAGGGCTTGTTTCTTTCAAGTTTGGTATATAAATGACAATGTTGAATAAACACTGATAGTGTCCCAATCAAGTTTGATAGAGAAAAATGAGAAGAGATAGCTCATTAGTTTAAAAAGGTAATCGAGATTGTAAAAGATCTCAACAGACTGGGATGACAGACTGATCTCCAATAGGATACATTTCATAAAGTTAAATTATTTTGAATTTATGTCCAAAAATCAATTGCACGAGTAAATTATGTTTGTCAGCTGCAGCATATGTGAAAAAAAAAATCTTAGAGGCTTTATTATATGATGAACTTGGTGTGAAGTCTATAAATTTTTGCTGTCTAAAAAAGTCAATATTCATCTACATAAACAGTATTTACAATGAAAGGTAATGTTGCTACTCTGTTATGGCCAACATGCTACTTGTTGGTTTTTTTTTTTGGCAGCATTGGGTCTTCATTGCTGCACGGGCTTTCTCTAGTTGCGGCAAGCCAAGACTACTCTTCGTTGTGGTGCACGGGCTTCTCATTGCTGTGCCTCCTCTTGTTGCGGAGCACGGGCTCTAGGTGCGCGGGCTTCAGTAGTTGTAGCACGTGGGCTCAGTAGTTATGGCTCGCGGGTTCTAGAGCTCAGTAGCTGTGGCACACGGGCTTAGTTGCTCCACAGCATGTGGGATTTTCCTGAACCAGGGCTCTAACCCATGTCCCCTGCATTGGCAGGTGGATGCTTTCTTTTAATTTTTAATTAATTAATTTATTTATTTATTTATTTATTTTTGGCAGTACGCGGGCCCTCACTGTTGTGGCCTCTCCCATTGTGGAGCACAGGCTCCGGACGCGCAAGCTCAGCGGCCATGGCTCATGGGCCCAGCCACTCCGCAGCATGTGGGATCTTCCCAGACTGGGGCACGAACCCGTGTCCCCTGCATCGGCAGGCGGACTCCCAACCGCTGCGCCACCAGGGAAGCCCTAATTTTTATTTTTTAAATAAATTTATTTATTTATTTTTGGCTACGCATTGCTGCATGTGGGCTTTCTCTAGTTGTGGTGAGCAGGGGCTACTCTTCTTTGCAGTGCGCGGGCTTCTCATTGCGGTTGCTTCTCTTGTTGCGGAGCACAGGCTCTAGGCACGCAGGCTTCAGTAGTTGTGGCACACAGGCTCAGCAGTTGTGACTCATGGGTTCTAGAGCACAGGCTCAGTTGTTGTGGTGCACGGGCTTAGTTGCTCCGCGGCATGTGGGATCTTCCCGGACCAGGGCTCAAACCCGTGTCCCCTGCATTGGCAGGCAGATTCTTAACCACTGTTCCACCAGGGAAGCCCCCAAAAACTTCTTGGATATGGAATTTTGTTTGGGAATGCTGCACTTTAAATAATACAAGACAGATTGGAGCATGTCCAAAGGAGAAAAAGTAGAAATGTGAGGAAACTCCACTTTACATGTGAAGAAATTTTGAAGGAAATGGGTCAGCTTGGGTCAGGGGAAATTAGAATATAATCAGTTTTTTCACATATTTGAAGAGCAGCAGTACTAAAGATTAATTTTATATGACTTCAGAAGATAAGATATATATAGGATAAAAGCTTGAAGGAGAAACATTTCAAGAAAAAATTTAATTTCTGAAAATAAAATTGTCTATCTCAATATGGGTTCCCTGTCACTGGAGGTATTTAGGTAAAATCTCTATGATAATAGAGATTTGTTGAAGAACTTCATCAGGAATTCAAGTATTTATTTGGAGTTTCAGTAGAAAGTAGTTAATACACACTTAGCCTTTATATTTTTTGACATTTCATTCAATTAAAAAATTTCAAAATACACTATTATTTTCTGATGCCAGTTACTCTTCTAAAGACTTCAGATTAGGCACTGAGGAAGCAGCATAGCATATAGTGGATAAGATTATACATAATCTTTGGAGCAATTGTCTGAGTTTAGGTCTGGTTCCACCATTCACTAGCTTTGTGACCTTGAGCAAGTTGCTTAACTTCAATGTGTTGGAGGTTTTACCCAGCCAAAAGCAATGTGTTTCCTCGTTTGTAAGATGAGAATAGTAGTACTTATCTCATGAGATTATTATAAGGATTTAATTATCTCATATTTGTAAAGTGTTTAGAAAAATAACTGGTACTTTGTAAGTATTATAAGTGTTCAAAAATAATAAGGATTTTTAGTGAAAGTTTTAAGAGGCTGTAGGGTTAAGACTGAACTCTGTATTTTATATGGTACATTTACATCTTAAATACAGTTTTTCTTCTGATTTAGACCTTTTGGTCCTGTTTTGTTATATTGTTAAATAAGAGGGAATCTTTTCAAGCTACAATTTAAAAATAATAAGTCGAATAAGATCAGTAAACCAATGGTCCTCTGCTATGTAGATGTTTATATTTACATTAAAAGCTTACTTACTTTATGCTATATTATTTTCCCCCACATTTACTCTATATCAAGTTTAAATTCCAAAGTGTTTCTCGCCTAACTTATTTTAAGGCCTGCCTTTCATCACTTTCGTTTTGCTCATCCCAAAATACAGCAATACCCTTGCTTAATCAACTTAACTTATGCATCTGGAATTGCAACATAAAGGTCCCAAAACAGCACTTGAAAAACTATGATTTATACTTAATGTGTTACAGGTGGCTTCTTAAGAGAAATGCTTATTTCTAGTGTCATTAAAATGATAAATTTCTAAATCCTTAAACTGCATTTCTAAATCCTTAAACTGCATTTCTGTTAAAAGTTTACTGTGGTACATTTTCTTCCAAACTTGGTTTTGCATACACATTCCCAAATAATACTTTTGACCTTATGTTTATAAGAGCAAATTACCATTAAAATCCTTGTAGAAGTAGATGAATATTAACAAATTTAGCAACAGGATTTCCTGCTATTAAATCATAAGTTATTTAGACTAAACTGTACCATATTTTACAACATGTTCTAGGAATTGTCTGGTAAAAAATGTACATCAGATCACTATCAAAACCAATATGAATGTAATGGATGAGGCAATCTCAAATATAAATTAAAATATACAACTTTATAGATTTTGATATGTGACGTTACATTGTTATTTGAGAGGGTGGCAGCCAATTTATATCTTTTGAGAATTTTAGCTTCAATTTCTAATTTAAAAAGAAAAGGTTTACAATGAAATAAATACAATACCATGTCTTGAAAATGCGTTTGACTATACTTTTGCTAAATTAATGTTTTACAATTTAGAAGTTACTTTAAAAATGAATACAGAGACCAAAAACATGGTTTCCAGTAAGCTTTGGTGTGATACTGAAAACATCTTTTGTTGATTTAAAGATAAAGAGTGTTTTGTACTTCATTAATACTGCTAAGCTGAATTTTAGGTATACCTACACAGATTGTCAACTGAAAGCCCATCATTTTGGTACAAGACAATTAATCCTGTATAACTCTGTGATATTTTAGGAATATACTGTTTGTTAACGATTAAATGAAGATGGTTATTTTCAAAATTTTAAATACGATAACTTTAAAAATGCTATGAAGACAGTCGTTTCTATACTTTCTAATGTTTAATGTCATTGTATTCCCAATGAATGAGCATAAGAATGAGCTATGGTAGCCTGATTTGCCCATTTTTATTTCTCTCATGGTTACTCTTTTTTTAAAAAATATTTATTTATTTATTTGTTTAGGCTGCACCAGGTCTTCCTTGCGGCATGCAGACTTAGTTGCATGCAGACTTCTTAGTTTCAGCATGCATGTGGGATCTAGTTCCCCAACCAGGGATTGAAACAGGCCCCGTGTGTTGGGAGCATGGAGCCTTGCCCACTGGACCACCAAGGAAGTCCCCCTTTCATGGTTACTCTTAATAAAGGATTGTAGATCTACTGATTGCTGGGCCTGTCTTGGGGAAAATCATCTGTCCACTACTCAAATCACTTAGCTACTAAAATTGTTTCTCGGAATATGAACAACTTTCTATATTTTAATGTCTCCTTGAAGGAAGTAAATTTAGTACCATCCTTGTAGTGTTCAAGTCAGAAATTATAGAGTTGTGTCATTTGAGCCTGTGGACCATAAATAAGTCCCAAACTCTACTACTAAACATGTAGAATAAACGCAATACTGTAGCCTACAAACATTTTCCTTCATTGTTCTCTTGTTCAATCACTACAAAAACTTTTATTGTGCCTAATTTATGTCAGACTCTATACTATGTATTAATAATTTTTTAAAAAAACAAAAAGTTTGTTTTCAAGGACTTTACAGTTTAGTGAGATTTGAAATACAGTTTGTTTGAAAATGCTATGGTAGAGTACCAAAAGAACATAGCAAAGAGGTACCTAATTGTGCCTGAGATGGCTTGGGAAGGTTTTTTGGATAAGATACTGATTGAATTAAGACTTAAAATTTTGTGTAAATTATTAGGGAAAACTTGGGGCAGGACAAGAAGATAAAAAGGATATTTCAGGCAGAAAACAGCATTTGCAAAGGAGTTTCAAGAGTGTGTGGTATATTATAATAATTTTAAAAAACTGAATATTTGGGCATGGCAAGTAAACAGGAGCCTATTGGTAGAATGAAGAAATATTTCTGGAAAGGCAAGGTCCAGGTCAAGAAGGGTCTTCAATAAAATCCTATAACTTAAAATTTTATTCTGAATATGACACATGGGCAGGCTGTTTAATGGTAGCCGTACTACCATTTTCATTAAGCTGTAACATACATATAGCAAAATGCATTGTGTACAACTCTACAAAATTTTAATATATAAACACTTTTTTAACTATCACCCAGATTAAGATATAAATCATTTCCAGCATTCCAGGTTCTCTCACACCCCTTCTCTTTCTATAACCACCCCTCACCCAGGTAATGAATATCCTAATTTATATTATCATGAATTAGTTTTGCCTGTTCTTGTACTCTTTTTAGACTCTCTTCTTTCACTCCACATAACATTTGTGAGATTCACCCATATTAATGCATGTAGTACTGTTTATTTTCTCATTGCTGTGTAGTCTCTTGTACGATTTTATCACAGTTGCTTATCCATTCTACTGCTCACTAACATTTACATTGTTTCCAATTTTTTGCTACAATAAAACGGAAGTACTATAAACATTCTTTGCATATGTTGATATGCTGCTAGCATTCTTTGATAGATGTACGCAGTCTATTCTTTTGGGAGGATTCTCTTGGAGTGAAATTGAATGTCTAGGTTTACTAGATAATGCCAAGAAGCTTTTCTAAAGTGGTGTAAATGTACATGCTCACTAACAGTGTATGAGTAAGTTGATCCACATCTTCGTCAGTACCTGATTATTATTTTTTTTTTGGCTGCGTTGGGCCTTTGTTGCGGTGCACGAGCTTCTCATCATGGTGGCTTCTCTTGTTGTGGAGCACAGGCTCTAGGCGTGTGGGCTTCAGTAGTCGGGGCACATGGGCTTAGTTGCTCCGTGGCATGTGGGATCTTCCCAGACCAGGGATCGAACCCATGTGCCCTGCATTGGCAGGAGGATTCTTAACCACTGTGCCACAAGGGAAGCCCCAGTACCTGATTATTTTTAGTCGTTTTCTCTTTTCTTCTTTTTCTTTCTTTCTTTCTTTTTTTTTGGCTCCACCCACACAGCTTGTGGGAATCCGAACCAGGGATCAAACCCATGTCCCTTGCAAAGGAAGTGTGGGGCCCTAATCACAGGACCACAAGGGAATTCCCTTGTCTTTTTTCATTACTAGCTATTCTGGTGGATGCAAAGTGATATTTCTTTGTAGTTTTAAATTGCATTTCCCTGACAATAATGATATTGATCCTTATTGGCTATTTGGATATCTTCTTTTAGAAATACTTGTTCAATTCTTTTGTCAATTTTTAAGTCAAAATTATTTTTTCCCTCTATCTTATTTGTAGGAGCTTTTTTTAAACTCAGGATACAAGTACTTTTTTAGATGTATTTCTTATGAACATCTTCTCCGGACTGTAACCTTCTTTTTCAGTGTTTTTGATGAACTGAAGTTTTTAACAAAGTTCAATTTATTAATTTTTATTTTAGAGATTTTAGAGTTAGTGTTTCTTTGTGTCCTGTTTAAATCTTTGCCTATCACAAAGTCATAAAGATATTATCCTATGTTTTCCTCTATAAACTTAATTGTTTTAGCCTTCACATTTAGATTCACAATTCATCTCAACTAATTCTTGTGGATGGTAGGAATTAGGGGTTAAAGTTTCATTGTTTCTCAGATATCCACTTTATCTAGCATCATTGTTTTAAAAATCTCCCCCCACTTAACTGCAGTTCCACCTTCATTGTAAATCAGGTGACTGTATATATGTGACTCTATTTCTGAACTCTCTACTCTGTACCAATATTGGTCTGTATGTCTATAGTCTTAGTTCAGACTGCCATAACAAATTACCATTGATGCATGGCTTAAAAGACAAATATTTATTTCTCACAGTTCTGGAGGCTGGGAAGTTCAAGATCAACATGCGTACAGATCCAGTGTCTGGTGAGAGCCCACTTCCTAGTTTGCAGTTGGCTGTCTTCTCATTGTATCTCCACATGGTGGAGAGCAGAGAGAGAGAGAGCAAGCTCTTCTGTCTCTTTTAATAAGGGCACTAATTCCATCCCTGAAGCCTCCATCCTCAAGATCTAACTACCCCAAGGGCCCTACCTCCTAATAATATCACATTGGGAGTTCAGATTTCAACATATAAATTTTGGCGGGACACAAATATCTATTCTTTTGCCAATACCAAAGTGTAGTTATTACTTTACCTTCATAGTAAGTCTTCAAATCTTGTTGTTCTTATTCAGGATTATCTTGGCTATCCCAAGTCCTTTGCTTTTCCATATAAACTTTAGAATCAGTTTGTCAATTACTACAAAATTGAGGCCTTCTGGGATTTTGATCGGGGCTGAATTTAATACATAGATAAAACTGTGGGGAACTGACATCTTAATAATAGTAAGGTTTTTTTCTTCATGAACATGGATTATCTCTCTTTTTATGAAGGTCTTTTTTAAATTTCTGTAGGCAGTGTCTTGGACTTTGCAGTGTAGAGGTCTTTCACAATTTTTGTTAGATTTATTCCTAGGAATTGAGTTTTTTCACATTATTGTCAATGGTATAACTCCATAAATTTCACTTTCCATTATTTTTAGCTAGCATATAGAAATACAATTAATTTTTATATATTAACCTTGTATCTAACTACCTTGCTAAATTGTTATTTTTGTAGATTTTCTTGGGTTTTCTATATATATAATCATATTATCTGCAAATAATGCAACTTTTATTTCCTTTCCAATCTTCATACATTAAAATTTTTTTTAGCACTGGCTAGAACCTCTAGTATAATACAGACATACATTGGAAGTATTGCAGGTTTGGTTTCAAACTACCACAATAAAGCAAATATCTCAATAAAGCAAGTCACACAAATATTTTGATTTCCCAGTACATATAAAAGTTATGTTTACACTATAGTGTAATCTATTATGTGTGAAAGAGCATTATGTCTAAAAAAAACCTATATGGATACCTTAATTTAAAAATACTTTATTGTTTAAAAAATACTAACAATCATCTGACAAGGCAGGGTTACCTTCAAGCTGGCAACATAAAGCAAGTTGGTGAGTATTTACTCTTCCACTATAGTCTGAAAGAGTTTGTTAATATTGGTATTATTTCTTTCATTAAATGTTAGGAATAATTTACCAATGAAGCCATATATGCCTAGAACTTTCTTTGTGGAAAGAGTTTTAATTTTGAGCACAATTTCTTTAACAGATAGAAGACCATTCTGATTTTGTTCCCTTTCTTCCTTCCTTATTTTTTCTTTCTTTTATATATTTTGAAGTTATGTTTTTAGGTGCTTATATTTAGGATTGTTGTGTGTTCCTTTGAATCAATACTTTAAACATTATCAAATGTCTCTCTTTATATCTAGCAATACATCTTGCCTTAAAGTTTACTTTTTCTCACATTAATATAGCTGTATAGTTTTCTTTTGGCTAGGGTTTATTTTCAACCTTTATCTGTTCTTATCTTTACAGCACATCTCCTATAAACAGTATATATTTGGGTGCTGTTTTTTCAGTCATTCTGACAATATTTGTCTTTTAATCAGAATGTCCCTGTACATTTAAGTACTGATATATTTAGATTTAAAGCTATCATATTTTTTGTTTCCTATTTGTCTCATCCAGTCTTTGTTTTCTTACTTCTCCTTTCCTATGGTAGTCATCATCATCTTCTTCTTCTTTTGGACCAGTGAATTTTTACTTACACATTTTATGATACTGTTGTATTAAGGATCACTTTGGAACAAGGTTTCCCCAATCTCAGCACTATTGACATTTTGGACCTGATAATTCTTTCTTATGGAGGCTGTCTTGTGCATTAAATGATATTCAGCAACATCTCTAACCTGTACCCAGTGGCAGCACCTTTCTCCCCACAAGTTGTGACATCCAAAAAATTTCAAGACATTACCAAATGTTCCCTGGGGTAGCCAAATCAACCCTGGTTGAGAACCACTGTTCTAGATTAGTGCTGTCCAATAGAAATATAATACAAGCCACAGATGTAATTTAAAATTTTCTAGTAGCCACATTAACAAAGCAAACAGAGAGAAGTGAAATTACTTTAAATAATTTTTTATTTAACAAAATATACCCAAGGTATTATCATTTCATAATATAATCAATATAAAAAATTGTTAGAGAATATGCTACATTCTTTTTTCATACTATGTCTTCCAAATCTGTGTTTTACACTTACAATACATCTCAACTTGAACTGGCCACATCAAGTACTTAATAGCAATATATGACTAGTAGCTACAAAATGGACAATACTCTAGAGACCTCTGTATTTATCCTTGACTTATAATCATTAGTAGGTAAGTCAACAAATACAGTCAAAAGTAAATCAAAACTTCTAGCACAATAGAAGAATCGCACAATAGTTTAACTCCATCTATCTCCCATCTTCCCCATGTGGCATTGTTATCATGTATTTTATTTCTATATATGTAATAAACCCCACAAGACAATATATTGTTGGTGTTGTCTTTTGAAAAAAATCTGTATGCTTTTGCACTAACCCATATATTTACACTTCACTCCATTCTGCAGCTCTGTATTTCTTCTGGGATAATTTTCCTTCAACCTGAAGATCTTTTAGGATTTATTGTTGTGTGAGTCTCCTGGCAACAAATTCATTTATCTTGCATTCTGTCTTTATTTTACTTCATTTTGAAGAATATTTTTGCAGGGTACAGAATTCTAGGTTGGGAGTTATTTTCTTTTAGCAATTTAATTATTGCCATTCTATGATATTTTCACCTTCTGCTGAAAGTCAATTAGAAATCTTATTGTTGCTCTTTTAAAGGGAATGCTTCCTTTTCTCTGGATGCTTTCAAGATTTTAAGTTTCCTTCCTCTGATTTCAGCAATTTTACTAAATTGTATCTGGGGATGGTTATCTTTGCATCTACCCTGAAGCTCTTGAATCTGTGTATTGCTATCTTTTAATCAATTTTGGAAAGTCCTGATCATTATCTCTTCAAATATTGCTTCAGCCCCATTTTTTTCTCTTCTCCATTCATGACTCCAATTATATGTGTGTTAGACTACTTGACTGTGTATACACATCTTTTATTACTCTTCTGTTTTTCTCACTCTTTTTTCTTTCTGTGCTTCAGTATAGATATTTTCATTGGACCTGTTTTTGAATTCACTAGTCTTTCTAGTCTGCTTTTAAATGCATTTAATGAGTTCATTATTTCAGTTATTGTATTTTTCATTTCTGGATTATCCATTTGATGATCCTTTTTATGAATTTTAACTCACTCAAAGTTCTTCACATTTTCACCCACTTTTTAAAAACCTCGTCTTAAGTTTTAAAAACATCTTTGTAATAGTGATTTTAAACTCCTTGTCTGCTAATTTCAACATGTGGATCATTTCTGGTTCTGACTCTATTTGTTATCTTGATTATTGGTGTCTCTTTTTTTCTCTTTATATGTATTGTAATTTTTAATTATATGCAGACATTGTCTTAATAGACCATAGAGAATACTGGTGATGTTATTTTTCAGAGATAGTTCACTCTTTTCTCTGCTAAATAAAGGAGTAAGGTGAAGATTACCTCAGTACAATCTGGATTGAGCTAGGTTGGAGCTGAGTTTCAGTTTTAATGAAACTCAATCCACCTCTGAGGTGGCCCTTTTGAGCTTTCAATTGAAAGCTAGGTAGGTCTTCAGTACTGACCTACTGTGGGAAAAGCCTGAAACACCATTGGAGATTCATCCAGAAGTCTGGATATCATGACACCACAAAAGATTTTACTCTACCTTTTCAATTTAACCCCATCCTCAAGTGTGACCTTCCCAGGTTGTTGATTGAAAGCCAAGTGAGTTTCTGTCTCCTCAGTCCTGAAATTTCTTTGGAAATTTCTTTGAAAACTTTGTAGTTTTGAACTTAATTCTTTTGTTTCTCTTCACATGCATGTTTTAAATCTAGCAAATTTCTTGAGAGGGATATCCGTTGTGTTTGTTTCAGGCCCATTCACTTTAGCAAGACTCTTTGTCTCCTAAACACCATGAAATTTTACTCTGCCTCCCTGGCCCAGGCCCACAAGCTTCCTGATTCACTCTTTCAAAAAATCCCATGTGATAAACTGGTTGCACATTTGGGGTACCTCTAAATTCCAATCCATTATGCCAGCTGTCAAATGGCTTTCTGTTTCTTTTTCTCCCAAGGGAGTCCCTCTGACTAGGCCAAGCCCAATTCCTCAGTCTGTGCCTGGAATTAGCAAGTACAATGAGGAAAGAAAACAGTTGGCTATTGTCAGCTTACCTGGAGAGGACTCTGCCTTCTGAAATTTTAATTCATCTAAATGAACATCGATGTATTTTAAAATATGACTTTTTTGTAATTTATCCATTTTTTTCTAGTTGTTGCAGCAGAACATTGGTCTATCCTTCCCACTATATCCTATCTACAAGTGGAATTATCTTTTTCATTTAAAGTGAATTTTCCTGATTACTAATTAAATTGAGCTGTTTTCATGTATTTATGGGCATTGGATTTCCCTTTTTTGTGAAGTATATAAGTCTTTTACCTATTTTTTCTACTAGGTTGTCTACTTTTTGATGGTTTGAAGGAGATTTTTGTTTTATTTTTTCTATAATGAGTCCTTTGTGAGTTTTATGTGTTGCAAATATATTCCCTTCCTCTGTGGCTTTTTTTTCCTTTTCTGTGGATATGTAATATATCATAATATAAAAAGTTTGAAAACATTTTGGAAATGTTGAAATTAAGATTCCTGTGGACCACAAAAGTGGGACGGTCTAGGCCATGGTTATGGATTGGGGAGTATATTTGATGTTTTTTATGCATTGCATTAGATTTTCCACTAGTCTTCCTGGCCCTCAGCTGCTTGCTCAGCCCCAGCTACTGCCTCCATGACCAGTTCTACAGACTCCAATGATCCAAGTGGTCTCATAACTGAATCTTGAAGTCTCTGACTCCTGCCACAAATTCCAGACTCAGATGAAGGATATGGCACAGAGTATGATATCTTGCTTATACAAAAAGTACAGGAGAAGCCAAGGGACTGGAAAGTATAGGGTAATTAACTCTGTGAGGGGAAAACTTTGACAATGGGGGAGAGGACACAGGAGTGGCCAGCCAGTAAATTCTCTCTTCATTCTTTTTCAATAGATTTTTCTAAGGCATAGTGTTTCTGTAATACCTGCCTGGAGATGTCCTGTTTGGGTAAGTTTCTGTTTGTGTAACTTTGAGAAGTAATGGCCAGTTTAGTAATATACCACATTATATTTGCTACCAACTTTCCCCTACCTCACTGCCCTTTTCCTCACTCTTACATGAGCACTTCAGCTTTGCCTCACAATTTGTTTTCTAGGGAACCCAGGTTGATACAGCCTGTTAGTTAGTAGCCTTTCCTTCTCACCTGTAAATTCTATCTACTCTGAAGTATCCAATGTTATTTTCAGGTCCTGTTAAAATGCTGCCTCTTCTATTTTACTTCCTGGATTCTTTTTATTTATTTATTTTTTCCACTCAACTCTCAAAGAACTTTTCCCCTTCCTTTACTATGATACTTACCATTTTCTACCTTGTAATACAATGGTAACCTTTTTACTAAACAAGCTGAACCTCATACAGTGCTAACAGAAAGTAACTTTTTTCTTTCCCACTGATTCCTTCAAGACTGCTCTCTCAACTTTTTCTTCCCCATCCCTGGATGATACCTCAGGAGGTCCCGTGGCTTTGCAGGTCACTTTGCAGTAATTTTTTTAAAAATCCCCCAGTCAAATAAATGAAGTCTCTTTTTTGAAACTAAAAATGTCCAAACTCTCCTACTTCAAACTCTCATACAATTTAAACTCCTTTACCCAGCTTGACCTCTATCAGATGTAAAATCCTGTGATGGAAAGAGTAACATAATTGACTTCTACTTTACCATTTTGCACTTTCACTCCTTCTCCCCCATTCACTAGACTATATCTAGACTGGAACAAGGGAGAGAGAGGACAGGTAAGAGGCAGAAAATTCTCACTAAACTAATATAGTTATAATCTTCCTTCAGGGTCTTCTTTATGGCAGTTACACAATCATTGGCTCTCTTTCACAGAGTGCTTTTGTGGGCTTTTTCATGGACACTTCTTTCCAATTCCTGGGGAATCTCTCTATAATACTCAATGTCTCTTTCATTTTATTGATTACAACTTCCCTGAACCTTAGTTTCTGGCAGTCCACCCATCAGTTGAGGTCACCTCACCCTCAAAGCAGTCCTTTTGTCTAGAGTCCCTCTAAAGAAGACGTAATCAGGCTCACTGGCACCCTTCTAGTACAGTGGTAAGGACTGAAGCCAGACTTCAGTAAGTTGGCCACAAGATTTTCTTACAGTGATTCTGAGTTTAGTGCCTTGACATTCAATAAATGTTAAATTTTGTTATTTAGGGACCTTCTGAATCCTCAGTGCCTCCAGCAGAATTCAAGGTGTGACACAAAACTCTCAGCTTTTGGGAAGAGTTCCTCTCTCCTGCAATACTATTTTACCACAAGCATCTTCTTTGGGACCATCAGAAGTAATCTTGTGATGCCATTTGTCCCTGTTTATATCAATCACTACAAAGAGCCCAGGTCTCTTATGTCATCCCTCTTACTTCTGAGTATAATCTCCATCGGACTATGTACATGTCATTACCTGACTTCTTTCCAACCTAGCTCTGTCACTGACTACCATAATGACACCCTAGACCTTGTCTTACCTATAACTATAAACTTCCTATAATGCTGGTTTCAAGCATTCTAATGTCCAACCATCATCTGTCTTTCTACTCACTCCTTCTGGGATCCTAACTCTGGTAATTCTCAAAGCCCCCTGAGAATTATAACCTATTGTTCCTATGAGCTTTTAATTGTCCTTCATTATGGACAAACCATTCTTACCTAATTTAAACTCCATAACCAGTGATTATAATTATTTTCTTCAACCCAGTTGCTACTCTCTCACTCATATTCCCTTGGTAAAACTGGTTAAATTCAACTCTCTTTTACCCTTTGACTACACTCACATCACTAAATGTGACTCGAGAAAAACACATAATTTTTACTGACTGCTCTCACTTTAAATTCATAATCACTAATCTCAAGGGACCCTCAATGTTATTCAGAAATCATACTATATTATTCTAGTATGGGTAGTAGAAAAGTTTTTGCTCTTCTACTCTCCTAGAAAACTATTCACACCTCCTGTTTCCTCAGACCTCCAACTACTCCTCCCGCTTTTGCACTTTTCATGTAATAATTCTACTTCCTATTTTACTGAAAAATTTGAAGCAATCAGAACAGACCTTCCACAACTCCCAGCACACTCTCCTGGTTTCTCTCTGACTATTCCTTCTCCTTCTCTTTTGCTGATTCCTCTTCATTTCCCTGACCTCAAATATTGGAAGGTCTCAGTGCAGAAACATTTTACTTCCTCTATTTTACTCTCTAACCTTATACTTTCAGGCATCTCATCCAATCTAATATATTTTATTTATTTATTTATTTATTTTATTTATTTTTTTTTCGGTACACAAGCCTCTCACTGTTGTGGCCTCTCCCGTTGCGGAGCACAGGCTCCAGATGCGCAGGCTCAGCGGCCATGGCTCACAGGCCCAGCCACTCCACGGCACGTGGGATCTTCCCGGACCGGGGCATGAACCCGTGTCCCCTGAATTGGCAGGCGGACTCTCAACCACTGCACCACCAGGGAAATCCCAATCTAATATCTTTTAAATATCTTGTATATGATGACAACCTCCAAATTTATATCTCCAGCCAGGCTTTCTCCCCTGAACTCCAGACTCATGTATATCCAACTGCCTACCCATCATCTCCATCTGGATATATGATAGGCATCTCATATTCTATATCTTACCCCCAAACCTGCTTCTACTACAGTCTTTCCAATCTCAGTTCTATTTGTTCAAACCTAAAACCTTGGAGGCAAATCCTACTGGCTCTCTCTATAAAACATATCTAGAATCTGATTATTTATCACTACTTCCACTGCTACCCTCCTGGTCCAAGTTACCTTAATCTCCTGCCCAGATTATGCCAATGGCATCCTAACTGGTCTCTCTGTTTCTGTCCTTGTCTTTGTCATCCTTGTCAGCATAGCAGCCACAATCATAGTGTTAAAAAAAAAGTCAGATCATATTACTTTTCTTCTCAAAACTCCAATGGCTTCTTCTTGTCTCCGTTAGGGTAAAAGTAAGAGTCCTAACAATACTCTCTGAGGCTATCCATTATCTGTTTTACTATCTCCCTTCTGATGTCATCTCTTCCTATTTTCTCCTCACTCACTCTACTAATCCTACCATGTTAGCTTCATTGCTTTTCTTTTCTTTTTTTTAAATTAATTAATTAATTTATTTTTGGCTGCATTGGGTCTTCATTGCTGCATGCAGGCTTTCTCTAGTTGTGGCAAGCGGCGGCTACTCTTCGTTGCAGTGAGCGGGCTTCTCATTGTGGTGGTTTCTCTTGTTGCAGAGCACAGGCTCTCGGCACGTGGACTTCAGTAGTTGTGGCACGTGGGCTCAGTAGTTGTGGCTCACGGGCTCTAGAGTGCAGCATCAGTAGTTGGGGCGCACAGGCTTAGTTGCATCCACGGCATGTGACATCTTCCCGGATGAGGGCTCTAACCTGTGTCGCCTGCATTGGCAGGCAGATTCTTAACCACTGTGCCACCAGGGAAGTCCCATTGCTTTTCTTTGAATATGCCCATGACAGGCATCCTCCTGCCTGAGGGTCTTTGCACTTATTTTTCCCTTTGCCTTAACCCATATATTAATATTAGTTCATATTTTTAGGTGTTTTCTTAAATTTCACCTCATTGAGACCTTCCATAATCACCCTATTTAAATTTGCAACTCCTTCAACACTCTTTTTCCCTTTGCTATTTTATTTTCCTCATAGCACTTATAGCACTCATAGCACTTATAGCACTTTGCTATTTTATTTTCCTCATGCCATCTTATAGCATACCACATATTTTATTGGTATATTTTGTGTTTTGTCTTCATTCTCTCTACTAGAATGTAAGATCTATTAGGGTAGAAGTTTTGTCTGATTTGTTCTTTACTGTATCCCTAGAGTCTAGAAAAGTGCTGAAAAAATGATAGGCACCAAGTACATATTTGTTGACTACCCACGGGATGCCAGACTTTTACTATATTACTGTGAACAGACCATCATTCCTATCCTCGAGGAGCTTATGGCCTAATTCAGGAAACCAACTTTAAACACAAAATTATCCAAATAAATATTCAACTACATAAGTACCATTAAACAAAAGTACTGGTTGATATAAGGTCATAAACAAGGGGTCATCCAACCTGCTCTAAGGAGTCAGGAAGGTTTTTTCCTTATGAAATGATATTTAAGTTGATACCTGACTGATGAGATAACAAAGCATAACAAATAGAAGGAATAACATATACAAAAGCCCCGAAGGAAGAAACAGCTTGCCCTCTTCACAGAACTACAAAATCCCTAATGTTACTAGAATATAGTGGTTGAGAGTATTTTCAATTTGTGTTTCTCTGAAAGAGAGTCAGAGACACAGTCTTGGATGCAGGTAGTTTATTTGGGAGGCAGGTAATTTATTTAGGAGGTCATCCCAGGAACCAGAAAGGAAGGAGTGAGTAGAGTGAAATAGTGAAAGAGGAAATCAAATATAAGGATGTGTTATTGAGTTTTTTTGTAATGCACTTTAAAGAGCCTTGAGCATTTATCCACAAACCCCACACCTTATCAATTGAGAGTTGCCCCAGATAGAGGTTAAATCCCCCACTCATTTGTACTGTGCTTGCCAAATGTGCTGAGCAAGCTTCCATGGTGTTTGGAGAAGGCCTAAGGATAGAATGCAAACTTGAGTAGGACACTGGCAATATGAAGTGAACTGGAATGATGTAACACAGATATAGCTAAAATCAGAGATACGTTCTGAATATGTGATATGGGTGGTTTCAGAGATATCTGCTACAAAAGGGGAGAGTGCCATTGCTATAATAATTACTATTTTAAATTAAGAATGGAGTTGCCTCAGAACAAGAACAGCTAAATTTGGAATCATTGTATTTCAGTGTTTAACTTCTTTCCTTCTCAAAATCAAATTCAGTTTTTGGTCTAGTTAGGATGCAGTGAGAATATTTATTACATTTATATTTGTTGACTTCCTATTACATGAACTGCCCTCATGGAATTTATAGTTTATTTGGGGAGATAAGACAATTTTGTAAGATGTACAAATTGGTGAATGACTCAGAATAAAATATAAAAAATAAAGTGCCTCAAATTTAGAGACATGGAGTGTTCAAGAAGGTAAAATATTCCTAACCTCATTCTTAAAATATTAAATTGTTATTACTATAGGAAGTGGGGTACTTTGTGTATTTGACACCAGAAATGGATCATTTTGCTAACATATTCCTCCTCTAGATGACAAAATTATTTTTAGTGAAAATCAGAAAATAAAATGAATAATCATAAGGGCCAGAAAAAAAAAGACAGACAGTAAAAATCTTTTTTGTTGAGATATAATTGACATCTAACATTATATTAGTATCAGGTATATATATAACATAATGATTCAATATTTGTATATATTGTGAAATGATTACTGCAATAAGTCTCATTAACATCCATCACCACATATAGTTAAAAAAATTTTTTTGGGATTCGCTGGTGGCGCAGTGGTTGAGAGTCTGCCTGCCGATGCAGGGCACACGGGTTCGTGCCCCGGTTCGGAAAGATCCCACATGCCGCGGGGCGGCTAGGCCCGTGAGCCATGGCCGCTGAGCCTGCACATCTGGAGCCTGTGCTCCGCAATGGGAGAGGCCGCAACAGTGAGAGACCCGTGTACAGAAAAAAAAAAAAATTTTTTTTCTTTTGATGAGAACTTTTAAGATCTACTCTCTTAGCAACTTTCTAATATACAATGCAGTATTAACTATAGTCACCATGCTGTACATTATGTCCCCATGACTTATTTACTTTATAACTGGAAGTTTAAAGTTACATTTTGACCACTTTCACCTATTTTTCATACCCCCCATCCCCTGCTTATGGCAATCACCAATCTGTTCTCTGTATCTATGAGTTCATTTTTTTGTGGATTTGTTTGTTTGTTTAGATTCCACATATAAGTGATACCATATGGTATTTGTCTTTCTCTGTCTGACTTATTTCAGTCAGCATAATGCCCTCAAGGTCTATATATGTTGTTGCAATTGGCAAGATTTCCTTTTTATGACTGAATAATATTCCATTGTGTATATATATATCGCATTTTCTTTATCCAGTCATCCATCAGTGGACACTAGGGTTGTTTCCATATTATGGCTATTGTAAATAATGCTGCAATAAACATAGGGTGCATATAATATTTTTGAGTTAGTATTTTTTGTTTCCTGCAGATAAATACCCAGAAGTGGAATTGCTGAATCATATGGTAGTTCTATTTTTAATATTTTGAGGAACCTCCATACTGTTTTCCATAGTGGCTGCACCAGTTTACATTCCCAACAAAAGTGCACAGGATTCCCTTTTCTCCACATCCTCACCAGTACTTGTCATTTCTTGTCTTTTTGATAGTAGCCATTCTAACAGGAGTGAGGTGATATCTCACTGTGGTTTTGATTTGCATTTCCCTGATGATTAGAGATGTTGAGCACATTTTCATGTACCTGTTGGCCATCTGTATGTCTTCTTTAGAAAAATGTCTATTCAAATCTTCTGTCCATATTTTATTTGGATTGTTGATTTTTTGCTGTTGAGTTGTATGGGTTCTTTATATGTTTTGGTTGTTAACTCCTTATCAGATATATGATTTGCAAATATTTTCTCCCATTCCATAGGGTGCCTTTTCTTTTTGCCAATGGTTTCATTTGCTGTGTAGAAGCTTTTTTGTTTGATGTAGTCCCACTTGTTTATTTTTGCTTTTGTTGCCTTTGTTTTTGCTATCAGATCCAAAAAAGTCATTGCCAAGACAGATGTCAAGGAGTTCACTGCCTATGTTTTCTTCTAGGAGTTTTATGGTTTCAGGTATTATGTTCAAGTCTTTAATCCATTTTTAGTTGATTTTTGGTATGATATAAAGCAGTGGTCTAGTTTCATTCTTTTGCATGTGGCTGTCCAGTTTTCTCAACACCATTTATTGAAGAGACTGTCCTTTTCCCATTGTATATCCTTGGATCCTTTTTTTGTAAATTAATTGACCATATATGCATGGATTGAAAATCTTCTTTTATTGAAAACAAAAAATAAAAAAGTAAATATTATAGCACAGAAAAAGAAAAATAAAAGATTAATACTTTTTAATTTATTTTTTTAATTTATTAATTTATTAATTTACTTATTTATTTTTGGCTGCATTGGGTCTTTATTGCTGCACACGGGCTTTCTCTAGTTGTGGTGAACGGGGACTACTCTTTGTTGTGGTGCGTGGGTTTCTCATTGCAGTGTCTTCTCTTGTTGCAGAGCACGGGCTCTAGGTGCACAGGCTTCAGTAGTTGTGGCACACAGTCTCAGTAGTTGTGGTCCACAGGCTTAGTTGCTCCGTGGCATGTGGGATCTTCCTGGACCAGGGCTCAAACCCATGTCCCCTGCATTGGCAAGCAGATTCTTAATCACTGACCCACCAGGGAAGTCCCTAATTAATTTAGTTTTAAAGGGGAAAGAAACTTATACTTACATCATGTTTTGTAATACATTTTGCAATAATGAATAACATTTTGTTTTTAAGCCTTAATGTTTGCATATTTTCCCATGACTTCATCAAGATTGATCTTCTTCACGTACTCATATTCAGTAAAGAATGTATAAAGATTTGTCAATCTATTTTTACTCACTGATTGAAGAAATCTTTTTATTGACTTTAATTTAGAAAAGTTTCTTTCAAGTGAAGCAACATATCTACAAAAAGTTAGGAAAAGGGTTAAACAAAAAGGATAAGCTTGACAGAGATTTTAAGAAATCCCATTTTACAATAAATTTTTGAAATTATACATCTTTGCTTCTTCAGGATTGATTTTAGCAGCTTTCAAATGTTTCTGCATTTAAATTTGAAATAGTAAACACAAATAAAAACTCCATATAATGATGTAAAATGACAGAATTGAAGAAATCAATTTCCTTTCTTCATCTTTACAATCTCTGTCTTATTATTTATATCAAATTTACTGTCTAAATGCAGAAATATGTAGTAGCACAGGGATTGGAGACAAGAACAACATATGTAGTGAACTCAAGTAATTCTGAACCATTATGAACCTACTCTAAAAACAAATGTGTAGCTGAGTCTGAGTGTGTTTGAAGCTGATTCCAAGTTAACTTCCATGTTTAAATGATTTTAAAATGTGCTAATTGGGGGGAGGGGTAGTTTGGAAGCTTGGGATTGACGTGTACACACTGCTGTATTTAAAATAGATAACCAACAAGGACCTACTGTAAAAATAAATAAGTAAATAGAAACAACGAAAAAAGAAAGAAGAATACAAAAAATGTGCTAATTGGAAGCTTATGTATATATTATTAAAACACAATTATTTAGAACTTAGACTAACAAAAGATTTGGGGGACAGGATATTTTATCATTGATATGGTTTAGAAGTGCTGATATATGATGATAATAAAAGGCAGATCTACCTTTAGTCAGTTTTTAATTATTGTTTTTAATTCTCTACACTTAGTTCACCTCCTTATTGCCTTCATTCAGAGCAAACTACTCCCACTGTCCCATCCTTGGTACACCACTAACTCTAGATAGGTTTTAAACTTTATCCTAAACTATATCCTTATTTCTGAGATTTAGACTTAAAAGACCAGTGTATTATGCCAACTAGGAATTTCCATGAATTGTTTTGCATAATAGTTGGGGAAAGAAGTCATAAAATCAGTAGGGTGAAAAGAAAAATTGGGACTACAATATGGAGTTTGTCTTAGAGAATAGGTCCAACTAATGGACTCAGGTTTGAAGCCCTTGCGTACTCTAACAAGATATGGAACAAGCTATTTTTAGAAAATGCTCTGGGAGAATTTGGGTCACAATCAGCCCTGCTTCATTCCCAGGTTTATAAAGTGTGGAAGAGGAGCATTCTCTTCTCTTCTGCCCTAAATATTGCCTATTGAAACTCTAAGAAATCCAACAGTATTTTGGCAGCTAAAGGATTTTAGCAGCTAAAGGATTTTAGCATGTTGGTACTAGCAGCCTTGGGAGCATCAGGAAGCAGTGCCTTTGAAATAGACATCAAAATATTCAAGATGAGCCTCAGGACTAGTGTCAGTGAAGAGGCATCATTAAATAATTTCATGGGCAGTTGGAGGTCAGGAGATTTCACTGAAGGGAGTTTGGCAGGAGAGTATGACAGGTGGTAGCAGAAGGACTATTCATGATCTTACATGAGATACTCTCAGACTTCCAGACATAACTGGGTGAGATTTTGGAGGTGAGAGATTAGAGATCCTATAATAATAATAATAATAAATAAAACAACAAAAAGCCATTTTGAGTACCTAGGTATATGCAAAATTTCTTTCTTTTCATGGGATCATTCCAATGCTACAAACATGCTCTAGTGTTCCATCTTAAAAACCCTCCCTTGCACTAAATTCACCTTCAGTCACCACCTCATTTCTTTCCTCCCTTTCACAGCAAAATTCTCTTAAGTTGTCAAACCTACTGTCCATTCTTCCTCACCGTTTATTCTTCTTCCCAATTCATTCCAGCTTCTGCCCTTTTCACTTCACTGAAACTACTCTTGTCAATGTTATCTACAACCTTAGTATTACCAGCTGCAATGAATAGTTCTCTTTCCTCATTTTACTTGACCTTTCTGCAGTATTCAACACTTTTCTTCTTGAACTTTTTTTTTTAATCTTTTGACATCACTGTATCCTGATTGTTTCCCCCTACCTCTCTGGTTCCTCCTGCTCAGGCTTTTTTTTTTTTTTTTTTTTGCAGATTCTTCTTGTACTTGAGCACGAAGTGTTGGAGTGTTCCTCAAGTCAATTTATTCAGTCCCAAAACTGTAAGGCTAAATTTCATACCCAGCTTTGACCTCTTTTCTGTGTTTAAGACACTCATATATAACCATTTATTTGATTTTTCCATTGTATATCTCAACTAAGCATCTCAAGTTGAACAGATCTAAAACTGAACTTCTGCTATTCCCTGACTCTCCTTCCCCCAAAACCCTGTTCTTTCTTGGCTTTCCTCATAGTAGACACTCAGTATAAATTAGTAGAATGAATGAATGAATGAATGAATATTTACATTGCCTCATTTCATTCTGACAATTATTGTAGGTGCTATTTTCAACCCCATCTAAAAAATGAGGAAGGCAAAGTAAGGAGCAAATATATTAGAGAAGCAAAGTAAATAATAAAGAATGTAAAGAACATAAAATTTCACAGCCAGGTTTTTAATCTCAGTCTGCTTTTCTCTAAAGCTCAAATGCTTCCCCTCTATGCTATAAATGGCTTCTATCAAAACAAGGATGATTATCATAAATAAGATTGTATTTGTGACCATAAACTAGTGCAAACTGGAAGCATCAGCTACATTATTATTAATTACAATGATGATAACAGTGGTTACACAGAGCACTTATTGGACACCTTTCACATACCAAGCATCATGAGAGGCCTTTTCTGTTTTAGTAATAGACTTTATCATTTAGAACAGTTTTAGATTTACAGAAAAATTGAACAGATAGTATAGAGAGTTCCCATTTACCCCCTTATCCACAGTTTCCCCTATTATAAACATCTTTTGTTATTAGTATGGTACATTGTTATAATTAATGAACCAATAGTTGTATTATTTTTAACTAAAGTCCACAGTTTATTCATATTTTCTTAGTTTTTACCTAATATCCTTATTCTGTTCCAGGATCCCACCCAGGATCCCAAGTTACTTGTCTTATCTCTTTAGGCTCCTCTTGGCTGTGACATTTTCTCAGACTTTCTTTGCTTTCTTTGAAAGCCTTGACAATGTTGAGGAGTACTGGTCAGGTATATTGTAAGGTTGTTCCCTTATTGGAATTTGTCTAATGGTTTTCACATGATTAGATTAGTTATGGTTTATTTTGTTAATTTTTAGAAAAATCTTTATTTCTTTAGAGCAGTTTTAGATTCACAGAAAAGCTGAGAGGAAGGGACAGAGATTTCTCACATACTCCTTGCTCCTTACACATGCATAGTCTCCCCCGTTGTCAACATCCCTTACTTGAGTGGTACATTTGTTGCAATTGATAAACCTACACCAACACGTCACAACCACCCAAAACCCATAGTTTACTTTATGATTAACTCTTGATGTTGCACATTCTATGGGTTTGGACAAATATATAATAATATACATCCATCATTTTAGTGTCATACAGAGTATTTTCACTGTCCTAAAAATCCTCTGTGCTCTGTCTATTCATCTCTCCAAACACCCAACCCCCGGAAACCACTGATCTTTTTACTGTTTCCATAGTTTTGGCTTTTCCAGCATGTCACACAGTTGGAATCATACAATATGTAGCATTTTCAGATCAGCTTCTTTCACTTAGTAACATATATTTAAGATTCCTCCATGTCTTTTCATGGCTTGAGAGCACATTTCTTTTTAGCAGTGAATAATATTCCCTTGTCTGGGTGTACCACACTTTATTTATCCATTCACCTAGTAAAGGATATCTTGGTTGCTTTCAGGTTTTGGCATTTATGAATAAAGGTGCTGTAAACATCCGTGTTCAGCTTTTTGTGTGAACATAAGTTTTCAACTTTTGGGGTAAATACCAAGCAATACAGTTGCTGGATCAAATAGTAAGAGTAGGACTTCCCTGGTGGTCCAGTGGTTAAGACTCTGCTCTTCCACTGCAGGGGGTGTGGGTTCGATCGCTGGTCAGGAAACTAAGATTCCACATGCCCCACGGTGCAGCTAAAAAGAAAGAAAACAAAAGTAGCAAAAAGAAAGAAAAAAAACCCCACATAGTAAGAGTATATTAGTTTTGTAAGAAACTGCCAAACTTCCAAGGTGGTTGTACCATTTTGCATTCACACCAGCAATGAATGAGAGTCCCTGTTGATCCATATCCTCACCAGAATTTGGTGTTGTCTGAGTTCTGGATTTTGGCCACTCTCATAGATGTGTAATGGTATGAGTTACAGGGTTTTTGGAGGAAGATTACAAATGTAAAGTGTCATTTTTATTATATCATATCAAGGTTACATACCACCAACATGACTTATGACTGTTGATGTTGACTTTGCTCCCCTGACTGAAGGAGTGTTCGTCAGGCTTCTCCACTGTAAGGCTCTTCTTTCTTCCCCCCTTTCCATATTGTACTCTTTGGAAGAAATTTTTTGTGTGCAGCCCACATTCAGGAAGTGGGAACTTATCTCCCCTTCCTTTAAGTTGGAGTAGCTACATAATTTGTTTGGAATTCTTCTGCATGGGAGATTTATCTGTTCGCCCCCATTTATGAATTTATTCAGTCATTTATTTGTATCAATATAGACTCATGAATATTTATATTATACTTTTGGTTATAATCAGATGCTGCTTTAATTTGAACAATGCTTAAATTGTTCCAGCTCTGGCCATTGGGAGTTCTTTCGGTTGGCTCCTGTGGCCCATTGACATGTCCCACTAATGTGTGTGTGTGTGTGTGTGTGTGTGTGTGTGTGTGTGTGTTTTGAACAATTCCTGACTTTCTGGTGCCAAAAGATGATCCAGGCTATATTTACCCACCCGTATCTATATTAATCAAACATGCATTCTTACTGATGTCTTCAACTTGAATCCATTACCACGTTCATAATTCTAGTCTATTTCCCTGGCTCTTCTTTTCTGTAACCTCCCAGTAATAAGAGGAAATGTATATATATTTGATCTTATTTATTCCTGTGAGAATAGCAATTATTATGTCATTTTATAGTTGAGGAAACTGAGGTTCAGAGATGATACATTTTTTTTCAAAGACACAGGGATTAAGAGGTGGAACTAGGACTTCTTCTGGAAGAAAAAGAACATTTAAGAGATGTAAATGAGAAGATACTTGGTTTTTTAGTACGCCATCCTGTGAATTGGTAAAGTGGATTAAGGTTCTGTTGGCATGGCCCTGAATTAAACATGGATTGTTTCAATGTTGTGTGTACCTCTTTCAGGAGCAAACTATTATACTGAAAATTTGTTATTAATTATATGCCACTCCATGAATCACCTGAAAGACTATTTAAATTTTATATCTTCTAAAAGAGGCATGATTTGCTCTTAAATTATAAAGATCATTTTGTGTTATACATTTTAAATCAGTTGATTAAAGGATAATAAACAGGAGTGGATTAGATAGGTTAATTGCACCTCTAGTCAAATTTTCCTGCCCCACTTAAAAACTTAAAACAACCATGCCCCCCCCACAAATTATGGCCTACTTTAAAATCTTTATCTTTGACTGCTTATTGAAAAGGGAGCTCTGTGATAGAAGAGCTTAAGAAACAGTGACTATATATCAATCCCCTTTTGCAAATTCATGTTTGCTTATTAAAGTAAGTGATAAAGCCTGCAATAAAAAAATTAACTTTTGAGTAGCTGCTTCTTAAATTTATTTGTCCATAAACTGCTTTTTTCATGTAAGGGCTATTAATATCCCATAGATTGATATTTGGAACACAATTATTTATTCACTTCATAAGAGAAAGAACCTTGTTTATTTTTTCTGTTTTCAGAATTCAAAATAGGGCCTAGCACATAATAGGTCCTCAATTAA
This sequence comes from Lipotes vexillifer, assembly GCF_000442215.2. Taxonomy (NCBI): domain Eukaryota; kingdom Metazoa; phylum Chordata; class Mammalia; order Artiodactyla; family Lipotidae; genus Lipotes; species Lipotes vexillifer. The sequence goes on from NW_006786891.1 coordinate 1,575,879, forward strand.
TGTTTGTTAAATAAGTGGATGAGCAAATGTTTATTAAGCATCTGCTATATGCCAGTCACAAGCAATACAATGGTGGAAAAATAAACATGGTTTCTGCCCTATGTAACTTACAGTTTACCAGAGAAGATTGTAAATAAGCAAGTAAAAAGAATTGAATTTTAGATAAAAGTTATTATGGAAATAATAACAATGCTGAGATGGAGAATAAAGGAGGAAACAGGAATGGTACTCTAGAAGATAAGCAGCTAGCCCTTCAAAGCATTTACGCAAACAAGTCAACAGCTAACTGGAATCTGAGTATTTCTAACATCAACCTTCATTCAGAATCCATGTTGAAATCATTGATATTAATCAAAGTCCTTGCACTAAATGGATGGCACGCTCAAAAGGACTTAAATTGCCACCACGGAGAACAGTATGAAGGTTCCTTAAAAAACTAAAAATAGAACTACCATATGACCCAGCAATCCCACTACTGGGCATATACCCTGAGCAAACCATAATTCAAAGAGAGTCATGTACCACAATGTTCATTGCAGTTCTATTTACAATAGCCAGGACATGAAAGCATCTTAAGCGTCCATCAACAGACGAATAGATAAAGAACATGTGGCACATATATACAATGGAATATTACTCAGCCATAAAAAGAAACGAAATTGAGTCATTTGTAGTGAGGTGGATGGGCCTAGAGTCTGTCATACAGAGTCAAGTAAGTCAGAAAGAGAAAAACAAATACCATATGCTAACACATATAAATGGAATAAAAAAAAATGGTTCTGAAGAACCTAGGGGAAGGGCAGGAATAAAGGTGCAGACAGAGAATGGACTTGAGGACATGGGGAGCGGGGAAGAGTAAGCTGAGACGAAGTGAGAGAGTGGCATTGACATACATACACTACCAAATGTAAAACAGATAGCTAGTGGGAAGCAGATGTATAGCACAGGGAGATCACCTCTGTGCTTTGTGACCACCTAGAGGGGTAGGATAGGGAGGGTGGGAGGGAGACACAAAATGGAGGGGATATGGGGATATATGTATATGTATAGCTGATTCACTTTGTTATAAAGCAGAAACTAACACACCATTGTAAAGCAATTATACTCCAATAAAGATGTTAAAAAAAAAAACTCAATGGGTGGGTTCAACGGCAGAAGAGAGGGATCAGAGGAAAGAATCAGTGAACTGCAAGGTAGAACAATAGAAATTAGTCTGAACAACAAAGAGAAAATAGACTTAAAAAAATGAACAGAGCCTCAGGAATATGTGGGACTATAACAAAAGATCTAATATTTATGTCATTAGAGTCCCAGAAAGAAAAGAGAAAGAAGACATGGCTGAAAAATACTTGAAGAAATAATTGCTTAACACTTACCAAATGTGGCAAATAACATAAACCTACATATTCAAGTATCAGAGTAAACCTAAAGAAATCCAAACCAAAACACATCATAGTTAAAATTTTGAAAACTAAAGACATTAAAAATCTTCAAAGCAAGGAAAGAGAGAAACAACACCTTGCCTATCAGAGAAAAACAATTCAAATGACAATGGATTTCTCATGAAAAGCCGCGGAGGCCAGAAAGAAGTGGTACAACACTTTTCAAATGCCAAAGATAAGAACTCTGAATCCAGAATCCTACATCCAGCAAAAATGGTCTTAAGAAATGCAGGGAAAATCAAGACATTCTCAGATGAAGGAAAGCTAAAAAATTACTATCAGCAGACCTACACTAAAAGAATGGTTAAAGGAAATTCTCTAAACAGAATGGAAGAAACTAAAAGAAACAACCTCAGAGCATCAGAAAGGATGAAACAATATAGTAAGCAATATATGGTTTGATAGAATAGATTTTCCTTCTTTTTTGAGGTTTCTAAAACATGTTTTGACAGCTGAAACAAAAATTGTTACACTGATGTGGTATCTGTATCTGTAGAGGAAATATTTAAAACAATTATATTATAAAAAGGGGAGTGTAAAGAAACACAAAGGAAGGTACTCCTCTCAACTGATAAGATGACATCAAGTAGACCATGATAAGTTTCATATGTATGAGGTATACCTAGAGCAATCCCTAAAAATACTGTACAAAGAGACGCACTCAAAACTATTACAGATAGCTGAGGCGATCCGGCACTGCAGCCTGCCGGGGCTTTTTGGTGGGGCTGGTGGTGGATTCTGGGAGGGCTCACACCGGGGAGCGCTTCCCAGAACTTCTGCTGTCGGTGTCCTTGTCCTCGCGGTGAGACACAGCTGCACCCCCGCTTCTGCAGGATACCCTCCAATACTAGCAGGATTGTTTTGGCTGGATTACTTGTGAAAGCTTAAGCTTCAGACTTCTACTTGCATGGGCTCCTTCTAAAGCAGTGTGGAGGGTGGACCCAGGACAATGGCTGCTGCTCATAATTTGGAGATGGAGGAGGATGTTAATCTGAATAGGGATAGAGAGATGAAAGAAAATCTGGAAGAGGAGAAAATGAGAGAGGACAGGGCAGGTAAAGATCCCTTCAAGCCTAAAATGGTCCACAGGATTGTCTCAAAATGGATGCTTCCTGAACCGTTGCAAAGAACATACCTGGAAAGAGCTAACTGCCTCCCACCCCTGTGTTCATCATCTCCATCAGCATCGCTGAGGATCTCTTGCCAGCTTCATCTTTGACCCACTCAAATCTCTTGTGGGTGCTCAGGAGGAGTCTCTGCTCTGATGGGAGGCTATTTTATGAATGTTCTAGTGAATTTTCAAGAAATGATTCCTGCCTTTGGAATTATCAGACTACTCATCATCATCCTTATAATTGTGTCAGACATGGGATTTGCTCTCTACAGAAGGTTCTTTGTCCCTGCAAATGGGTCCCCGGTGTCTTTTGCAGCTCGCATTGCAGGTGGATTTGCTGGAATGTCCATTGGTTATACCGTGTTCAGCTGCTTTGATAAGGCTCTGCTGAAAGATCCAAGGTTTTGGATAGCAATTGCAGCTTATTTAGCTTGCGTCTTATTTGCTGTGTTTTTCAGCATTTTCCTATCCCCAGCGAACTGACTTGCCCCTAACACAAAACAATTAATAAAAAGAGCCATCTGGGAAAAAACTGGAGAACTCTATATGAAGAAACAGAGAAGTCCCAGCAAATGCTAACAATTTTATAAAGAGGACAAAACACGCTTGAAGTCGTTGGTTTCAAAGACTGCTTACAAAAGGAGTTAGGGTTTAAGGAAAGGGCTCTTCTGAGTGCATGAGGGGGAAGAGGAAGAGAGAAAAGGAAAGGGAAGTGAGAACCAAAGATTGGCTTTTTCCCAGGCATGCTGCATGAGGGTATGTATCCTCTAAAAGAGACTTGCTCTCCTAGTAGGGTATAGTATAGAGATTGCTTGATAGAATCCACAAATAATGTTCTATGCTGAAAATAAAAACTTTTCACATCTGTCAAAAAAAAAACTACTATAGATAAATCAAAATGGAATTCTAAAAATTTCAAATAACACAAAGGAAGGCAGGAAGGAAAAACAGAAAAATGAAAAACAGAGAGAACAAACAGAAGATAAAAAATAAAATGGCAACTTAACAGATCAACAATTACCTTAAATGTAAATGGCCTAAATACCAGTTAGTAGGGACTTCCCTGGTTGTGCAGTGGTTAAGAGTCTGCCTGTCAATGCAGGGGACATGGGTTCAAGCCCTGGTCCAGGAAGATCCCACATGCCTTGGAGCAACTAAGCCCATGAGCCACAATTACTGAAGCTCACATGCCTAGAGCCCATGCTCTGCAATAAGAGAAGCTACCTCAATGAGAAGCCCGCACACTGCAGCAAAGGGTAGCCCCTGCTTACTGCAACTAGAGAAAGGCCGCATGCAGCAACAAAGACCCAATGCAGCCAAAAATAAATAACTAGGTTTATATTTTTTAAAAAACCCAATTAGTAGACAGAGATTGGCAGAGTGAATTTAAAAACACAACGCAACTATATTGCTGTCTAAAAGAAACTTCAAATATAATGATCTAGGCAGGTTGACAGTAAAAGAATAGAGAAAGAGACATCATACAAACATTAATTAAAAGAGAGTAGCAATGGCTATATTAATATTGATAAAGTACAGTTTAGAGCAAAGACAATTACCAGAGACAGATAAATGCATTATATAATAATCAATCCACCAAGAAGACACAGTAATCCTAAATACATATGCACCAAACAACAGATCTGCAAAACATGTGAAGTAAAAACTGATAGAACTGAAAGGACAAATCCACAATTATAGCTGGAGACTTCAATACCTATCTGTCAACCACTGATATATTGGATAACAGATTTAAATATAAGAGATAAATCTATTAGAAGAAGAAAAAAGAGAATGTCTTCATGATCATGAATTAAGCAAAGTTTTTGCAGAGAGGACCCCGAAAACCATGACAGAAAAAAATAATAAAAGGGCTTCATCAAAATTTAAAACTTCTGCTTATTGTAAGGATATACCATATTTTGTTTATTCACTCGTTGGTTAATGAACATGTGAGTTGTATCCATTATTTCGACTATTATGAATAATGCTACTATGAACATTTGTGTACATAATTTTTGTGAACATATGTTTTCACTTTTCTTTGATATATATATACATATATATATGTATATATATACACACACTGCAAGCAGAGTTTCTGGATCATATGGTAACTCTATGTTTAACAATTTGACGAACTGCCAAACTGTTTTCTAAAGTGGCTCTACTATTTAACATTCTTACCAGCAGTGAACGAGGATTTCAATTTCTCCACATCCTTGTCAACACTTACCATAGTCTTTTAGATTGTAGCATCCTACTGTATGTGAAGTGGTATCTCCCTGTGACTTTGATTTGCTAGTGATATTGAGTATCTTTTCATGTGCTTACTAACCATTAGTATATCTTCTTTAGAGAAATATCTATTAAAATACATATGCCCATTTTTAAATTAGGTCATTTGTCTTTTTATTATTGAGTTGTAAAAATTCTTTATATATTCTGGATACAAGTCCATTATCAAATATATGATTTGCATATATTTCCCTAAAATCCATTTGGAGCTTTTGTGTATGCTATAAGGGTCAAGATTAACTTTTCCCATTTAAATATCATTTGTTAAAAATATTAAACTTACTCCTTTGAATTATCTTGGTATGTTGAAAATCATTTGGCCATAATTGCATAGGAGTATTTCTGCAGATTAGATTCTGATTCATTGATTTATATATCTGTCCTTACACCAAGATCACAATTTTTTGATTAGTGAATTTTTTGATTGTTCTTTTATTGTAAAATATATACAACAAAAGTTACCATTTAAATATTTTTATAAGTACAATTTAGTGGAATTAAGTTACATTCACAATGTTGTGCAGCTATCACCACTATCTATTTCCAGTAACTCTGTACCTATTAAACAATAATTCCCCATCCCCTTCTCCCTCCAGCCCCTGGTAACCACTATTCCACTTTCTGTCTCTATGAATTTGCCTATGCTAAGTACCTCATATAAGTGGAATCACACAATATTTATCATTTTGTGCCTGGGTGACTTCACTTATATTGTTTTTGAGGTTCATTCTTGTTGTAGCATGTATTAGAATTTCTTTCCTTTTTAAGGCTGAATAATATTCTGTTGTATGTATATACCACATTCTGTTTATCCATTTAACTGTTGATGGACAAGGGTTGTGGCTTCTGGCTATTGTAAACAGTGCTACTGTGAACATGGTACAAGTATCTGTTTGAGTCTCTGCTTTTATTTCTTTTGGGTGTATACCTGGTAGTAGAATTGCTGTGTCATCTGGTAATTCTCTGTTTAACTTTTTGAGGAATCATGAAAACTGTTTTCCACAGCACCTGCACTATTTTACATTCCCACCAACAATGCATGAAAGTTCCAATTTGTCCATGTCCTCAACAACGCTTGGCATTTTCCTTTTTTAAAAAAAAATAATAGCCATCCTAATGGGTGCCAAGTGACATTTCATCATGGTTTTGATTTGCATTTCCCTAATGATCAGTGATGTTGAGCATCATTTCATGTGCTTATTAGCCATTTGTATTTCTTTGGAGAAATGTCTATTTGAGTCCTATGCCCATTTTTATTTTTTATTTTTAAAATTATTTATTTATTTATTTGGCTACATTGGGTCTTAGTTGCAGCACATGGGATCTTTGTTGCAGCATGTAGGGTCTTTTGTTATGGCGTGTGGGCTCTCTTGTTGTGGTGCGCAGGCTCCAGAGTATGCATGCTCAGTAGTTGTGGCATGTGGGCTCTAAAGTGCGCAGGCTTAGTTGTCCCGCAGCATGTAGGATCTTAGTTCCCCAACCAGGGATTGAACCCATGTCCCCTGCACTGGAAGGTAGCTTCTTAACCATTAGACCACCAGGTAGGTCCCTTATGCCCATTTTTTTTTTTTTTTTTTTTTTTTTTTTTGCGGTACACGGGCTTCTCCCTGTTGTGACCTCTCCCGTTGCGGAACACAGGCTCCGGACGCGCAGGCTCAGCGGCCATGGCTCACGGGCCCAGCCGCTCCGCGGCATGTGGGATCTTCCCAGACCGGGGCACGAACCCGCAACCCCTGCATCAGCAGGCGGATTCTCAACCACTGCGCCACCAGGGAAGCCCATGCCCATTTTTAAACTGGATTTTTTGTTGTTGTTGTTGAGTTGTAGGAGTTCTTTATATATTCTGGATATTAATCTCTTATCAATTAATTCTGGATATATGATTTGGAAATATTTTCTCCTCTGTGGGTTGTGTTTTCATCCTCTCGATACAGTCCTTTGGTTCACAAAAGTTTTTAATTTTGATGAAGTTCGATTTATTTTTCCTTTTATTGCCTGTGCTTTTGATGTTGTATCAGATAAATCACTGCCAAAACCAATGTCATGAAGCTTTCACTCTATGTTTTATTTTAGGAGTTTTATGGCTTTAGCTCTTACATTTGGGTCTTTGATTCATTTTGAGTTAATTTTTGTATGTGGTGTAGGGTAATGCTCCAAATTAATTCTTTTGCATGTGGATATGCAGTTTTCCTAGTAAAATTTATTGAAAAAACTATTCTTTCATTTAACAGTCTTGGCAGCATTATTGAAATCATTTGACCATATATGTGAGAATAGAGTTCTGGGCTCTTTTTTTTGTGTGTGTGTGTTTTTGCTGGTGTGGGGACTCTTTATTCTATTCCATTGGTTTTTATGTCCATCCTCATGCCAGTACCACACTGTTTTGATTACAGTAGCTTTGTAGTAAGTTTTAAAATAAGGAAGTGTGAGTCTTCCAGCTTCATTATTATTTTTCAAGGTTGTTCGGGCTATTTGGAGTCCCCTGAGATTCCATATGGATTTTAGAATGAGTTTTTCTATTTCTGAAAAAAAAATGTAGTTGGGATTTTGATAGAGATTGCATTGAATTGGTAGATTACTCTGGGTAGTATTGTCATTTTAACAATATTAAGTCTTCCAACCCATGAATATAGGGTGTCTTTCCATTTATTTATGCCTTCTTTAATCCTTTCTTTTTAAATTCCTTTCAGTGGTGTTTTCTGCTTTTCAGTGTAAAAGACCAGTTAAATTTTTTTCTAAGTATCTTATTCTTTTTTGATGCTATTGTAAGTGGAATTATTATTATTATTATTATTTTTTATTTTATTTTTTTGCGTTACGCGGGCCTCTCACTGTTGTGGCCTCTCCTGTTGCGGAGCACAGGCTCCAGATGCGCAGGCTCAGCGGCCATGGCTCATGGGCCCAGCCGCTCCGCGGCATGTGGGATCCTCCCGGACCGGGGCACGAACCCGCGTCCCCTGCATCGGCAGGCGGACTCCCAACCACTGCGCCACCAGGGAAGCCCGGAATTATTATTTTGATTTCCTTTTTGAATTGTTCATTGATAGTGTATAAAAATGCAACTGGTTTTTGTGTGTTAATTTTGTATCCTGCAACTTTGCTACTCTGCTGAACTGATTTATTAGCTCTAAAGTGTGTGTGTGTGTGTAGAATTTTTAGTGTTATCTACATATAATATCATATCATCTGCAGACAGAGATAATTTTACTTCTTCCTTTTCAATTTGTATATCTTTTATTTCTGAAGTTTTTTAAAAAATTATTTTCCATTATGGTTGTTTTTTAATTGAAGTACAGTTGATTTACAACATTGTGTTAGTTTTTGGTGTACAGAAAAGTGATTCAGTTTTACATATATACATATATTCCTTTTCATATTCTTTTCCATTATGGCTTATTACAGGATGTTGAATATAGTTCCCTTTGCTATACAATAGGACTTTGTTTTTTATCTATTCTATATATAATAGTTTGCATCTGCTAGTTCCAAGCTCTCAATCCAACACCCCCCTTCCCCTTGGCAACCATAAATCTGTTCTCTATGTCTGTGAGTCTGTTTCTGTTTCATAGATATGTTCATTTGTGTCATATTTTAGATTCCACATATAAGTAATATCATATGATATTTGTTTTTCTCTTTCTGACTTACTTCCCTTAGTATGATAATCTCTAGGTCCATCTATGTAGCTACAAATGGCATTATTTCATTCTTATTTATGGTTGAATAATATTCCATTATACATATATCACATCCTCTTTATCCATTCATCTGTCGATGGACATTTAGGTTGTTTCCATGTCTTGGCTATTGTAAATAGTGCTGCTATGAACATAGGGGTGCATGTATGTTTTCAGATTATAGTTTTGTCCAGATATATGCCCAAGAGTGGGATTGCTGGATCATATGGCAACTTTATTTTTAGTTGTTTCTTTCCTTTTTTTTTTTTTTTTTGGCCATGCCATGTGGCATGTGGGATCTGAGTTCCCCAACCAGGGATCGAACCCGTACCCCTGCCATGGAAGCATGGAGACTTAACCAAGTACCTATTTTTAGTTTTTTGGGTAACCTCCAACTGTTCTCCATAGTGGCTGCACCAATTTACATTCCCACCAACAGTAAAGGAGGATTTCCTTTTCTCCACACCCTCTCCAGCCTTTGTTATTTGTAGACTTTTTGATGATGGTCATTCTGACCAGTGTGAGGTGGTACCTCATTGTAGTTTTGATTTGTATTTCTCTAATAATTAGTGATGTTGAGCATCTTTTCATGTGCCTATTGGCCATCTGTATGCCTTCTTTGAAGAAATGTCTATTTAAGTCTTCTGCTCATTTTTTGATTGGATTGTATGTTTTTTTGTTATTGAGTTGTATGAGCTGTTTGAATATTTTGGAAATTAAGCCCTTGTTGGTTGCATCATTTGCAAATATTTTCTCCTAGTCTGTATGTTATCTTTTTGTTTTGTTTATGGTTTCCTGTGCTGTGTAAAATATTTGTGAAGTTTTATAGTACATCTTGAGATCAGGTAGTTAGTCCTCCAACTTTATTTTTCTCTTCAAAATTATTTTGACTCTTCTAGGAACTTTGCATTTTCATACAAATTGTAGAATCAGGTTGTCAATTTCTAACAAAAAGTATCCTCTAGGCATTTGAATGTGATTCTGTTGAATCCATTAATCAATTTGAGAAGATTAACATCTTAGTGGTATTGAGTTTTCCATTCCATGAGCCTATTATATCTCTCCATTTATTTCTAAATTTTATTGGCAATATTTGTGGTTTTAAATGTATAGTTTGTGCACACATTTTGTTAAGTTTATCAGTAAGTAATTTGTGTTATTAATAATAACTTCTTTTCTAATGTCTGTGGCTTTTCTTTCTTTTTCTTAACTATTTCACTTGTTAGGATAACCAATACAACATTGAATACAAGCAGTGAGAGAGTGCATCCTTGCCGTGTTCTTGATCTGATGGGGGAAAGCATTCAGACTAATAATTAAATATGAGGTTAGTTGTAATTTTTTCATAGATGACCTGTTGAGGTTAAAGAAGTCCCATTTTATTACTATTTTTTACTTTTTATCATGCATGGATATTGAGTTCCTCAAATGCTTTTTCTACATCTATTGAGATGATTATATGAGTTTTCTCCTGAATTCTGCTAACATAGTGAATTAAATTGATTGACCTTTGAATGTTAAACCAACCTTGTATTTCTGGGCTAAACTTTACTTCCTCAAGCTATATTATATATTGCTGAATTCTACCTGCTAATATTTTGTTAAGAAGTGTTTTATCCATGTTTATGAGAGATATTCTATAGTTTTATTTTCTTCTGATACCCAGTTTTGGTATCAGGGTAATGCTGATGTCATAAAATGAATTGTAAAGTATTTCTACTTCCTCTATTTTCTGAAAGAGTTTGTGTAAGGTTAGCCTTGGTTCTTCCTTAATAGCTCGATGAAGTCAAAGCAGTGAGGTCATTTGTGCCAGGAGTTTTCTTTGCATAAATTTTTTAAAAATTTCTTTTGGCTTTGTTGAGTCTTAGTTGGGATCTTTCGTTGCAGTGTGCGGGCTCTTCGTTGTGGTGCATAGGCTTCTCTCTAGTTGTGGTGCACGGGCTTCTCTCTCTCTAGTTGTGGCATGCAGGCTCCAGAGCGTTTGGGATCTGTAGTTGCGGCACACGGGCTCTCTAGTTGTGTGGCGCACGGGCTTAGTTGCCCCACAGCATGTGGGATCTTAGTTCCCCGACTGGGGATCGAACCAGCATCCCCTGCATTGCAAGATGGATTCTTAACTACTGGACCACCAGGGAAGTCCCTGAATAAGTGTTTTAAACTAAGATTTCAATTTCTTTAATAGCTAAAAGGCTATTCAACTCATCAAATTTTTATTTCTTATTGATTCAATTTTGTTAATTTATTTATCTGTTTTCTTCAAGAAGAAATGTGTCCTTTTCTTTCAGGTTGTTGAATTTATTAAGATAAATTCGTTCATAATTTTTCTTTTATCCTTTAAAAATCTGTAATGATTAATTTTTGTATTTGCTATTTCTTGATCAACATAGCTAAAAGGTTTATAAATATTTTTAACCTTTTCAAAGAACCAGCTTTTGGTGTCCTCTAACAAAGATATTCTCCTAATCACAATGCCATTATCTCACCCAGGAAATTTAACATTGATATGTTAATCTTGTCCATTATACAGTCCACATTAAAATTTCCCTAGTTGTCCAAAAATGTCCTTTAAAGTTGTCTTTTATTCAATCAAGGATCCAAGATAAGGGCATGCATTGTTGCTGCATGTGTCATCTCTTTAATCACTTTTAATCTGTAACAGTCCTGTCTGCTTTTTTCTTTGATAACGTTGATATTTTTAAAGGGTCTAGCCAATTGTCTCATAGAATATCTCACAATCTGTTTTTGTCTGATTGCTTTCAAAATTAGACTCAGGCTAAACATTCTTGGCAAGAAATTTCATGAGTAAAACTGTGTTCTTCCCACTGTATCATATCAGGAGGTACTTAATGTCAATTCATTCCATTACACTCATGCTAAGTTTGATCACTTGATTAAAGTGATGTCCAAAATGTCTCTCCATTGTAATAATACGTTTTCCCCTTTAGGATTAATAAGTAATCTTAAGGGTGATACTTTGAGTTCATGTAAATGATGCTGAAAAGTCGGCCTCTGTGCACCGGTGCCGAATCGAACCTTGGAGACAGAGTTTTTGGTGAAGTAGAGAAGAATAGCTTTATTGCTTTGCTAGGCAAAGGGGGACACAGCAGACACCTGCCCTGAAAAACTGTGTGTCCCACACCCAGGAGGATTTGATGAGGAGTTTTATAGCAATGGTTCAAGGGTAGGGTTGCTGATAAGGATTAGGGTGTGTGCAGGGCCTGCACTCCTTTAATCTGGTCTCAGGTAGTCTCCTGATAAGCTTCTCTGGTTCCTTTAATCTGACCTCACATGGTCTTCTCTGGAATGAAGAATGCTAGCATCTTCCATTTGTTGGGGGTTTTAGTTCTGTAAAGAGCTCAAAGATACTGTTATAGGTATCCCTTGAGGTGGAACCAGGACCCTGCCCCAAGTCTGTACCATTATTTCTTGACTACTCCTCCCTTGTCTCTGCATCCCCTCCCTTCCCTGATTAGCAACTGTTCGAATATGCCCTTTGGAACTCAAGGAAAGTCATGAAGGCTGGAGTCTATTCCCTATAAGAAACAAGGGACATGGAAAGTCTTCCGTGCCCAGGAGCCTCACAGGGTCCTGCTCGGTTTCATAAATATCTTGTTACCCTGCCAACTTTCATACAATGGTTTCTAACTAAGTACTATTACACTGGTGGTTACAAAATAGCATTTCTTAATTCTCTCCTTCATTCTACTTTCCTTTTTCATTCAACACATATTTACTGGGTGTCTACCATGTGCTAGGCACCATGGTAGGAAATGGGGATAGTGAGGTGACAAAAAGAAACACATTTCACCATTCTCATGGAGAGAAATAAATAAGGAAATGGCCTCTTCTTAGCACTCCAAGAAGGAGCTAACTAAAGAACATGTCCTACTTGGACTCATCATCATCTTTATATCAAGTAAAGGGCAGTAGACACATGTCTGGGTTTTGGTGTATTTTGTTGTTTGATTTTTGTTTTGCCTCCCTCTTTCTCTTTTTTAAAAAGATTTTATATATAATTCATGTATCATAAAATTCACCCTTTTAATAAAGTGAACAATTCAGTGATTTTGGCATATTTGCAAGTTGTGTAGCAATCACCACTATTTAGTTCAAGAACATTTTTATCACTCCTAAAAGGAACTTTGTACCCTGTGGTAGTCATTCCCTATTTCCCCCTCCAATAGCCCCTGACAAGAATTAGTCTATTTTCTGTGTATATAGCCTATTCTGGACATTTTATATGAATGGAATCATACAATACGTAGTCTTTTATGTCTGGGTCCTTTCACTTAGCATAATGTTTTCAAGGTTCATCCATGTTGTACCATGTATCAGTACTTCATTCCTTTTTATGTCTGACAATATTCCATTTTATGAATATATCATATTTTGCTTATCCATTCACCACTCCAAATAAGTTTATACAACTCTTCCTAACTTTTAAATGGCTACATAATTCTCTATTGTGTAAATGTGCTACAGTTTATTCTAACTAGTCTCTTGTGGATGAACATTTAGGATAGTAACAATATTTTGCTATTACAAATAATGTTTGTTTGTAATGCTGTTACAAACACTTACACATAATGAAATACTTTACATATATTCTTCCTATTTTGAAGGTGTAGTTTCAGGTTAAATTCCTACAATTAAGATTCTAGGGTTAAAACCCAAACGCATATGTACTTTTGTTACGTGTTGCCAAATTCACTTCATAGAATTTGTACCATTATTTTATTCCCACCAGCAATGAATAGAGTGCCTCTTTCCCAATAGCCTCACCAACAGAATGCACTGTACATTTTTTACCAAGTTAAAATTTTTTCTACAAAAGTTATCAGTGAGAATTATACTTTTACTTTGCATTTATCTAATTTTGAATGAAGTTGAATACTTTTTCAGATGTTTAAAGACCATCCTAGTCTCTCCAGCCTTATGTGACTGGCCCAGATAAGAAGAACCCTGTAGTCAATCCACAGAACCATGTTCAATAATAAATCTAACTGTTTTAAGCCACTAAGTTTTTGGGTGGTTGGTTAACTAGCAAAAGCTAACTCATATAATCCTATTAGCCTATTAGTCACAAATCTTATGACAGCCTAAATACAAGGGGCTGGAAAGTACAGTCTGCCTCTTGTGAGAAGAATAACAAATTTACCTGGCAAAGGATATAGATACAGGGAGCAGTGAGTAATTGGTCTTATAACTCAACCTACCACAGTATTTTTCTTTGCTCCTATCTTTACCAAGTTTAACATTTAAAAATTTTCCTTCTTTTATTATGTTCTGGAATAATTTAAGTAAGCTTGTCATTATTTGTGTTTGAGAGGTTGGAAGAATTTGCCTGTCAGATATATGACTTGATACTTTTTTGAGAGAGACTTCTTTGGTAATTTTCTGTTTTTTTCTATGGAAATTGGCCTATTTAAGCTTTTTGTCTACATTGAGGTCAATGTGAGTAAATTTTTTTTTTTAATTAATTAATTTATTTATTTATTTTTGGCTGTGTTGGGTCTTCGTTTCTGTGCGAGGGCCTTCTCCAGTTGTGGCAAGTGGGGGCCACTCTTCATCGCGGTGCGCGGGACTCTCACTGTCGCGGCCTCTCTCGTTGCAGAGCACAGGCTCCAGACGCGCAGGCTCAGCAGCCGTGGCTCACGGGCCCAGCCGCTCCGCGGCATGCGGGATCCTCCCAGACCAGGGCTCGAACCCGTGTCCCCTGCATTGGCAGGCAGACCCCCAACCACTGCGCCACCAGGGAAGCCCCAATGTGAGTAAATTTTATTTTACTAGCAATTATGTATTTTTAACTACACTCAAATATGTTTGCATAGAATTGTGCAAAATAGTTTTTCATTTTTTGTTTTGGTACTCTCTATATCAATGTTTATTTCCCATTTGTCATTTCTTACTTTGTATATGTGTGCTTTCTCCCACATGATTAGGTAAGCTAGTGGTTTTTCTATTTTATTGACTTTCTCCAAAGAAACAGAAATTTTAATTTATTTATTGTATAGTTTCTCTGTGTTCTACCTCAGTAATATTTGCTTTTACATTTATTATGTCCTACCTCTGATTTCATTTGATTTATTTTCTTTTTCTAGGTATTTGAGTTGAAAAATTAATTCATGTAAATATATTCATTTTTATTGATGTAGGTGTTTAAGGATGTTTTCCTCTGACCACTACTTTAATTATGTGACTGAGATTCTGACATCTAGACATTATTGTTATTTTTTGAGAAATTCTGAGATTTTCATTTGTATTTTCCTTTTCAGCCAAGAGTTGTTTGCTAGAGAGTTATAATATATGTAATTGGAAGAAGATTTTTTTAGAAAATATTTTACTATTGATTTTTAGTTTTCTTAAATTGGAATAAGAGAATCTTATTTGTAATATATCTACTTTATAGTATTTGTTGAGGGTTTTTTTTTTTTTGCTCACTATGTGACTAATTTTCATAAATGCTTCATGTTCACTTGAGAAGCAGGTACATTTTCTATTATCAGAGTGTAAAGTTTGATATAGGCATTAGGGCTACCATATTTTTTATGTTGTTTAGGACTTTTAAATTTTTACATCTTTATTAAAATTGACATGTGTTTGATTAAGAATCATATGTTAGTGCATTTTTGTCTATTTCTCCTTGCACCTCGTATAGGTACTTATTTGTGATGGTAAGTTCTTTTTTTTCTTTTTTTTTACTATGAAAGTATTTATTTGTGATAATTGTATGTCAGTAAGACCAGCACAGACATGGCCTCTACAACGCTGGAAGGGGTTTTACATTTAAAACGCTCTCACACACACACAGTAGGTGGGGCTGGTAGAGCACGGGGCTAGTGAAACCACCACCAGAACTGCAGAGACCCACCCCCCCTTGCAGCTGGCGGTAAGTTATTTATGAAGTTGCTGTCTTATTTGGTTCATATAATTCATAACTTTTATAATTTCATTGTGCATTGTAGTCTTTAGTCATTATTAAAGTTTCCTTCTTTGTCTCATTTAATTTTTTTTGGCATGAATTCTAATTTGTCTGATGTTAGGATCATAAACTTTCTTATTATTTGTATTTTCCTGGTGTATATTTGCCCATCCCTTTATGTTTAGGCTTTCTGGTTCACTTAATTTTAGGTATGTATCTTAAATAAAGCATAGATTGACTTTTGTCCTGAAATCAGAAGATCTTTTTCTTTTAATAGGTGAATCAAGCCCATTTACATTTGTTGATATGACCTATGTATTTGATTTCAACTGAAATAATACAAAGTATATTTTCTGGCCATAGTGGGAATAGCCCATGGATCAAAGAGAAAGTCACAGGGGAAATTAGGAACATTTTTACTTGACTGAAAATGAAAACAGAGCATATCAGAATTTCTTGGATGCAGGGTAATTTGAGAAACAACTGTTTCTTTTAGAAAATAAGAGATATCTCAAATCAATAATCTAAGCGTCCACTTTAAGAAAACAAGAGCAAATAATGCAAATGATGTGATCAACAAGGGGTTAATATCCAAAATATACAAACAGCTCATATAACTCAATATCAAAAAAACAACCCAATCAAAAAATGGGCAGAAGACCTGAATAGACATTTTTGGAAAGAAGACATACAGATGGCTAGCAGGCACATGAAAAGATGCTTAACATTGCTAATTATTAGAGAAATGCAAATCAAAACTATAGTGAGGTGTCACATCACACTGGTCAGAATGTCTATCATCAATAAGTCTACAAATAACAAATGTTGGAGAGGATGTGGAGAAAAGGGAATGCTTGTATATTGTTGGTGGAAATGTCAGTTGGTGCAACCACTATGGAAAACAGTATGGAGGTTCCTTAAAAAACTAAAAATAGAACTACCATATGACCCAGCAATTCCACTCCTGGGTATACATCAGGAAAAAATAAAAATGCAAATTTGAAAAGATACATACACCCCTATGTTCACAGCAGCACTATTTACAATACCCAAGACATGGAAGCAACCCATGTGCTCATCAACAGATGATTGGATTAAGAAGATTCAGTATATATATAAAATGGAATATTACTCAGCCATAAAAAAGAATTAAATACTGCCATTTGCAGCAATGTGGGTGGACCTAGAGAATATTATGTTTAGTGAAGTAAATTAGACAAAGACAAATACTGTATGATATCACTTATATGTGGAATCTAAAAAAATAATATAAATGAATGTATATGCAAAACAGAAACAGACTCACAGATATAGAAAACAAACTTCTGGTTACCTAAATGGGAGAGGGAACAGGGAAGGGACAGATTAGGAGTATGGGACTAACAGATACAAACTACTATACATAAAATAGGTAAGCAACAAGGCTATACTGTATAGCGCAGGGAATTATACCCATTATCTTAATATAACCTATCATGTAGTATAATCTGTAAAAATACTAAATCACTGTGCTGTCACCTGAAACTAACACAATACTGTAAGTCAACTAAACTTCAAATAAAAAAAGAAAATAAGAGCAAATTAAACTGAAAGCAAGCAAAAAGAAGAAAATAATAAAGGTAAGAGCAGAAATCTGAAACCGAAAGCAGAAAAACAATAAAGAAAATCAATGAAGTCAAAAGCTGGTTCTTTGAAAAGTTCAGTACGATGATATCTTCAATTGATCAAAATAAATGAATGAAAGAGAGAGAAGATATTAATTGCTAACATTAGGGATGTGAGAGGATGTAACTGCCTATACTACAGACATAAAAAATAAGGCAATATTATGACCAACGTATTTTCAACAAATTTAACAACAAAAATAAAATGGACAAATTCCTTGAAAAACAGAAAGTAACAAAGCTTACTAAATAACAGATTACCTGAATAGCCCTGTATCTATTTTAAATTTTGAATTTGTAGATAAAAACTTTGTCATGAAGAGGACTCCAGGCCCAGAGGGCTTCATCAGTGAATTCTACCAGATATTTAAGGAAGTTATAATACCAATTCTATATAAATTCTTTCATAATATAGAATAAGAGGGAGCACTTCCCAACCCAATTTTTGAGGTCAGCATTACCGTAGTACCAAAACCAGAGAAAGATATGTCTTATCTCTTCAGGCTGCTATAACAAAATACCATAGACTGGGTAGTTTATTAACAACAGAAATTTTTTGTTGGTGGTGGTTTTTGTTTGTCTTTTGGCTGTGTGGCGCTGCTTGTGGGATCTTAGTTCCCTGACCAGGGATTGAACCTGGCTCAGGAGTGAGAGTCCCCTAACCACTGGACCTCTGGGGAATTCCCAACAACAGAAACTTCTCAGAGTTCTGGAGGCTGGGAAGTCCAAGACCATGGTTCTAGCAGATTCAATGTCTGGTGAAGGCCTGCTATCTAGTTCATAGGTGAAAGAGACTAGGGAGCTCTGGGGGGGTGTCTTTTAAAAGAACACTAATCCTGTTCATGAGGGGTCTATCCTCATGATCTAAACACTTCGCACAGGCTCTATCTCCTACTACCATCACATTGAGCATTAGGTTTCAACATATGAATTTATGGAAGTGGGGGACACAAATATTCTATCTATTTCAAGATGTCAAGGGGAAACAAAGCTATAAGCCAATAACATTCATGAACAGAAACATAAAAATATTTAACAAAATATTTGTAAATCAAAACCAGCAATATGTAAGAAGTAAAATACGTCAAGACCAAGTGATATTTCTCCTAGGAATGCAAGGTTGATTCAATATTTGAAAATCAGTGTAATTCACATTTTAAACAGGCTAAAAAAAACACAATCATCTCAATAAAAGCAGGAAAAATTTGACAAATTCCACATTCATTTATGATTTTTTTAAACTGAAAGCAAACTAAGAATAGAAGGAAACTTCCTTAAACTGATAAAAAAGCAACTGTGAAAAATCTAGAGCTAGCATCATAGTGAAAGACTGAGTGCTTTCCCTCTAAGATCAGGAATAAAGCAAGAATGTGCACTCTTTCCGCCCCTGTTTAACATTGCTTTGGAGGTCATAGCCTTGCAGCAAGGCAAGAAAAAGAAATAAAAGGCATACAGATTGGACAGGAAAAAAAAAATTAACCTGTCTTTATTTACAGACACATGATTATCTATGTTGAAAATTAAAAAGTATCTACAAAAAAAAAGAAACTAGAATAATTAGTGAGTTTAGCAAGATTACAGGATATAATGTTAGTATACAAAAGTCATTGTATTTCTATATGCTAGCAATGAAAAACTGAAAATTGAAATGTAAATAGCATAAAAAATGTGAAATACTTAGGAGCAAGTCTGGTAAAATGTATAAAAACTGTATACTAAAAGTGGCAAAATATTAATGAAAGAAATGTTTAAACTTAAATAAGTAGTGAGATATTCATGGTCAAAAGACTCAAAATTGTTGAGATATCAATTTTCCCCTAATTGATTTATAGATTCAATATAATCCTAATCATTTTTTGAGAATTTGACATGTTAAATCTAAAGTTTGAAAATGTATATAGAAATCAAAGGACCTGGAATATCAAAATTAAATTTGAAAAAGAACAGTTGCAGAACTCACACTACTTGATTTTGAGACTTATTATAAAGCTATAATAATCAAGACTATAATATTTGTATAATGATAGACATATAGATCAATGGTACAGAATAGAAAGTCAGAATTAGACCTACATATAGATGGTCAATTGATTTTTCCACAAAGACGTCAAGATAATTCAGTGGTTATGGATAGTATTTTCAACAAATGATCCTGGAATAACTGGATATACATATGCAGTTTGTATATGTATATCCAATGTTAAAAAGTTTTTTTAAGAAAAAACTTTAACCCTTTCCTCATACCATATACAACAACTTACTTAAAATAGATCACAGATCTAAATGTAAAGTCTGAAACTATGAAACTTCTGAGAGAAAAACGTTATTTCCCTGGTTTAGGCAAAGATTTCTTGGATCGCACAAAGCATGAACCAGAAAAGAAAAAAATTGATAAATTGTGCTACATTAAATTAAAAACTTCTCCTCAAAAGACATGGTTAAATGAACTTCTCTTCAAAAGACATGGTTAAGTGAAAAGACAGGCCACAGATTAGCAGACAATATCTACAAAGCACATATCTGATAAAAGACTTGTATCCAGAATATACAAAGGACTCTCAAAACTCAATAATAAGAAAGTAAAAACAAACAAACAAATAATAAAAATGGGCAAAATATTTTGACATTTACTTTGAGTTTTCCTTGAGTGTATTACCCTTTGGGGCTTCTAGCTTTATAATGGGGGCTTCTGTCAGTCTTTCCACCTCACAATTGCCCTAAGCATTGTCTTTTATCTTCTCCTTGAGTCTCCTTAAAACTAAAACTTGAGGTTACCAGGTGTTACTGGTTGAATTTTGCCCCCGTAAAAGATGTCGAAGTCCTAACCTCCAGTACCTGTGAATGTGTTCTGGTTTGGAAAGAGTCTTACCAGATGATCAGGGTAAGATGAGATTATTAGGGTGGGCCCTAATTCATTATGGCTGGTATTCTTATAAAAAGGGGAAATTTGGACACAGAGGCAGACACACAAAGAGGGAAGACAATGCAAAAACACAGGGAGAACAGCATCTACAATTCAAGTTATGCCTCAGACTACAAGAAGTTAGGAGAAAGGAATGGAATAGATTTTCCCTCAGCCCTCAGAATAAACTAACCTGATTTCAGACTTCTAGGATTTAAAGTGTGAGACAATAAATTTCTGTTGTTTAAGCTTCTCAGTTTTTGATACTCTGTTATAGCAGCCCCAGCAAAGTAACACCCTAGAGATCAGTGGATGCCCCGCAGAGCACCTGGCATCAGGACTCACTTTCCCTCATTTTTGGTCTCTGTAAATTTCCCATACCTTCTTACCAGTGCAACTCTGAATTCCAAAATATGTTTAAAAAAATTTTTATCCATCAGTTTATCTGTTTTGTTTTGGTAAGATTTTAAAGGAAATCTAGTCTTCATTTTGTTGGAAATGAAAGTCTACTTGACTCTTCTAGAGTTAACTTTCTGAAAATGGAGTTTGGTTTCTCAAAGGTACTTATTACTTTCCAAATCTAATTTATTATTTATTTTGTACCTTCATTATGCCTAATATCCTATTATACTCCATATAAGGTATTTTGTTTCTCTCACTAGTTCCTTGAGGGCTGAGATGATGTCTTACCTTCATATGCTCAGCATATGGAAAAATACCTCACATATAATGGGTTTTTAATAAGTGTGATTATTAAACTGAATGTACTTGTATATTGGTCACATGCATAGGTGCTTGGAGCGATGACTTTAAGTCTAAATTCAAAGTTTTTATTCTTAATCCACAAATGTCTGTGTTACTCAAGGTTATGTTCACCGAAGAGGGATTTTCTTTTCTTTCTTATTAATATAACTAAATCTAAATCTCAGGAAACCTGTTGTTTTATAGCCTTCCAAGTTTTCTATGTTAAAGTATTAAATGACTTATTAATAAATATTATTCCTAATTATTACAATCATGTGAAGTAATTATTATTATACCCATTTTACAAATGAGGAAATGAGGATTAGAAAGGTTAAGTGCCTGTTCCAAGGTGAGGTACATAGTAAGTACCAGAGTTAGAAATAGAGTTTATTTGGCCCTGAAGCCATTCACTCACTATCCTCTACTAGTTATTATGGATCCCATTATGTAATGATTATGAAACTCCTAGGTATTTTTCTATTCCCATTTGAGTCAGAATATCATAGTCACTTATTTGAAAATAATGAAAGATACCTTTCAAAATACCTATGTATGTATGTTTTTTATATTTTCTGTCCATGCAGTCACTTTCCATTGTTCACCTGCTATATTTGTTGGATATAGACATCTTCAGAGAGTACATGCTAGAAGAAGTCAATTATTTTGAGGTGGTTTTTCCTTTTTCTTCTCAATAAAGGAAATTTTCCACTATAGGATATTCAAATCAATATCATAAGTCTAATAAGATGTTTGGTAATAAGTTTGCTCTTTTGGTACAATCTATATCACATACTACCATGTACTTGCTTATACCTTGCTTGCTTTCCAGTTGTTATATGTATGCCACATGTGAACTTTATCTACCCAAATAGTTTTTAAGTTCCTTGGGGTCAAGAATGGATTTTCTGTTACTTTAGAGTCCCCATAATAATAGTTCCCATTTATTAAAGGCTTGCTGAGTACCAGGAAATTAACACATACTTCATTTATTATTTACAATAACATGACAAATTAGGTATTATTACCCCCATTTTGCAGATGTGGAAAGCTTTGGATATAATTAGCCCCCAAATTGTAAACCTATTAAGCAACTATAATGATGGGTCCTTAATATGTGATTATTGAGTTGACTGATTTGTGGTAATTTCTCTGAAAGATCTTTCCATCTGGCTATAATGAAGTAATAAAAGAAATGAGTTTGTATCCTTATGCTATAAATTACCAGCCCGTGACATGGGCAATTTACTCAACATCATTAAATCTGAGTTTCCTATTTGTAAAAATGGGAGATTAAAGCCCAATGCCTGAAGGGGTTATGAATATTAAGTTAGGTAATATACAGACTAAATAATAGATATTGATTTATTAACTTGCTTGATTTTGTGTTTCTTTTCTCTCTCCTCTTACTGAAATGTAAGTTGAATTAATATATGTATAAATTAAGAAGTACAATTACTTCTTAGTACAAAAGAAGAGACAATTACTAAAGTATCTCCTATTTTCTTTGTGTACACATGATTTAACAGCCTACTAGATGATGACAAAATTCAATATATTTAGTACTTTTTATATGCTGACATGTTCACACCTATATTAAAATATCTTTGGAGAATCTTCTCAGATCAATTACTATCACACTTCCTAAGCTCTTCCTAAAGCAAGAGACTCACTTGCTTTTTAGCATGTTCATATCCCTTTCCTAAATATTTAGGATTTTATTTCCAACAATATTGAATAAGAAACCAGTAATCTTTTAATCTAATGGAAAAGGATTTAAATATTTTTTCCTATCACTCCTTTTCCCCAAAGTAATGGAAGATTTTCGTGTGAGACAATTCTTCTGTTGGTTGATTTAACATCATTGTTGTTCTTTAACTTGAATCTTACATCTGAATTTTGTGTTTTGATCTGATTTCTCTTTAGTCTGTCCTATTGCTAAGTAAGGAGAAACCTCATAATGTCTATACAGAGTTCTGTTGTTTAAATCCTATATATTTAAACTCAAAATGATGACATAAAATATTACTTTACTGTAGAAATGTTAAATAAATCTTATGTTGATCCTAAATATAATCATATTTAGTTCATAGAAGACAAAATGTGCTGCTGAAAATTCCCAGATCTTTATCTTGATAATTCAAGACAGAACATTTTCCTTAGAAAGCTCTGATCTTTACAATTCTTTTATATTGCTAAGCCTCAAACTTTATTTGCTGATTTTAGGGTATGGTGCATGATCTTTCAATAGGTACTTTGGATTACTTTTTTGAGAAAAATTTAAAAATTAGAATATTAATAAATTAGTATGTGTTGTATATTTTACAGATATTAGTCATGTGTTTGAAGAACTGTGCATTTTCAATATTTAAAACATAATAAATAAGCCTTTTTAAAGAAATGAAAGCAATCATTTATCTTCAGCTGATGTTATTATGTACAGTTCTCTTTTATTTTGCTACATTAATATTTCCCCATGACATTTGTGATGTCCCTCTGGGTGCAAAATATATATATATTCCTTCTTTTAACTGTCTTTATATAAAGTTATTTGCTTTTCCATTAGGTACATGGTGCATTTAAACAACTGTAGGCAATTTATACTACCTCAGAGCCATTTTGACTACTCTTAAGCAAATTAGCCAGCATTCAGACAGTTCGGTACTCTCTCCCTAGTGGCCCTACTCGGGCTGCACATTAAACAGCCCCTCAGTCTAGTCCAGATGTCCAGCTGTATCCACTCACCCTTTCAGAATGGTGTTGAACTTGCTACTTTTGGACAGAATATATATTTTTGTATTTAAGTAAAACATATATGTAATTTAAAAATATGACCATAAATAATAAGTGGTTATTTTCTAGCTGTGTTTTAAAAGCATTATCCAAGTGGAAAAGTAGCACACTTCACTGGAAACTGTAAAATTATCCATATGAAGCACATTAATTTGTTTATATTTCCTATGGTGGTATAATGGGGAAAAAAAAATTTTTTTGGTCTTGTTTGCCCTGCTTTTGAATTATTGGGCAAATATCTTTTACTGGTCTTGTTTTGTCCTTGCTTTTGGATTATTTAGCAAACTGCCCATCATGTAATTGATATTAAATTAACCCACAGGCATGGCTACCTAAAACTTGAAATGTCCGTTCTTCCTCTTAGCACTATCACAGTTCTGTTTCTAATATTTCAAATTTGATTACATTAATTGTGGATGTTAAGTGGTTTCATGTATATTTGCCTCATGATAAAAATTTGAAACAATAACCTAGGTGGAACTAGGACCTGCATCAATGTTTTCAGTTCTAAGATTTTAATTTCTATCCCTCCCTGGATCTTACCTATATTTAAAAAATTATCAGCCTATATTTCTGTAGCAGATCATAATTTAACATCTTAAAAAAAGCAATATGAAGTGAACTGGTAGTATTTCTTCAAAATATCTATTTATTCAGTACTGAACGTTAGTAAGAAATATCTAAATATACATATATATACATAAAATACTCATATAGAGCAGGACCACAAAGTATTATTTGGATTACCTGCATAACCAACTATATGCTTATAGATAAACATAGAGAACTTTGGTCTATGTGCCAAGTGCAAAATTTAATTATAAAATAATAATCACTACAATTAGAGTATATAATTTACCAGTAGGAGTAATTTATTTTTAAAAAAACATTGCTTTGGATTTGATATCATAGTCCTCTCTTCATATTTTCCTACAAGTATCAACATTTTAACTTTTTATTAATTAAAACAATTAGCCTTATCTTACTATGGCAAATTAAAATATATTAAATTATTTTGCAAAGAAAGACCAGAAATTAAATTTAATATTTTCTAGATCTTGATTCTAAACTGTTAATCTTAGCATATGTTATGTCAAAATATTAAATGTGTTTTAAGATTCTGACAATCAATATTCAAAACATAAATAAACACTTGCTACAACCTAATGTCCACACTTTTTTCACTTTATTTTAAATAAAATACAGACAATGTTTTTTCACTTATAGGCCTATGATACATTTTAATTAATGGGAATAATTACTTTTTAGCATCACAAAACATGGTTTTTAAAGTTGAAGTAATGTTTGTGAATGGAGAAGTAGGTGGCTGAGGCAGCAGGAATAAAGGAGGATTGGAAACCTTTTTCTACATGCTATTTTTGTTCATCACCTATAATGTAGAGGCAAAAAAGTAAAAGAAATAGGAAAAAAAGAAAGAAAGAAAGATGGGAACAGCCAAAAATATAGGTGATAGTGTAGTGGGGTTTTTTTTTGTTTTTTGGTATTTTTTTTAGCTAATGTGTTTTAATTATATTTTACTTAATACTGAAAAAAGATATTCTGGACTTCAATTCCTTTTATATATGATGAGTATTATGTTTCACAGTTAAAAATCATACCACAATACACACTATTGCTTATTTGAATATTGAGGTAGGGAATATTGTACTATTAATCATCATCAAATGCTGCTTAACTTAATAATTTGATCCCACTTTTTCTTCTGATACATAAGCCTTTAAAAATTTCATCTTGAATCATCAACTATAATAACTGATTTGCAAATTAATTATTCTAGGCCTTTCAAATGTTAACGTTCATTCATATCTGTTCTGAACTTGGACAAAAGAAGAAATGAATGTTTCCTCTTAAATGGCGTGTATAAGTCTGGTCTCAAGTTCTTGAATTAGCAGAATGGGCAGCAGAATGCTGCTGCATCACTGAGGACAGTCACTTCTTAGTAAAAATATCTGAAGGAGAAAATTTTGGAGCAAGAACAATTTGGGCCCAAATGGCTTTTACAATAGATCCAAAATGTAAAAGGAGATACTGTTACATTAGCTATACACAGAATAGCCAAATTATAGAATAATTATTCCTAAAGAACAGTGAGTTATTTTTTACTTTAGGAAGTCATGTTTCCAAGGCATACATTTTAAACTCAGGACAGATTTCTTTACCAGCAAGTTGTGCAAACTGTACACTTAGAAGAAACAAGGGAGTGGACTGTACTTTAATATAATTGTGATAATTTAGTTGCATTTCTAAATTAAAATTTTAACATTAAAAGATGTCAGTTTTGCTTTATATGTGAACTTTCACTATTCTTGTAACTAATCTGAAAAACTAAGGCATATAACTAAAATAAAATTAGTCAGCCTGATACTGCTTTATATGGTCAAGATAAAGTATGAGGTTTTTTTCCAAGTAACTACTGTACTGATGAAATATAAAGAAGAGCAGAAGCTTCCGTCTCCAAACATTTCAATGGAGTTTTTTTTTAGCTTTTCACCTATCAGTTCCAGAAACTGTCCCATTATTTTAATATTAAAAGCTAATTAATATCCCTTTAATTATACCAACTGAATGCATTTGAGGTCCTGGTAAATTATTTCTTCTTTCATAGTATAGGTTATCTGTAGGATTTCTTCTTTATGCTCAAAAGAAATGACGGGTGGTTTGGATAAGGATTGGTGGTTTTTTTACTTCCTCCCCAAAAGAGCTGATGTTTTTGGCTGACTGGTTTTTTGGGGGGAGGGGAGGGAGGAGGGAAGAGAAAAAGGCTGAATGTAGAATTATTGAATAGGCCTACACTAAAATTCTTCCTTGACCAATGGGGACTGGGAGAAAGGAGAGGTGAGGTGGAACACTCTAAGTCTAATAATATCTGTGTAGTTTTAAAAAATGTACAAACTCCTTCAGTCCCCCGTCCCCCTCCTCTTATGTGCTGGTACCTCTGGACGGTCCAGAAGCCATTTTAGAACTCAGGAAGGAGTTCCACTTGTGCTTTTGCAGGTGCTGTGGTGGCAAGGATAACCTCTGCTCACTTGCCGGGTGTGTTACCATGCTGTTATTTAATGTCTTTCAGGATTAAAGACAGCACAGAAAATTCCAAACCCACATCCTAACACCTGAAGCTCGCACAATGTTTCTATAGCAGATGGCAAAACATTTCACTGGAACCTTGATTTACCAAGTGAATATTCAGATCTGGGGAGTTTTTATTCTTTTCAGGCACTGCTGAAGAGCCATACTCGATTGTCGGATCTATTCCGGGTTCAAAAAACACGACCACTTCTAGGTGTTTTGCGCGTCCCAGCCCCACCCAAAGTCCCGACGGGCCTGCAATTCTGAGTGTTTCAAGCTAAGGGTCTTTCCGAATGAACGTGCATTTTCAGTTCTGGACGTCTAGTAATTTGTGGGGGAAAGGCAACACCATAGGACTTTCCGAGCAGTCGAAGCGGGTGAGAAGCCTGAGAGGCATTTGCCTCCTCGCTGTTGGACGCGAGGCTCGGAGCCCGGCTGTCCTCAGCTGTCACGGGGGGAGGGGGAGTGCTGGCATTGGCTTTGGGCATGGAGTTGCTCCAGCCGCCGCGCCCGGTCCCGCCGCCAGCTCACCTCTGCAGAGAGCTAGGCACTCACCGGCCCGCTTGCCCCTGCTCCCACGTCGCCCTCGGGCCCCAGTCCTCAGGCACAGGTCGCCGGAACCATCCAGTGGGATGGCCGCCGCCTCCGCGGGGACCGCTGCCTGAGGGCCAGGGCCGGGGAACCCTGGCCGCCCCGGCAGCCCGTAGCACCCAGGGTGCCGCGGCGGCTGCCGTGAGGCACCGGGGCCCGCTCCCCCTCCCCGCCCCCGCTCCCGCCTCCTGCCTGCTGCGCCGTGCGCCCGCTTGCCCCAGCCGGCTGGCGCAGCAGCGCACACACTCACTCCGAGGGCGCCTCCAAGGTTACCCGCGGGGTGGGGGCTGGGGCAGGCTCCGGCCACTGGCCTCCTCTGCTGCTTTCCTATCGCCGCGGCCCTTCCGCCGCTCCAGGGCGACCGGGTTCCAAACCCCAAAGTAGAAGAGACTCCAAAGTCCGGGGAGGGAAGTCGAGCTGGGAGCAGACAAGCGTCCGGGCGGGGGGCGGCCTTAGTTGGCTCTGGGTGCCGGGAGAGTCGGGTCAAGCGAGGTCGCGGCAAGAGGGGGCTGTGGCTCCGGCGGGCGCGCTCTGGGCCGCGCTGGCTGGGCCGGGGGCAGCGCGCAGGGGCTGCAGGCAGCACCGAGGCGTCCGAGGCACCCCGGGCCCGCTGGGGGGCAGAGACAAGCGGGCGGCCAAACCTGCCGAGGAAACTAACTAAATAAAAGGAGACTGTTATTT
Organism: Lipotes vexillifer; assembly: GCF_000442215.2. Lineage (NCBI taxonomy): Eukaryota > Metazoa > Chordata > Mammalia > Artiodactyla > Lipotidae > Lipotes > Lipotes vexillifer. Next base: position 1,603,791 of record NW_006786891.1, read on the forward strand.
AAGGCGCGGAAATTTGAAATATTTGGACAGGAAGAGAAAAGAAAAGAAACCTTAGCGAGGGAGGGGAAAAAAAAACACACACACAACGCGAGCTAACGGTTTTGAAACTCCCCCACCCCCACCCCGGGCTTTTCTGCGCGCCCTGAGGGAGCTCTGGGCTCCAGCTTCCTCACTAGGGAGCCGGGAGCTGCGGTTGGAGTCTGGAGAATTTCGAAGGGACAGAAAGGATGACTTCGCAGCCCCTCCATAGAGGGCTTGGGTTGACTGTGCGCAAAGCGTTACCCCGGGTCTCAGGCTGGAAGATTGTCTCCAGCCTCTCATTAGGTCCCTACATGGATCTGTTTTTTTGGAATTGGAATTGTGGTGTAAAATCAAAGCAGTCTCGAGGGACGAAGAGACGGACTTTCCCCCTCCAACCCTCCCCCCCCCCGCCCCGGCCTTTTGATGAAGGTAGCTTAGGGTAGTCAGGAAGGCTGCGAGCACGACCCTTTTTCGCTCCAGCACTGTACTCTTCCAGCGCTTCTGGACTATTACTTCTAACCCCGGCAAAAGCCGAAAGCACCTTTTTGGGAACTGAGATTTCGAAACCAATCCGGGGCCACGGATTCCACAACGTTTGTTTGATCAACGCGATCAAGGACATTTATAATATTACCAATTGAAATGCCTTTCCTGGGACAGAATTATTTTATCCATTTATTAGTCACCCAGCGTGGTGTGTGTGTAGGAGCTCATCACACCATTAGGAGATGCACACTGTTTATCAGAAAACTATTGATTCACTACCGAAATATGGTAAAATGCAGTTGCTTAGTGGCTTGGAGACCAGAACGTGGACTGAGGTCCTGTTGGTGTTGTCCTCCCGCACCCACTCCCGGCCCTACTTTTCCCCAGGTGTAAGCCGGGGGTTCAGCTTACTGGGCAAAGGCTAAGCCTTGAGTTTCCCGACGTGGATGCGGGCGCAGTGAATAACTGAATTTGAGAGCGCATCTCTGCTTACTATCCTCCATTCTTTCTATGGCGTCGTCCCCTGGGGCTCTGGCCATTCCATTAATTAGCACTTGCCTTTCTACTCTGCATCTGAAAAAGTTCAGATCCTTCCCCGTCTCAGCTCGCTGTAAACTAGACCCCGTTAAACTCTGCAGTACTGTTTCTTCCATTCTATACATTTCGGTATATTTGTCTTACTGAATATTGTCGAGGTTTTTGAGAGATTGAATAATGGCTTTTCATATTTCCTAGAGGAGACCACACAACTCATTTCTAAAATACTTAGATTAGCTAAGCTATTTCCTGCGAAGAGCCCAAGAAATGTGGCGATGTTCTAATGCCTAGGCAAGTTTTAGGCTGGTGAAGAGGGACAGAGCTGCGTCTCCTCTTTTCGTGCTCCGACCACCTGAGAACAAAGCAACTGCAGAAGTACCTCTCTTTAACTTTAATGAACATCCTATATTTGAAATATCTAAAGAGCAATTTTAATGCTTATACTTGATGGATACTGAAAAGTCCATTAAACTCGACTTTAAATTAAGAAACGTCCATCTTTACAGTTGCAAACTGAAGAAGTGTTTATTTTTTTTAGTAATAGTCTTGTGTTTAGAAAATATTCAGCTTACTCAAGCAGTGTATTTTGTGTGTTGATTCCAGTTTTTAAATGCAAATTACACCTTTTTCCTTCAAAATCATCTCAATTTCTACTTTTTTCTAAACTTTAAACGTTTTACATTTAATTTCATGTTGCTATCAAAAATAAATTTACTCAGTAACTTGTGGTTTGAGGTGGCAAAAGTTGAAGTCTTGTTGCACTTGACATAGGGAAGGTGAACTTAAAATGCCAAATGAAAAGGATTTTTTCCCTCGGATTTTTTTCTTCTATATTCTTTTATACTATCATGGAAAATAAATTATTGAAAACCACTTGCCTGCCACCTTCCAATCCTTGTTAGGGCAGGCATCACAACCATGTCCTTCAATAAACCTTGAGGTATTTTGTTCTTTTTGGAGTGAGGGCAGGGAGCTTATAAAGCAGAAGGAGGGAACTTTTACATAAAACATCTTTGTTCTTGTGGGAGATGATGAATAAAGTATTTATAAATTTATAAATGGAAACTGCATTGAAATCCTTTGGTGAAATCTTTAAAATAACAGAGTAAGTAGTAGATGCTGGAAAAGTCTCTTGGAAATTTGATATTTCCATTTCATTCAAAAATTTTTTATTTTTAGCTAAACATATTCTTAAGATTTTATATGCCTTTACCAAAAAGCTTCGTGGGAATCAAGTGCTATATGTAGGAGTGGCCTATATATTTATTGTAAAAGTTTCTATATTTATTATCCTGTAGCCCCTAAATAAGTTATGACCCTTATATGTAATATATGTATGTTCTTGCTAAGCTTTTTATCCCCTAAATATTGGTATTTGCAGCATATTTTAATATTTAAACATTTTGTAATTTTACACTTCTGATATTTCAGGGAGAAAAAGTCAGTGTTACACTTAGCATACTTATGGTATAACTTTGGGAAACGTATTATTTAACCAATTGTTTCATTTTGTGATTTTTAAAAAATCAACTAATGGGAAGCACTTTTAGATGGCATTTTCTTTTTAAAGTGCCTTTTAGAGCTAACATACATTTGCTTTCAGATCGCTACTTCTGAAACCTGTTTTTCAACTATTTAACTTTGAGAGAAAGGGAAGATCGAATATATAAGGATAAATTCACACTGAAATAATTTCAGGTTTATTTCCCAAACATGTTGTCCTTATTCTGTCTTAAAGCAGACATACTAGGCACCAAGTAAAATCTTTGAGGGGAAGCATGAGGAGAGAAAGAAAAGAATAACTGAATCATCAATAGAATATGTCTAGTTTTTCAATTAATCTACTTTTTCTAACGTCAAGACTTAAAACACCATGATCTTTTAGTGTAGTTCTCCTTAGCAAGAGGCAAATTATGTGGGGATTATAAGAGGAGTGGAAACCACAGAAAACACTGTCCTGTTTTGAAAAAGTGTTTTAATCAGGCAAAAGAAGCATCAGGACAAACCATTTTTAAAACAAAGTCTTCAAGTTGGGTATTGAGACTGGCAAAGGGAGAAGCAAGGAGAAAAGTCAGGGAAAGATAAAATATTCAGATGAAAGCCAAAGCTATTTGCAATTACATGTTAGAACTCAGGGTTTTGCAGGTGAAAAAGATGTTGCTTAAATATATTCATAAACCTGTAGTAAGATTTCCACTTAGCAGTTTCAGAAGATTTAACTAGCTGCTTAAAATATGACAAAACTGAATTTTAACAAATGATATTAAAATAGGACAGCCAATCAATTAACTGACAAAATAGAAGGCAGTGTGGGAGAGCCCTCCCCACATTCATTGCAGATTCGCAGCTCCCTCCGCCCGGTTTCCCTCCATCAGGCTAACGACCTCGTTTCTCCGGTAGAGCCTGGCCAAGTCGCAGGCGGTGTCCCCCTGATGGTTCCGATGCCCCACTTTGCAGGCCGTGTGCTTCACAAGGAACTCCACCACGGGGAGGTGGCCTTCTTTGGCAGCCAAGTGCAAGGGCAGGTTCCCTTCATTATCCTCGATGTTAACATCAGCTTGAAACTCCAGCAAAGTCTGTAAAGTGTCCAGGAAACCTGCTCTGGCTGCATCGTGAATGACAGCGAAACCAGTTCGGTCTTTCAAATCGGGATTAGCACCTCTAAGTAGTAGTCTCCTGGCAATTTCGGGATTTCCAAGTTTCATAACCTAGAAAAGAAGAAAAAACGGTAGAATCCTTCAAGTGCTCCTACTACAAGAATATTTTAAAATATCCATCTCTTTTTATGTATGTAACTATTTTTGATGAAGGAGTGCTTGGGGAAGACCCATATGATCCGGTTTTAGGACTCAGTTGCAGGAAATGAGTACTATTAGGTAAAAGTAGAAGAAAACTTCTAAAAATTGAGCTTCTATGATGGAATATCTTAAACGGGCCCAAAAGTAGGATAAATTGATTAATAAAATAGAATGAGTCCGACTTATATAAAATTCACTGACAACTTGGTTCTCTATCTCCCATAAAGAGTTGTGTAATTTCATGAATTTATTAAAATAAAAGAAATGGAACTTGAGATTTAACTAAGTCTCCTTCTGTTTGCTTGTTCATTCTCATAAGATGTGCCTGGGGTGTTAATTCTGTAAAATAAAATGTGGGTAAATTTTATTTTCTAAACAGCTGAAAAGAAATAAGGAGAGTGAGTTTCCTTAAATCCTCAAAGAAGTGTTTTCACACATCAGACTCCATCTAGTCTGATTTTATAAGTGTGAAAATGATCTAAAAATCCAAACCTGGTATTTTCTTAAATTATTAATTTTCACAAGTTCTCTCCAAATAGATACAGCCCCAAGTTTCCAAGTATTTTTTTAAATAGTTTTTTTTCTTGGCAATTATTTCATATGGGATATTAGGTGTGTTTAGTGCTTAGAATCCTTCACTTGAAATTTAAAAATGTTACTGATTATTAAAGTGAAAAAAAAGCAACAGTGTTCTACATTGTCAATGTATTTATCTAAAACTAAGTTCATGATATGTCTTGTATTAGATAGGATATGACTGTATGGAAACTGTTCTTGAAAAGAATGAAACAGTCATCCTACTATATTACTTACTGTTTCCTAAAGTTCTAACTAGTCTCCTAATTTTGAAGTGAGCAAAAGAAGAGAAAATAAGATATTAAATGTGTATTTTGGGACACAGACAGCTTTGTCTTGTGGTTTCAGCCCATTTATTAATCAACTGGTGATCCCATCTTATTTCCTTTTGCAGTTATTCTCAGGCATTTAGGAATAGCTATTTGTAAACTGCCAGTATTTTAAAAGCCAGAATTTGCTATTAAAATTTGCTATCAACATACAAATAATTCACATGACAAAGACTTATCTACTGGTGTTTAAATATATTTCATGCTAATAAGAAATCACTATTAGGCTCTCATAGTTATAAAATATTTTGTGGAGCAGCAATCAGTTGTACAATATATATAATTTAATCGTGAAAAATATAGTCTCATTAACATGCATGAATATTTCAGCATTTTAATTGTTTTAATTTATATTTATGTATATTCATAATAACCTAAATTTATAATACATTACACAGTAGACACTCAAATGTTTGTGAAATTAAATATACACTGGAAAATACATACAAAGCTGATCTATCTCTTTAGAATGTTTGTTTTAAAAAATCACAAATTAAGTAGCATGATGAAATATATTTAGAATGAATAATATTTTATAAATGCAAACTCTATAGATGGCCAAGATGTTAAGCTTCCCTGTTGATAAAACCCTGTTGACTTTTAGCCCTTCCTTTGGGGCCGTGGTTAAAAATGATACATAATTTATTTTTCAAGAACTTCAATGAAATGCTCTTTGGTTATGAAAAATTAACACAATCTAATTTTTACCACAACTGCCTCTAAATATTTAGTCACATCTAAGGACCTGAACTGGGAAAAATAAGAGAGAGACACCTTGGATCTTTGTAAAGCAAATGTACGATTAAGGCCTTTGATATCATCCTGATTGAGAAGCTTACACTAGGAAGGGGGAAAAATCTTTTGTAATTGGGTTAATAAACATAATTGTAGGAGAAAATTTGCCATATTTCACCAAAAATAATAGTAATACTGGAAATTGTTTTGAAAGAAAGTTCTTTCTTGAGTTATGATACAACTTCAGAGTCAGGATTATACATACTGAAAATAAGCCTTGAGACTCCTGTTTGTGTGTGTTTCATTATATGTACTAGGACTAAGCCACAATAAATGGGTGTTAATATCTTGATAAGTATGTTTAATATAAACGAGACTGCAGAGTTGTTTTAAAAATGTTTGTCAAAACTTTTTTTTTTTGCTGTATTAATCTCCCAGTCTTCCTGCTCGTCAAAAAGTCCTGCAAGATCCTATTCTTACAGGGTTAAGTGGCTCATTCTTTGTGATATTTATATAATATTTTGAATGTTCAGTAGGGAACTTTTCAATATATTAAATTTGTGGCATTGCTATCATCACAAAACCTGTTAAAAACTACTAGGTGGAAAAAGAAAAAAAATCCTTTCCCCACTTAATCTACCTGAAATAACAAGATAAATAATTTAGTATCTATAAGCTTCCTTAATACTGAAATTTTTGCAAGGTCAGTGTATTCTGATTTAACATATACAGGCTGTATGGACTTCATCTGTCAATAGTACATCTGCCACTTAAATTTCTAATTCTTGCAATTAAAACAAAGCACTCCAAAACCCTCTCCCCAGTGGTTTTTCAAAAACAGCTTTAAGTGTTGCATTTTGAATACGCATAGCTTATAAGAATATCATCAGAACACAGATAAAGCAACTGTTTGAGACTACTTTGCCATTTTTCTGTTTCTTAGCCTTCCAACTAAGTTACATGATAACGTTCAGAGGAGGAAAAAAAATTATCAGGTACAATACTTGGCAGCTGGACGTGTTTCATTTGTTGCTTGTAAATCTAATTACTAAAAATTAGAACATACCAGGGTATGACCGCAGAGACAAAAACACTATAAACTGAGCTCTGATTAGAAAATTCAACTTTTTATTCCTCCTCGATCCTGAATGGGTGGATGGTATTACATTAACTGTGAAATGTACATCCTGTGCCCGTGCCCAGGCCACCCATTCCAAACGAGGAAAGGTCGTTGGTCAAAACCTGAAGCATTTGAAGAAAAAACACCCTTGCCAGTAGTCAAGAAAATTAACGTTAAAGTCAATTATTGGAGCAAAGTACGGAAACCACTAATAGCAGTGTATTTACTTCAAATAATAATCACAATAACGTGTTTACAGAGCTGTCTGAAAAAAAGAAAAACCAAAAAACTCAGCGCTGCTACGACTGCTACAGAATCCCCACCGTCACAAAAACATTCCAAAAATTAAGACCAAACCTGGAACCCACTTGATATCGAGGATGTTATTGGATTTGACGAGTTTGTTCAAAGTACGTCATTTTGGGGAGTTGGATCCACTTAAAGATATAAAATATGGCAACCAACTAGTTTTTAAAACAGTTAAATTTTGTACCCCTGAAAGCTTAAAAGCTATTATTCTAGAAACCCGGGTCACGTAGGCAACATTGTTGACCTGTTTTCCCCACCTCTCTGGATACCAACCTGCAGCGCAGTCCTTCCAAATCCATTTTGTGCATTGACGTTTACATTATTTTGCAACAAACTAGTAAGTTGCTCTAGGTCCCCCCTGGCAGCTGCGGACGCCAACTCGTTCCCCCAAGGCTCGGCCATTCTTTAGGGTCCTGACGATCGGGAAAAGATGAATTAGTTGTTTTTCTTTTTCCCCTTTCCTTCGCTCCTAACCAGGCTGCATGATGGCATCGGAGACTGACAGAAGGACTGGGATGGTTAATCTGGAGTAGAGCTTGGTAGTAAATACTAGTAAGATCTGCCTGCCAAAAGCCCGCCCCTCGATTCACACGTGATTATTCAGCAAAACTGAGCCATTGGAGAGGGGCTCCGCTCCTCGCTTTTTAGCTTAACCCCTATGAAGAATTCTGGTGATTAAACTGAGAGATATACAGGCACACATATATTTCTGGTAAATTACTCTGGACGTAAAATATAGGCAGAGCTGGCACGTACCTACACTACAGATCTCCGTGAGGAATGTGTGCGGAGATTTAAGGCACTAGATCAGGGCAGAAAATACCGCGAAAAAAGAGACACTTGGGGGGGAAGAAAAGGCATCAACCCACCCTTGTTCACGGTGGTGACTTGAGCCGCGCGAGCCAGTACCGCAGGGGCAGGTCCTCGAAGGGGCTCGGTCTCCATCCGTCTCGCCGAAGGGGTAGTCCTGAGTCCTCCGCGGCAGGGAGAGCGCCGCGGTGGCTGGATGCTGAGGTGCTCCGGGGGTTAAAGATGATCGCCAAAAGCAAATGAGAGTAGCAGTTCCGTGGCCCTCAAGTTACAGGTCGTAACGACTCCTCGGTGGCCTTGGATTCTCCGGAGGAGCCTTAATTCGCGTTCAGGCCGAGCTGCGGGCTAACGCCGCGCGGGAGGGCTCCGGAGCCCGCCAGCCGGGCTACCGCAGCCCCACCGAGCCTCAGAGGCCGTGGGAGCCAGGCTCGGCGCGCGTCTCCGGAGACTGCCGGGCGCGCGGCGGGCCCCCGGCAAGCCGGTCATGCCGGCCCCACCGGGTCCTGGGACTCCCAGCAGCGTGAGGAAGGGGGAGAGCGATGCGGGAAGTGTCTATGGGGCCCGGGCTGCTGAAGCAGCGCGCTGCAGCATCGCGGCTGCACAGGGCAGCCCACCGGTAACTTCCCGCCTACGACCGAGCCAGTTCAGACTTCCTAATGTAGAAGCTCATTGAGCTGCCGCCGCCTCTTTTCCTTCCTTTCCCGGTTTTCTGAGGGCCTCCGGAGATCGGGAGGGTCCTGGGAAGTCACAGGCCAAGCTCTGAGTATCGGGAGTCGCCACAATTCCAGGGCGCAGCCAGTCCCGCCGCTCTTGGCGAGAGCCCAGCGGCTTCGGCGCCGGGTGCCACTTCGCCAACCTCTCGCGGTCCCCTGGCCTGTGCCCCCAGCCTGTGCAGCCGATAGGGCAGCGGCCGCCAGCCAGCTGTGCCCTGGAGCCGAGCTGGGTAGCACCGCTTCCTCCCGAGCCGCAGCGCTCCCAGTGACAGTTTCTTTTGTAGCTGGTCCCCCCCAAATCGCCGGTCCCTGCTGCCTTCACCCCTACAGACACTTGTGCGTCGTGCCCCTTTCTGGTGTTTTCCTTCCCTCCCTTCCTCGCTTCTTTTTTCGCTCAAACAATTGCTGCTTCTGTTGCCGCTGCAGAGACGGTGCCGGTTTCTTCTCCCTTTTTTCCGACCTCATCAGCTTTTTTTGAAAAGAAAAAAATTGAGCGCTTTTTGAGTTGAAAAACCCGCCCCCATTTTAACGGCAGAGTTTTAAGGAGGCTCGGCTGAGTTGCAGCGCCGCGGGAGCGGGAAGGCTGGGCACCGCCCACGCCCCGCCCTCCGCCCTGGTGGCGCTCAAGCACTCTGCCGGGCTCGCCCCGCCCCTCGCCCCGCGCCCTTTCTCCCGCCTCCTCGCTCTCCGCTTTCCTCCCTCAGTCTCCTGCGCTGGCTCCCACCCGCCGGCCCAGCGGCCAGGCCCCAGCCGGAGCGGCTTTTTCGGACCCGCGGAGCCGGGTTCGGCCCCCTCCGGCTGGCGGGCGGAATGGAGTCTGCGATGTGAAACCCCGGGCTGCCCCGAGGCCGGCGGGGGCGGAGGTGGAGGAAAGAGGCTTGTTAATTAAGGCTGCGGAGAGCCGCAGGGCCTTGGAGGCTCGGCGGCGCAGACTGCTGGAAGGCGGAGAGGAGGCTGGCGCGAAGCGAGTCTTTCCCCGGCCCTGGCCGGGCAGCCCGGCCCGCCTCCGCGCTCCCCCGCTAGGCTCTCGAAGTTCGGGCGGCCAGGCCTACGGCTGCCGCCTCTTCCTCTGGGGCGCGCGCTCTGTAAACTCGGCCTCCTTTTCTCAGTGCAGAGCTTCGGCCTCGCACCTGCTAGCTTAACGCCCAGGGCCGCGGGGGTGGAGGGAGAGACCTGACTGACAGCAAAACCAGTGCTCAGGAAAAGCAAAAGTCTTTTATAGACTGATTTTTACGAAAACTAAAGGCATGGTATAGGTAAGAAATCACGACGAACTCTGAAGCCTTAATGTTACAGGGACTTGAAGCTGAAATATTCCATTTCTTTGGGGAAAGGGAGAAAAGCAATTAACTTTAAAGCAAAAAAAAAAAGTCTTGGGAAGGATTTTCTAACAAGGCCATTTCCTTCTTGTCAAAGTTCTCTCTGACTACTTAGATGGGACTTGTTTTGGGGGGGAGGGGGTGTCTAAATGTAAAGGAATAGTGTCTTTCTAATCGTTTATTTCAATCATCTGAGACACTAGTTCTTTGTACTTTTAACTTCCTCTTTTAGCTATGTAAGATTAATTAATTACTGTTTTCTATATTTTTTGCACTTAAAAATATTCAACACGGTTGCAGGATGCACCCAGCGGTCAAAATGAAACCAAGCAAAAAATGACAGGTGGTCTAATTATTACCGACCTCTAGCAAGCATGTCCTCAAGCAACATCTATACCCAGCTCCTTGAAGTACACTGGGAATATTAGCAACGAAACACACCAACAACATTGGGATAATCATCTAGCATCAGATTGCCTGGTAGGTAGAGGGAGAGTTGAAACTGCAAAGAATCCTGCAGTGTTTCCTTTAACTGAATTGTTGAGAGGAAAATAACCAGAGCTCTTTCCTTAGGTAACTAAACTTGAAATGTGAATCAAACATGAACTACAACAGAAGAAATTAACTCCTCTCGTTTCTTACATATATTTAGACATTTCAAATAGAACATTTAGGACTCCATATATACCAGTAAATACCATATATAATATAATTTACTTTTGATTATTCTGGGAAATTAGTATGTAATCTTTCAGTACAGCTGGAGAGTGTGATGATATAGTAGCACTGTTGGCTGTTAAGAGATAACTGGCATTAGTCCAACTTATGAGAGTTGCTTTCTAGCATTTATTATGGTTTCTTGCTAAGAGAAGACATTGTAATAAGGAAGAATATTGTACTCATGTAAAGTATAGGTATACATGTGTTATAATTTTCATGAAATAAAATTCTTTTTGCTGAATAACGATAAATAAAACTTATGGAAATTTAAGATGCATACAGAGCTGGATTAATAGTTTTGGAGCTCCTAAGCATTGAAAAGATTTTGATGTCCCACCAACTCACCTCATATGTAAATAAAAATAATACAAAACCAAAAAATAAGTGTAAAGGAGTCCAACAAAGTTCTGATTTTTCCCATGTTGACTACTTCAATGCTTTTGCTGAAATATTAAATTCTTTAAGAAAGTTTGTTTGCTTTTTACTCTGGCTTAGCTGGTGTGCTGAAGCATATACTTCGTTTGCTTATTGTATAACCCAGAACTGACAGCATAGAGATTACAGTCTTAGTTCAGAAAGCGTAAGTAAGCACTACAAAAGACCTCCAATGAAAATCTCATATTGAGGGCTAGTTCACTGAAGTCAAAGGTGAGTATCTTTGCCCTCAATAAGCTTACATTCTAACATGGTGTACAAAAAAGATGGACAGTTAAGCATCTGTTATTTTGAAAGTAGTAGTTTGTCTTTTAACACAGTAATGATATATCTCTCAAACACTGAAATAGAGCCTTTTAGTTGGATATAAAATACTAACAGTCATGGAAATTTTTTCAGCAGTTTATACCCATTTTAAAGGCTTTATAGAAATACTACAGTCAAATTATTTTGTGCTTTTTCCCTCATTGACTTAAGTATGTATAGTTTCAGAATGATTAACTTATGGATATGTGTATATGGTATTTACAATTTCTTTACATAGTCCCAAAGTCTTCCTTTTGTTATATTTATAGATCCAAGAGAGGTAGAAAACAGACTGGTACCCTCAAGGGGCCTTTTTATCATTTCATTATTGTGGCTTTGGCATTTTATTTCTGAAATTCAGCAGGCTTTTTCATATGGGTTCTCACACCACTTATGAAAAGTCTTTTTGTAAAGTAAGAAAAAAAATGCCAAGTAAGCAACTCAAAAGTTTAAACATAATGGCAACAATTAATACTTACATAGTGTTTCCTGGTTATAACATCATGCACACATTATTTAATCTTTACAAATCTGGGAGGTAAATATGATAACTATCCCCATTTTTCAGGTGAAGGAATTGAGGCTTATAGAGAATGTGACTAAGGCCAATAAGTAGTGGATATAGGATTTGAACTCAGAATTCATCCCCAAATGTTAGGCCTTTTCCATTACTTAAGAGTCCAGTTCACTGGAAACTTTGGGTTTGGAACTCTTCCAGACTTTTCCCTATGTGCTTCTTCCATTGGCTGGTTTTGGCCTCTATCCTTTCCCCTTTTCCTGTAATAAATTGTAACCGTAAGCTGAAAACAAAAAAAAAAAGAGTCCAGGATCAGGCACTAGTGTCCTAACGAACATTAAATCATTATATGAAATATATTTTGGAGTACTTAAGTGTGGATCTAACTGTAGTAGCATTAATCTTCTCAGGAATTAGATTGTAATTGAGTAGCATTGTTAAAAAGCTTGATTAACTTAAGGGATCAAGGTTAACACCCCCAATAATGAGTCATGTTGATATCATGTGTCCCTGATATGATGTGATGAGGACACATCACCTTTGTGGAATCCTTCCCCTGAATCCATAAACTCAGCATAATTCTGAGAAAACATTAGACAAACCCAAACTGAGAGACATTCTATAAAGTTCCTGACCATTAGTCTTCAAAAGTCAAGACCGAGCAACGGTCACAGATTGGAAGAGGCTAAGGAAACATGACCACTAAATGTAATGTGGTATGCTGGTTTGGACCCTGGAACAGAAAAAGTACATTAATATAAAAATCCAAATAGAGTCTCTAGAACATAATTAATAGTATTAATGCCAGTGTTAATTTCTTAGTTTTGATATCAGTACCATGGTCATGCAAGATGGTAACAGAGGAAGCTGGAAAAAGGTAAATAGGAGCATTCTGTACTATGTTTGCAACTATTATATAAATCTAAAATTATTTCAAATAAAAATTTAGCAAAATAACTACAAGTAAACTTTATTATATATATTTGAAAAAATATGAAAATTCCTTTTAAAAGAAGAATGGTAAGATCAAAGAACATGGAGATTCTAGAAAAAGATCTATATTTGAATTAGACTGAGCTCCATGAGTTAATGCAGTAAAACAACTATGAGAATGGATAGATTAAAATTATTTTTCTTTGCTCATGCTTATGGACAGAGAATCTCTATATTTTTATTCTCTCAGTTTTTGACACTGGAATAAAATTGTTTCCTTTAAGGAAGGAATTCTGGGGAAATGAATTTTCTCTTTTTTTTTTAAAAGATGTTTTTGATGTGGACCACTTTTAAAGTCGTTATTTGGCCACAAGGCATGTGGGATCTTAGCTCCCCGACCAGGGATCAAACCTGCGTCCCCTGCATTGGAAGGCAAATTCTTAATCACTGGACAGCCAGGGAAGTCCCGAATTTTCTCTTAATTCAGTATTTATTTTTCTTTCATTCCTTTCTCTGTAGTGGAAAGTTACTCTGGATTCTGGGTATCCAACCATGAATAGTTACATCATAGGGAAGAATCAGTCTCTTCAGGAATTATACACTATGGAGGGTAAAATGCAGGGAGGCAACAGGGTGAGTGGAAAGAGCACTAGTTTTGACCTAGCCTTGAATACTAGGTCTGTCCCTGTATAGCATGACTTTGGGCACATTCTTAGCCTATCAGAGCAGTTTTTTATTCTGTAAAATGGTTGTTGTAAAAATTAAATGAGATAAGGTGTGTGAAGTACCTGTACCTACTAGACATCCAATAAAAATAAATTCAAAGGCATTGGTTGTTATGTACCCAAGAGTTTGCTATTTATGAACTATTGTGAATAGAAAAACACATGGAATGAAATGGCTGATAATCTCAAAGAACTTTCAACCTTTGAGGAGAGATTAAAACATGCAGAGATGAAACAATTAGAGAAAAAAATTACAGAATTTATCAGAGTATTAAACTGTGTTGTAAAGATAGTACAGCAGTGATTAGAAAGGAGAGGAATCCTTGTTGGCTTAAATATTATGAAAGAGGTGATCCTGAGAAAAGCATTTAGGAACTGGTATACAAAGTAATAGCAACTAATATGGTTTAAGGTTTTGAAAAGTTTTCACAAGCATTGTATCACTCAATAATCACAATCACTCTGTGAAATAAGTTTTATAAGCCCCATTTTAGAAGTAAAGAAATCTAGAGTCAGATGTTTTTTGTCTGTTTTTGTCAAGCGGCAGAACTAGAACTCAAGCCTAGTAATGCTGACTATGAAATCTATGCTTGTTTTGTAAAAATATTTTATGCTTCCATGCATTTTCATAATTGTTTTCTCATCACCTGAAATAGTCATGTCAGAAGCTGAAGTCAAGAGAGTCTAAGTGACCCATCCAAGTTCCCCCAGCTAATTAGTTGGGAAAGCAGTACTAGAAACCATATGCCTGAATGTCTAGCGTATTCTTCCCCTCTTTCAGTATTACCACATTCTTTTAATTTCCAGATGGAGAGGAGGGAGGGAGAAGGGGAGCAGTACTGGATTTGAATGGGCTCCGAGATATACACACATGTCATCACAGAGAAAAATCTCAACTTTGCAGGGCTGCATTAATCCTGGCCATGTAACTAGAGACAATCATCCACCTGCCTTGTGCTGAGAATGACATATATGAATGGGGCAAGTGAATTGCCACACTTAAATTGCTGGTACTATGTTTTACCTCTTAATTCATATTCGTGCTATATTTTGGAATTACTTCCTCGGGGGTGGCAATTAACCAAGAAACACTTCAATTCATGTGACTGTGGATGGTTCTGTTCCTTATCTACCTCATTCTGGTCTAAATACAGACTATTACATGAGAGTTGTAGGCCAGAATATTTTCGTCTAAAGAAAAAAAAGCAGAATAAACCTAGATCTTTAGAACACCATAGTGCTCTTTTTGTTCAGGGAATACAAAGATTCTATATGGTGATTTCACTAGTTTCTATTTTAACAATACAGCACAAAATCAGCAAACTTACTTCACACTTTCAGGATTTTACATACTTTCCACCGCAAGTTCATGCTCTATTTCAGTCCAGAAGATGATATTTTCCCAAGTCAAAGTTGAACATATTCTACTGTCACTCTTCCTCCAGCGGGAATGACAAATTATCACACTTCACTGTACATAGTCTTCGACTATTCTTGGCTCAAAGCCTGATCATCTTTTTCTCGGGATCGATATTCTCACCTTTCTCAGCTTCCATGTCTGCCCCATGACTACCGTGGGAATCTGGTTGCTTGCCATTCCTTGTTACTGAATGTCTGAGGATGCAAGCGTCAGGGCTTGGGATCGAGTGTGACAGTGTGCAAGTGGGCCTTGACAGGTTGAGCATAAAAGACTATGTGAAGTTGTATTTTGGTGAGACAGAGAAAATGTACATTTATGAAATGTTTATTAGACGGGATGTGACGGTGTGCTGAGTTGGTTTGTGAGGCTTGACGTGTATGTGTGTTACTGTATAACCACGTAAGGAGCATAATCTGATCCCCGCCCCAGCCACGGGGAGGCGGTACCCCGAGGCCTTTGCTTAATTCAAACCGGAATAACCTGTTGCGGGACTCCAAGCTGCCGCAGTTGCAGGTTGGCGTCCCCGCCGGCGGCGCGCGGATCTCCGCCCGGTAGTCGCGCGCCCAGCGCCTGACAGGAGGGCAGTCACGTGGCAGCCGCAAAGCGGCGCTTTGCGACCTCGATGACAGGCAAAATGTGCGACAGCCTCGGCGCTGGCCAACCAGGGGCGGAGGCGGTGGCCAGGGAGGAAGCGGAGGAGGCGGAGGCGGCCGTGGCGTTCGCCCGCCTGCTTTTTCGCTCGCTTTCCCCGCCCCCGCCGGTCTTGTCGCCGTTGAAGGGAGCCGGCTGCGCGCTGTCGCAACCAGCCCTCATCCTGGCCGGCGACAGTAAGACCGAACCGACATCCCTACCAACCTCCCTGTTGGGGCGGCTGCGGCTCGGGCTCCGCGGGGCCCAGGCAAGCGGCCCAGGCGCCTGAAGGTTACCGAGTGCATGAGCATCTAGCCTCCCGCGTTGCCCCGCCCGCCGGCCCGCCGGCCCGCCCGCCGGCTCGCCCGGCAGCCCGCGCGTGCGTGCGCGTGTGGTGACCCCCGGCGGCGGCGGCGGCGGCGGCGGCGGCGACGGCCGCAGGAGGCGCAGTCTCCCTCCCGGGTGCGCGCTTCGCTCCCGGAGCCGCGGAACTCAGCGGCCGCCATGGCGTCCAACATGGACCGAGAGATGATCCTGGCAGATTTTCAGGTGAAGTATCGGGCCCAGTTACCCTCTCACCTTCAACCTCGTGGGTTCCTGGTGCCCAAAGGGTGGCCTCTTCCCAGCGTTTGTTTGAGCACTGCAGTGCTGTGTGGTTTGAGTTTTTATACGGTACCTGGCTTGAGGTGTGTGTGTGTGTGTGTGTGTGTGTGTGTGTGTGTTGTGAACTGTGGGGGACTATGTTATGTTGGGGGTGTGTAAATGGCTTAGGTACGGCTTGAATGGTATTTGTCGAGTGAGTGGGTGTTATGTCGGGTTGTTTTGTGTGTGGATTGTATTGTTTCCTGTATTATAGGTAATGTGTAGAATTCGAGGATAAGTGTGGGGCTTTTAAGTATGAGGTGCTTTAGGTGAGGAGTTTTGGGTTTGTGAGGAGAGTGTGCTGTATGGAGTGTGGGTGTGGTGTATTAGGGGGAGGGTAAAAAAGAATGATGGTGAGGAGGTGGTGAGGGTAGCGGGACATTGTGCTGGTTTTGAGGGAGAAATAAACATTTGCGACTTTGATGCCTTATTGGAGTCTTTGGGGTGTAGGAAGAGGAGGAGGCAGATAGACTGTATATATCAAAGTATCTTTGCAGTGAGTTCACAAGCTTAATAAATTACCAATTCATATTTGTGGATTCCCTTGCTCTACAGATTTGAACTAGTTGGTTGGTGTCCTTTCTCCAGGAGAAATTTTAAGGATGAGCAAAGATTATTTCTTACTGACTCAACTGTAGTGACACTGGCATATAAGTATTTTAGGGAGGACCTTTGAAAGTAGAGCTGTATGCTTCATGAAAGACTTGGAGTTAGAACTAATACCCTGTAAACACCACTTTTGCCTTTTGATTTTGGAAGAAAATATTGTAGTGAGATATTTTTAACCATTTATTTTGGCATTAACTTAGAAGCTATAGTTCTGTATAGGCAGACGTTTCCCTCCTTTAACACTGCCATCATTGCACATGGTCTAACGCTAGCATAGTAGGCAATATGTTTCCTTACTGATATTTTGTTGGGCTTTTTTCTTTCTCTAATTTTTAAAGTTACTTATTTTTACAACTAAATATTCTGATGGCCATTTCCAGAGTTTGCTCATTTAATTATTCAAGTCATATCTGCTACATTAGGAATATGCATATATATCTGCATTTGATTATACTGTAACTTTCAAACTCAAACAGAAAGAAGTTCTGAAAATAAAAGTTGACCACAAGATTTTGGTGCTTTGTAGGATTAGGATTGGCCTGAGATTTTCTGCCTAATTCTTTCACTTTTTTTTCATTCTCCAAGTTAGTCTTTTATCTAATGTGGAATGTAGTTGTGTGATAAAGGACTCTATATGTCTAGGAATGATTTTATCCTTTTGTAAAATTGTTCTGCTCTAGTAGGAATGGCTTTAAGCAACAAAAAGTATAGTTTACCTCATTAAAAGCTTTAAGGTAACTGTAACTTTGTTTTGATTTACCAAACTTTTGACTTCCTCTAATAACTTGTAGCTGTTTGCTCTCTTATTATTTGTGACAATTATTATTATTATTATTTTTTGGCCATGCTGCGTGTCAAACGGGATCTTAGATCCCCGACCAGGGATCCAACCCGTGCCCCCGGCAGTAGAAGCGCGGAGTCTTAACCACTGGACTGCTGGGGAAGTTCCTATTTGTGACAATTATTATGCTTAGTTTTATCGGCCAGTCTGGAAATTTAGGATTCCTGCATTCAGAGGCAAAGTAAGATTTTCTGACAGGCATTTGGGATTTTATTTTGATTGCATGAAAACATTCTAATAAGTTTTTTTCTTCAAACCAATGGCAATGCTGTGAACAATTGTTTACAAAATGGAGAAAGCTTATGGCATCTGCAGCGAACAATTGTTTTCCAAATGGTGAGAGTTAATTGCATATTGTCAAATAGGCAGGAGAACATTACTGGTAGAATAAAAGTTATTTAGAAAACTATGCAGAAGCACATTAACCTTTTGTGTATTTTAGGAACCTTGTATTCCTCTTAGAAATGATGATTCCAAATGAGTTTATTCTTGTGGACTTGGTTTTAAAATGGATTATTCTTTACTTTGCTGTACACCTGAAACTAGCACAACATTGTAACTCACCTACACTCCAATATGAAATAAAAATTTAAAAAAAGGATTTTTCTTACTTCAAAAAATATTATGTAAAAGTTTTGTAGAATTGACTTTAAAAAATTAGCATTTATCCAGTTATCAGAAACCAGGCAATTTATTTTGAAAATTATAGCTCAAGACTTGGAATGTAGATGCTTGGATGATACTGGCTTCTTCTATAACTGGGCAAATCAATTTCCCCAGCCAAAAGTGAGCATAGTAAAATTATGTTCTGTTTACTTCATATGATTGTGAAAATTAATAATAGTTTTGAGAGCTCAGTGCTGCTCTTGTAGAAAGGGACATGATTTTTAAATGTGACTAGATTTTAAAAATAAATAAGTTTAAGATTTTGATTATTGCTGGAAAATACAATGTCTAAATATGGGAAAGTTTTTGAGAAGGATTTTGTATTCTCTAACTATTTCAACTCATTAAACAAAGGACTTCTGTTGAAATCAGAGGCGGAGTGGCTAACAATCATATGAGGTAAATAGAACATAATTTTACTATTTTCACTTTTGGGTAGGGAAATTGATTTGACCAGTTATAGAAGAAGCCAGTATCATCCAAGCATCTACATTCCAAATCTTGAGCTATAATTTAAAAAATAAATTGCCTGGTTTCTTTTAATGAGGTAAGTAGTGGATGGAAGATTTCAGCTCAGACTTAATGGGATAGATTTGAGACTTTGTAGGTGAGTGAACAAATTACAAAGCAAATATATTCCAAACTGTCCTCTAAAAGATTTTTTCCCCCAAGTAAGAACAGCTGCCAGTAGAAAAAAAAATTAAATTGTGGTGAAATACACAATAACATAAAATGTGCCATCTTAACCATTTTTATCCATACGTGTCCAGTTCAGTGACATTAAGTACATTCACATTGTTGTGCAGTCATCACCACCAACCATCTTCAGAACTCTTTTTATCTTGCAAAACTGTAACTCTCTACCCATTAAACAGTAACTTCCCATTCTTCCTTTTCCTCAGCCCCTGGCAACCACCATTCTTTCTCTGTGAATGTGAATGCTCTAGGTACCTCTAATAAGTGGAATCATACAGTATGTGTTCTTTTGTGACTGGCTTTTTTCAGTTAGAATAATGGCCCCAATTTTGTAGGCTGAATAATATTTCATTTTATGTATTTACCATATTTTGTTGATCTGTTCATCTGACAATGGACACTTTTCCCTACGTTTTGGCTACCGTGAATCATTAATGCTGTACATGGATGTACAAATATCTCTTTAAGTCCCTGTTTTCAGTTCTTTGGGGTATATACCCAGAAGTAGAATTGCTGAATCATATGGTATTTTTATTTTTAATTTTTTTAGGAACTGCCATACTGTTTTCCATAGTGGCTGCACCACTAAAAATTTGAATGGAGAGAATGACAGTGTAGTGTTTAATTAATTTGTAAATTCCACTCTGAACAAATGAGTTTAGAACTTGAAATAGTCTAACAAAAATCAGCTATAAATGTAAATAGTGTTAGCATAGTATATTACTGGTAAAGGATTGACTAGACTAGTACACCTACAGTTTTGGCTGGCCAGAACCAGGATGGGGTGTAAAGGAATTTCCTGGGTTTAAAAAACAGGCAGGCACTGATGAATCAAGAGAGGTTTTTTTTTTCTTCTTCCTTAAAGTTTTTTTTATAACAGAAGCATTCAGGTGCAAGTTCCAAATCTTTTTCTTTTTGTAATTGTATAATTCATTAAGGTTGAGGTATAGAGCAAAAATCATTTGATCAAACAAACTTTTGAGACTGTATTTGATTTGCTTACAGATGTGAAAACAGTTATCCAAACAAAATTGTGGTTGCTATTTAATAATTTCAGTAATTAGTTACCTCTTACTTTGGGTCTAGATGAACAAAAAAATGAGTCTTCTCCCTCCCCCACCCCTTTAACCTTTCAGTTAATGCCATGGTAAATTCTTTTTCCTCTAAGATACTTTTTTTTACTTATAATTTTTCTTTGAGAACAAAGTGAGTGGTGTACCCATTTAGATTAGTGTCACATGTGGGTCTCATGTTTTTCTATTTATGTTTCTTTGTTACTGATAATATAGATACATAGATCATAGCTCTACTCAAGTGAAGAAAAAATAACTTTCACTAGTAGTAATATTTTCTATCAGACTTTATCATAAACAAAACTTATCTGCCTTTCTAAAAAAAGTATTCTTTCTGAATCTAGTTCCATTGGTCACATATTAAGAGTACCTTTATTTCTTCTCTAGTTTGGCACTGATTTTGATGTTACTTTCAGTTGTATATCCTGGATGACACAATTGTGGCTTTGTTTTCTACTCCTGGTCTTTCCAGCTAGTAATACCTTTGCTGCCTAAATTGCTTTGTACATTTACATATATTGGACTATCACTATGGGATGTAGTGAGTTTTCATTTGCCTATCAACTCATCTTTGAAGCATGGCCTCTTCCATGACACTACTGGTAAGTTACTTGTAGGTAATTTCTGCCCTTTCATTACATTACATTTTTTCCTTCTAAATGAAGCTGTGAATCACTCTTCTTTCTTTTTTAGTTTGACGCAAAGAGATATTTTCTACAAAAGAGGATACCAGACTGCGAGTAGAAATGGTTATCAATCCAGACAGATAGGTATCCTTGGTGATGTCGTGGATGAGGGACCAAACTAAGTATTCATGGAACATCATCTTTATTTCCTGGGAGGTTACCTTGGGTAGGAGATTGAGTACTGTGGCAGAAAGTAGTCTTGTTAGTATTCTTTCTTTCCTTTCTTCACTGTCCCCTTCATTTTTAGAGGGACAAAGCATATTGTTTTGTGTCTGGATTGTTGGTCATTGGGAAAATAAGGTTTTGGCATGTAGATTAAAGTTTAGTAGTTAGTGGTTAAGAGCATGGCCTTTGATGTCAGATTACTTAGATTTAAATCACAGCTCTGCCATTCACTCATCTTGTGATTTTTGACCAGTTACTTCACACCACTTTGCTTCAGTTTTCCCATATGAGAAAAGGGTTAATGTAAAGTGATTAGAACAGGTATCTGACGTAGAAAGTGTTTTAATAAATTTTAGCTGTTATTTTCATTGTTGACAGTTTTTTTTTTTTTTTTTTTTTTTTTGGGA
>NW_006786891.1:1625079-1661355 GCF_000442215.2 Lipotes vexillifer
CACGCGGCATCCTCCCGGACCAGGGCACGAACCCGCGTCCCCTGCATCGGCAGGCGGACTCTCAACCACTGCGCCACCAGGGAAGCCCCATTGTTGACAGTTTTAAAGTATGCACTTGTTCTCTGCCGGGGACTTCAGAGATCATCTATTTCTAGCTTCTCATTTTTCCTTTCGTGGACGTTGAGACCCTGAAAAAGGAGGTGACCTGTCCACGGTCATGAACTGGTTTGAAACAAAGATTTTATCCAGGTGTACATAAGAGTGTTCATTTTCTAGCTTAATTTGTCAAATAGCTTGGACGTCTAGAGGAAAATGAGACCCACCACTTAGAAATTTGTCCAAATTGATAAAACTTACATAGAAAATAAATTAACAGTACCTGGTATATAGCAGACATACCAGCAGGAAGGGAAGGAGGGAGGGAACGTGGGAAGGAGGAAGGGAGGAAGGGAGGAAGGGAGGGACTGATCGTTCCTAAACTGCCATTCCAGTTCAGTGCCATGCTTCTAAGCTCACAGGTGATCAGAAGCCATGGAATGGAGAGACTTCAGATTTGTTGAGCATGGTTCGGTTGATGCCTGTTGTTTGCCAGACAGGTTTTATGGACTCTGTAGTTCAGGGGTCAGGAAACTGTAGCCTGTAAGCTGGTTGCCTGTTTTTATACATAAAGATTTATTGGCACACTCATTTACCTATTGTCTGTGACTGCTCTCTTGTGGCAGTGACAGAGGTGAGTAGTTGAGACAGAGACTTCATGGCCCACAAGCTTAAAATATTTACTATTTGAGCTTTTAAGATAAAGTTATATATGTCCCCCGCCCACCTGAAATCAATACTTTCTTTTGAAATCAATACTTTTCTTTCTAGGTTTTAGTAACTGCAAAGTGTTAGAACATTTGAATGCCTCACAGGTACACATGGTTACTTCTGTATAGGAGGCAGTTAGAACATTGCACTTAGGCAGACTAGAGCACTTGTTTTTGTGCTTTGTTTTTTTGTTTTGGCTGTGGTTTTCTGAGCAAGTCATTTATCCTTTCTGGGTGTCAGTTATTCAGTCTATAAAATGTAGATCTGCTTAGACCCATATCTACTTGAACACAGAAGATTAGACTAGATTAGGTGTTCATATAGAGTCTGGATAATCACTTGGCAGCAGTGGGGTTGAGGACATTCAGTTATAATTTAGGTAATTTATCTAGCTTAGGGGTCAGCAAACTACATCCTGAGGGCCAAATCACCAAATTTTTTGTCAGCAAGTCTTATTGGAAGGCAGTCTTTCATGTTCATTTACATACTGTGTCTGGCCACTTTTGCCCTCATTAGCAGAGTTGAATAGTTGATTGCATGAACTGCAAAGCCAAATATATTTACCCTGCCCCATATAGGAAAGTTTACTGATCCCTGGTCTAGATAAGTGGTTTTCAACTTTGGATGATTTCTGTTTCCCAGAGAACATTAGACAATTTCTAGAGACATTTTTGGCTATCACAACTGCGGGGTGCTAATAGCATTTAGTGGGTAGAGGCCAGGGGTTCTGCTAAACATTGTATAATGCAGTAGACATCTTGTGACAATTATCTGCCCAAGAATTTCAGTAATTCTGAAAACCCTTGATCTAAATCAGTGGTTCTCAGGCTTTAGCTTGCATAAGAATAAGTGGGAGGGCTTGTTAAATCACAGATCACCGGAGCCCAGAATTTTTGATTCAGTGGATTTTGGGTGGGGCCTGCAAATTTGCATTTCTGCCAGGTTCCCAGGTTATGCTGATGTTCCCGGATCCAAGGACTACACTTGAGAAAAACTGATCTAGATGATTTTTGAGGTTACATCCATTCCTGTGATTGTTTGACTTTGTGATCTTAAGTACTCTTCCATTTTTTGACTTAGGAAAATTGGAGTTTTTCAGTATATACTCGATGCTCATAATAAAACATGCTGTTTCATGACTCCATATGTTTGAACCCTTAGTTTTCGTGTCCCTTTGGAAAACTTCTATTTATTGTTCAAAATTATTGCCTACCTTTTGTTTATAAAACATCAGTACTCTGTGCCCAGTTAGTGTTAATCATTTCTTCTTATATATCTTGTACATATTTCTTTTATATCAGAAAGAAGAGAATTTCTCAAAAAATTCTGAAAAATTTCTGAAATTCTCAAAAATTTCTCTTTTGAGTCTTATATTAGATTGTTGGTAATCACTTAACATGTTTCTTTTTCCTACTGTCAGCTCTTTGAGTCAACAGCTGCTTGGGTCTTAACCACTGTTCCTATAGTATCTATTAAGAGGTGCTCAGTGAATATTTTTTGAAGAAATATTATGAATATTGGCTGTTATGGTACAAGTAAATGGAGTAGAATTGTAAATTTTGTATTTTTAAGCATCTACCATTTTCTGACATATGGTTTTGAATAAGAAAATCTGTCACTGAGAGAATAAAAATTAGACTAGTTTATTAAATTGAGGGTTATAACTTCAAGGTGACCCATTTATAGAGAAGTACAAAACACCCACACTCTGTTTTAGCTTTTATAGAGGGCTCAGTAAGTTAATGTGACAAAATATACAGCCTGAGGCCATATTTGTAAAATTTGAATGCTGTTACTGAATTGCTACATGTTAGCCATTTTTCCTGATTATGTTTTCACTCTCAAACTGTTTTTTAAGGCAGAAATTTTAATTTCAAATAAAAATTGCTTACCATGTTAAATCATTAGTCATTGACTTCTAGGTAAGTTTGAGATAATTGCAAGAAGCAAAATTAACAGAATAATTGTACCTGTCTTTATACTTATTTGTGGTTATAGAGGAATAATTGAGATAGAAAGAATGAGATGTCAAGTTGTGGTAAAGAAAAGTGGAAAAGTTTGCAGGTTATGTGTACCTTAATGGCATTAGAGTTAGGTTCCAGTCACCTGTTTTTTTTCCCTCTGCAGTTCACCTGGTTTAATGACGGAAGTTGAAAAGTGTTAGTGAGAGGAAAGTTGTCTCTTGTGCCTTCCTGGCTCCCCATTCTCTTTCTCCCAAGGGAAAAGTAGTGGTTGAACTTTTTTTTTTAAGCCAATTTTAGTGATATTCTTTGGCATCTAGTTAAGTGAGATGGAGACACGAGCGTTTTTATTTTAGGTTTAATGAGGAAGGAATAATAATATTAGCATATAACTTTTGATTGATTTGTATGTGCCAGATATTGTGCTAGGTTCTTTTTTTTTTTTAAGTTAATATATTGTATTCTCAATTTTATTCAGTTCAAGAAATTTTCTTTTTTTTTTGGCCACAAGGCATTCAGTATCTTAGTTCCCCGACTAGGGATCGAACCTTGTGCCCCCTACAGTGGAAGCACGGGAGAATTAACCACCGGACTGCCAGGGAAGTCCCTGTGCTAGGTTCTTAACCTCTAAATTCTGCAGTGACCCTGTCTTAGGATCCAGAGATACAGTTCTCTGTGGCTTCTGTAATGTCTTGTGAGCACAGGCACTGACTTTTTGTTCCTGACTGTGTTTTCAAGGATATTTGTATAGTGAGCAGCCTTGGAAGACAGAGGTAATGTCTCTCTCTGGAGCATTACAGAGGTAATGTCTCTCTCTGGAGCAATGTCTCTCTCCTAGTCTCTCTCACTAGGCATGCATAATGTCTATTTTAAAAGATTTGGGTTCTCTAGGCTCTAGGTTCCTCTTCTGTAACACAGTCCACTGTCTGTACAGGTATCACTTGGCCTACTTTGTGTCACCCTGTGGGAAATGGGACTGGGAAACTACAAGAAAATTCTGATATTCTGACTACAAATATTGCCATGAGTTATAAAGTTCATTGTCTCCAACCTGGGAGTCTAGCTCTTCTGCCAGCATCTATGAAACTGGCAGGCTCTAACTTAGTTTGCAAGTAGGGTAAAAATCTCAGATCCTTCTCTGCTCTTAATAGTTCTGGCAACAAGGATGGGATGTTGACAGAAACATAGGTTTCTGGAAGAGGAAGGGTGAGGGCCTTATGGGCTGGTTAATAATTTGAGGGAAGTCCATGGGAATTAGTAGTGAACATGTTGACAAAATTGTTAAGTGGTTCTCTACTTTCTTGCCTGTTAATGAGGAGGAATTAAGGAGGTGGTTGCAGACTGAGTACCAGGAAGTAGGTTCAAAGACAGCTGCCTGAACATTCCTCTGGTTGAGGCTAACTCTCAACAACCCTCAAATATCCTCTCTGATAGAGGGAATTTTTTTCACCAGTCTGTCAGTCAGACTCAGGTTCAGAGTCCTCACAATGTAACAACTAGCACTAAGATTTGTCCTGGCTGGGCAGAAGGCTCTGCCTCCTTTCAGACATTTATAGATGTGTGTAATTTGCAGTTGCTGTGGGCAGAAAGCAAAGTTGTTAGAACTTTCACTAGTTTGTCTGAGAGATAAGAGGATGGGGATACAGAATGTCTTGTGGCTCAGCCCCTCCTTTGGAGGAAGCTTTATTCCCAACTTCACTGTCTGAAGCAAAGCCACTGACTCAATGAGGTCCTCAATTTATTGAGGTTTCCCTAAACCTTGTCCTGGTTCACCATTGCTTCAGCCAAGCTGAAACTGATTGTGTCTGCTCATCTTTTGTGGCTGTTCAGCCTTTGCACCAGTTATGCAGACTGGTAATGACTGTAATTGCTGTGTTCAGTGGACAGAACTCAAGGCTGTTCTTATAGGTCTGGCCTGTACTCTCCTTCATGAACTTGTATTTTTGCTGACCCTTGGCATGTTGCCAATGGCCTGGCTATTTGGTCTGCCACTTGGAAACTATAGACTGGCAGATTAAAGACTGCTTTCTTTGAAGCTGTGAACTATGGAAACAAATTATAGCTGCTGATCAAACTGTCTGGATCACTCATGTAGATGCCCACAGTAAGGGCCTTTTCTCTGATGAAGCCCCCTGGAATCAAGCTTCTGATTGAGCCTGCACTGACCAGAGCCATCATTGTTGCCAGGATCCATCATTGTATCAGATGTGACAGCATATCAACTATCATAAAGTGTGTAAAGTAAAAGACTGTATTTCTGATGCAGGGGGTACCATTGCATGCCAGACTTGTGACTCCTGCCAAAAGTTGACCTGTTTGTCATATAATGAGAGAAGCTACATTACATGGGATGTGGCCCCTGCCTGTTTTGGCAGATTAAATAAATTGGACCTTTGACCTCCCTCTCTGAGGTATCAGTGGTGCCTCACTGCTGTTGACACTTTTTCTGGTTGTGTTGTTGTTGTTTTTAGTCCAGTTAGCTGACTGGCTACACCATTTTGACCCTTGAAACTAATTGTGTTATGCTTTCCAGCTTTCTGGACCATTTGCAGTCTGGCAGTGGTGCACTTTTTATTGCA
Organism: Lipotes vexillifer; assembly: GCF_000442215.2. Lineage (NCBI taxonomy): Eukaryota > Metazoa > Chordata > Mammalia > Artiodactyla > Lipotidae > Lipotes > Lipotes vexillifer. The sequence goes on from NW_006786891.1 coordinate 1,630,427, forward strand.
CCATTTTTATTGTATTAGTGAGCTGATAGTCAAGATATTTGAGGGGCCTTTCATGCCCTCTACCATTCACAGGCATTTGGTATGTGGATGAATGTTGAATGCTGGAATAACTTCCTCCTCAGTAAGCCAGTTTGGTCACTGAATGCAGCTATCTCCAGAAAGGGATCATTTCATCTTGGCTACTTCCTGGGTAATGATCAGAATGGAAGGGGTGGGAGGTTATGTAGCTCTATTTTGAAAATTAAGGATTCCACCCTGACCATTTCTGGACATGATGCTTCTTTATTTCTCCTAGCAGCAACTCAATGCCAGCCTGTTGATATACCTTCTATGTGGCAGCTTGCCAGAAGGTGGTGTAGGGGATTCAAACTGAATTCTGGTTCAGCTACCTGGGTTTTCTTGTTGGGTTGACATGGTCCTAGATCATAAGGATAATGACCACTTGGTTGAGTACACTGCTTGTTGAGCCTCCCTGTGGTGGCTTATGTGGGTCAGTAGGGACCATAAATGGGTTTCTGTACATTTTATGAAAATTCCCTTGACCATCTTGCACCTGACATTTCCAGATAAAAGGCCTGCGTGTAAGTAGGAGATGATTGGAAAGAAGATGAAATTATAGCTACTGGAAGGGGACATATGATTTTGTGGCAGTGGAGGTAAAACAACAATCTTGATGCCTGGGGAGGGATCGCCTTAGACCCCAGAAAGTTCGGGGAAAGGAAAGACATTAATGTTCTTTGTTTTTCTGAACCGAACTTGAAGCTTTCCTTATGAAGGAAAATGCCTGGTACAGTTCTTCCAAACTGTTGCAGGCACATTAAATTCAGTCGACTGCTGGGTCTGCCAAACCCCATTAGAGGGCTCTGATAGCTATTTGATTGTCATTCCTCTTAACCTTACTGACAGGTCTATTGGAAATACCAGGGGTTGGCCCCCAGCTTTTTTACCTTCATGCAAAACACCTGTCAACACTTCCTGATGCCTACCCCACCCCCATACCATAGCCTTCACTCAGAGATTCTGTAGGGCAGATTACTGGTGGCCTGCACAAATGGGACAGTTTAGAATAACTGCCTTCATTAATTCCTTTCAAAAACAAGGACTAGGCTCAGTTGCTGGAATTGAACTGGGAACCCTAAGGACCACCACTTGGATGGGAGGCCATGTTAGGACACAAGTTGACAGTGCCTCCCAGACTGATATAGGTCCCACTTGGAAGGACCCAACAATTGTAAACAACCCACTCTATCTAGGTGCACTGTGTCTGCCCTGAGGACTGTATTTCGTACGTGGAAACCAGGCATTAATTTGCCTCCCTCCTAAAAATATGGACTCTTGCACCTTTTGAATGGTTAAGTAAACACCACCAGTAGATCTTGTAGCCTTCATATGACTGTGGAGATCTCTCCAAAATGAGAGCCTATCCTTGGTTCCTTGGGGAAGCTTCCCAGAGTGATTTCTGATTTGTTATTTATGTGCACCCTGTGGACAGTTATCTCTCTGAGGGAAGTCATTCAATTAGAATAGGTATTTCAAAATTTGTTCCTAACTTTTTAGCTGAAGTGGCCCTGGAAAGCATTCAGGTCAGCCTCAAGTCACTGACCAGAGTTGTTATGGTGATAAAGTTGCCCTATACTTCTTCCTTTTGGGCCAGGGCAGAGTTTGTATAATTGTTAATTCATTCTGTTGTTCCTGGATTAATGCTTTTGGCCAAGTGGAAAGGTTAATACAGAAACTTAGGGAGAATGCTGTCAGACTCTCTTTTCTGAGGTAAACCCTCATGACTTACCAGATTTCTTCATCTTATTTGGGTGTGGAACCCTGAGAAACATGGATGAAATAAATTCTGAAGGTTGGCCTAATCCTGTTGGCTGTTGATAGTCGCCTTAATTAAATGCTGTACGAGACAAATTAAATGGATTTAGTCATAGTCTCTGTCAGATTAATCAGAGTGGCTGTTGGAGTGGCATGCTTATGAGAAGCCAGAGTGTTCAGTGGTGAAGACGGTTAGGAGTAAGGGGTAGATATTTTTGGGAGATAGTTCCCTGTGTGTCTCTTCTATTTCTGCACATCTTATGAACAGAGACATTGATTGTTCCAGATTATCTTTTCAAGGGTGTTGGACTGTTACCAGCCTAGATAATTTCTCCTTCCAGACCAAAGGGCAAGTTTGCTCACAGCCTGGAAGATAAAGATACTTTGATCCTCCAAAGCAAAGAGTCCTCATGCTTACTGTCCATTATAAAAGATTCATGTTCCCTAAGCTCAGGGTTCCTCTCTTATAATGCAGATCTACTGCATGTGCAGGTGTCACCTGGAGCACTCTGTCACCCTGTGGGAAATGGGACTTGGGAACCAGTGCTAGAAAATGCTGACACTCTGGCTGCTGCTCTTGCCCTGATTAATAAAGTACTTTGTCCTTGACCTAGATTAGATGTCTTGAGTCTTCGTCCAGCATCCATGAAATTGTAACAAGCTGCATTGTTAGCTTGCAAGTAAGTATGGTGGAATATTTGATCTTTCATGGTTCTTACCACTGAGAAAGGTTGGTGATCCCCCATTTTACAGATTGAATTTGGACCTAATCTTTGCTAGCTCTTGTTGTATTCCCATTTTAAAGATGAAAAAGTAGAGGTGTAAAGAGGTTAAGTAATTATCTAATGACAAGTAGTCATAACAAGGCTGGGTTTGGAACTCAGGTCTGCTTTACTCCAAAGTCAAGTCCATGATCTTATATATCCACATTTCTCAAATGGGTGTGCTAAGGAGTAATCAAAGCTACAGAATAAATATGCACATCTTCTTGTAGCACCAATTTACTAGAATAACTTAAAAAGAAATATGTTTTTTAAAACTTAAAAACAATTATCATGAAGTAAATATAAAATTTGCATGAATTTTAAATAGAAAATGAAATTTCAAAGAAATTGTAAAGATTTATGTAGCCTGCTTTTTGGGTCATCTCCTCCCCTCCTCCCATGAGGGAACATGCTTTCCTTCCTCTATCATTCTGACTACAGTAGTGTAAAAAATTAATAAGTAGTGCACTTTACAAGGTTGCCTTTTAAAAAAACAAAACAAAGATGCATCCGGTTATTTTTTGATTCCTTCATACTGTTGTAGCTTTGTGAAACACAAAAAAGAAGAACAAAATTTTTCTGGTGTCCCTGGATTTACTGAGGCTAATACAGGGATCAAAGAAGAAAAAACTGGAATTCATTGACTTCTTATCTTGAAGTTGTATATGGCAGTGGTTTCTATTGGGATTACTTAGTACTTCAGCAAGAGATTATCCTGTCACTGGTATTTTTTTACTTCACTTTTACATTTATCAGTATCTGTAAAGTGTTGTGTATCTATATTTATGCTAAGTAAATTTGCATTATTTTGGGGAGTGCTATCAGTTTTGATATTTTCCTGAGGTCCTAGTAGTGGGACTTGAAACTAAATATAGTTGTCCCTCAGTATCCATGGCGGGTTGGTTCCAGAAATCTCTGAAGATACCAAAATCTGAGAATGCTTAAGTCCCTTATGTGAAATGGCGTAGTACAATGAATACAGTGGGCTCTCGTTATCTGCAGGTTTCACATCCTTGGATACTGTAATGACATAGTGGCAAAAGTAATAGAATTGATTCCAGTTAAGGCAAGCTGATCCCAAGTTGATACACATGAACTTCGTTTTACACTGCATTGTATTTAAGAAAAGGAAAACATTACTTAATGATTATTATGGGATAATGTAGTAAAAGATATTTTGCCAGGCCTCACTGTATATTTGATGAAATTAAATACTTCGGGTTTTTAAGTATGATAATGCATTGGGTTATGTTAAAAAGAATGTCCTGCAGGAGTTGAGGAAGGTGGCAGAAGAGTAAGACGTGGAGATCACCTTCCTCCCCACAGATACATCAGAAATACATCTGCACGTGGAGCTGCTCCTATAGAACACCACAGAATGTTGGCAGAAGACCTCAGACCTCCCAAAAGGCAAGGAACTCCCCACGTACCTGGGTTGGGCAAAAGAAAAAAGAAAAAAACAGAGACTAAAGAATAGGGACGGGACCTTCACCAGTGGGAGGGAGCTGTGAAGGAGGAAAGTTTCCACACACTAGGAAGCCACTTCGTGGGCGGCGACTGCAGGTGGCGGAGGGGGTAAGCTTTGGAGCTGCGAAGGACAGCTCAGCAACAGAGGTGCGGAGGGTAAAGCGGAGAGATTCCGGCACAGAGGATTGGTGCCAACCAGCACTCACCAGCCCGAGAGGCTTGTCTGCTCACCCGCCGGGGCAGGCAGGGGCTGGGAGCTGAGGCTCGGGCTTCGGTCGGATCGCAGGGAAAGGACTGGGGTTGGTGGTGTGAACACAGCCTGAAGGGGTTAGTGCACCACGGCTAGCCGGGAAGGAGTCTGGAAAAAAGTCTGAACCAGCCAAAGAGGCAAGAGACTTTCTTCCCTCTTTGTTTACCTGGTGCGCGAGGAGAGGGGATTAAGAACGCTGCTTAAAGGAGCTCCACAGACGGGTGCGAGCCGCTGCTAACAGCGCGGACCCCAGAGACCGGCATGAGACGCTAAGGCTGCTGCTGCCGCCACCAAGAAGCCAGTGTGCGAGCACAGGTCACTATCCACACTTCCCCCACCGGGACCTTGTGCAGCCCGCCACTGCCAGGGTCCCATGATCCAGGGACAATTTACCCGGGAGAACGCATGGCGCGCCTTAGTTTGGTGCAACGTCATGCCGACCTCTTCCGCCGCAGGCTCCCCGCGCACTCCGTGCCCCTCCCTCCCCCCCGGCCTGAGTGAGCCAGAGCCCCCGAATCAACTGCTCTGTTAACCCTGTCCTGTCTGAGCGAAAAACAGACGCCCTTGGGAGACCTACATGCAGAGGCAGGGCCAAATCCAAAGCTGAACCCCGGGGGCTGTGAGAACAAAGAAGAGAAAGGGAAATTTCTCACAGCAGCCTCAGGAGCAGCGCATTAAATCTCCACAATCAACTTGATGTACCCTGCATCTGTGGAATACCTGAATAGACAACGAATCATCCCAAATTGAGGAGGTGGACTTGGAGAGCAAAATATATTTTCCCCTTTTCCTCTTTTTGTGAGTGTGTATGTGTATGCTTCTGTGTGAGATTTTGACTGTAAAGCTTTGCTTTCACCATTTGTCCTAGGGTTCTGTCCATTGGTTTTTTTTTTTAACTTAAAAATTTTTTTTAATAATTATTTTTTATTTTAATAACTTTATTTTATCTTACTTTATTTTATCCTCTTTCTTTCTTTTCTTTTCTTTTCCTTTCTTTTCTTTTCTTTTCTTTCTTCTTTTTCTCCCTTTTATTCTGAGCCGTGTGGATGAAAGGCTCTTGGTGCTGCAGCCAGGAGTCAGTGCTGTGCCTCTGGGGTGGGAGAGCCAACTTCAGGACACTGGTCCACAAGAGACCTCCCAGCTCCACATAATATCAAACGGCGAAAATCTCCCACAGATCTCCATCTCAACACCAGCACCCAGCTTCACTCAACAACCAGCAAGCTACAGTGCTGGACACCGTATGCCAAACAACTAGCAAGACAGGAACACAACCCCACCCATTAGCAGAGAGGCTGCCTAAAAGCATAATAAGGCCACAGACACCCCAAAACACACCACCAGATGTGGACCTTCCCACCAGAAAGACAAGAACCAGGCTCATCCACTAGAACACAGGCACTAGTCCCCTCCACCAGGAAGCCTACACAACCCACTGAACCAACTTTAGCCACTGGGGACAGATGCCAAAAACAACGGGAACTACGAATTTGCAGCCTGCAAAAAGGAGACCCCAAACACAGTAAGATAAGCAAAATGAGAAGACAGAAAAACACACAGCAGTTGAAGGAGCAAGGTTAAAACCCACCAGACCTAACAAATGAAGAGGAAATAGACAGTCAATCTACCTGAAAAAGAATTCAGAATAATGATAGTAAAGATGATCCAAAATCTTGGAAAAAGAATAGACAAAATGCAAGAAACATTTAACAAGGACCTAGAAGAACTAAAGAGGAAGCAAGCCATGATGAACAACACAATAAATGAAATTAAAAATACTCTAGATGGGATCAATAGAATAACTGAGGCAGAAGAACGGATAAGTGATCTGGAAGATAAAATAATGGAAATAACTACTGCAGAGCAGAATAAAGGAAAAAGAATGAAAAAAACAGAGGACAGTCTCAGAGACCTCTGGGACAACATTAAACGCACCAACATTCAAATTATAGGGGTCCCAGAAGAAGAAGAGAAAAAGAAAGGGACTGAGAAAATATTTGAAGAGATGATAGTTGAAAACGTCCCTAATATGGGAAAGGAAATAGTTAATCAAGTCCAGGAAGCACAGAGAGTCCCATATAGGATAAATCCAAGGAGAAACATGCCAAGACACATACTAATCAAACTATCAATAATTAAATACAAAGAAAACATTAAAAGCAGCAAGGGAAAAACAACAAGTAACACACAAGGGAATCCCCATAAGGTTAACAGCTGATCTTTCAGCAGAAGCTCTGCAAGCCAGAAGGGACTGGCAGGACATATTAAAGTGATGAAGGAGAAAAACCTACAACCAAGATTACCCAGCAAGAATCTCATTCAGATTTGATGGAGAAATTAAAACCTTTACAGACAAGCAAAAGCTGAGAGAGTTCAGCACCACCAATCTGACTTTAAAACAAGTGCTAAAGGAACTTCTCTAGGCAGGAAACACAGGGAAGGAAAAGACCTACAATAACAAACCCAGAACAGTTAAGAAAATGGGAATAGGAACATACATATCGATAATTACCTTAAATGTAAATGGATTAAATGTTCCCATCAAAAGACACAGACTGGCTTAATGGATACAAAAACAAGACCCATATATATGCTGTCTACAAGTGACCCACTTCAGACCTAGGGACACATACAGACTGAAAGTGAGGGGATGGAAAAAGATATTCCATGCAAATGGAAAAAAAAAGAAAGTGGGAGTAGCAATTCTCATATCAGACAAAATAGACTTTAAAATAAAGTCTATTACAAGAGACAAAGAAAGACACTACATGTTGATCAAGGGATTGATCCAAGAAGAAGATATAACAATTGTAAATGTTTATGCACCCATGATAGGAACACCTCTATACATAAGACAGATACTAACAGCCATAAAAGGGGAAATCGACAGTAACACATTCATAGTAGTTGACTTTAACACCCCACTTTCACCAATGGGCAGATCATCCAAAATGAAAATAAATAAGGAAACACAAGCTTTAAATGATACATTAAAGAAGGTGGACTTAATTGATATTTATAGGACATTCCATCCAAAGACAACAGAATGCACATTTTTCTCAAATGCTCATGGAACATTCTCCAGGATAGATCATATCTTGGGTCACAAATCAAGCCTTGGTAAATTTAAGAAAATTGAAACCATCAAGTATCTCTTCCGACCACAACACTATGAGATTAGATATCAGTTACAGGAAAAGATCTGTAAAAAATACAAACACATGGAGGCTAAACTATACACTACTTAATAACGAAGTGATCACTGAAGAAATGAAAGAGGAACTCAAAAAATACCTAGAAACAAATGAAAAGGGAGACACGATGACCCAAAACCTATGGGATGCAGCAAAAGCAGTTCTAAGAGGGAAGTTTATAGCAATACAATGCTACCTTAAGAAACAGGAAACATCTCAAATAAAGAACCTAACTGTGCACCTAAAGCAATTCAAGAAAGAAGAACAAAAAAACCCCAAAGTTAGCAGAAGGAAAGAAACCATAAAGATCAGATAAGAAATAAGTGAAAAAGAAATGAAGGAAATGATAGCAAGGATCAGTAAAACTGAAAGCTGGTTCTTTGAGAAGATAAAATTGATAAACCCTTAGCCAGACTCATCAAGAAAAGAAGGGAGAAGATTCAAGTCAATAGCATTAGAAATGAAAAAGGAGAAATAACAACTGACACCAGAAATACAAAGGATCATGAGAGGTTACTACAAGCGACTCTATGTGGATAAAATGAACAACCTGGAAGAAATGGAAAAATTCTTAGAAATGCCCAACCTGCCGAGACTGAACCAGGAAGAAATAGAAAATATGAACAGACCAATCACAAGCACTGAAATTGAAACTGTGATTAAAAATCTTCCAACAAACAAAAGCCCAGGACCAGATGGCTTCACAGGCGAATCCTATCAAATACTTAGAGAAGAGCTAACACCTATCCTTCTCAAACTCTTCCAAAATATAGCAGAGGGAGGAACACTCCCAAGCTCATTCTACGAGGCCACCATCACCCTGATACCAAAACCAGAAAAAGATGTCACAAAGAAAGAAACCTACAGGCCAATATCACTGATGAACACAGATGTAAAAATCTATGTGAAAATCTATGTAAAAGGATTCTTCAGTATACGCAAATCAATGTGATACACCATATTAACCAATTGAAGGAGAAAAACCATACGATCATCTCAATAGATGCAGAGAAAGCTTTCGACAAAATTCAACACTGATTTATGATAAAAACCCTGCAGAAAGTAGGCATAGAGGGAACTTTCCTCAACATAAGAAAGGCCATATATGACAAACCCACAGCCAACATCATCCTCAATGGTGAAAAACTGAAACCATTTCCACTAAGATCAGGAACAAGACAAGGTTGCCCACTCTCACCCCTCTTATTCAACATAGTTTTGGAAGTTTTAGCCACAGCAATCAGAGAAGAAAAAGAAATAAAAGGAATCCAAATCAGAAAAGAAGAAGTAAAGCTGTCACTGTTTGCAGATGGCATGATACTATACCTAGAGAATCCTAAAGATGCTACCAGAAAACTACTACAGCTCATCAATGAATTTGGTGAAGTAGCAGGATACAAAATTAATGCACAGAAATCTCCGGCATTCTTATACACTAATGATGAAAAATATGAAAGTGAAATCAAGAAAACACTCCCATTTATCATTGCAAAAAAAAGAATAAAATATCTAGGAATAAACTTACCTAAGGAGACAAAGGACCTGTATACAGAAAATTATAAGTGATGAAAGAAATTAAAGATGATACAAATAGATGGAGAGATATACCATGTTCTTGGATTGGAAGAATCAACATTGTGAAAATGACTCTACCACCCAATGCAATCTACAGATTCAATGCAATCCCTATCAAACTACCACTGGTATTTTTCACAGAACTAGAACAAAATATTTCACAATTTGTATGGAGACACAAAAGAGCCCGAATAGCCAAAGCAATCTTGAGAACAAGAAATGCAGCTGGAGGAATCAGACTCCCTGACTTCAGACTATACTAAAAAGCTACAGTAATCAAGCCAGTATGGTACTGGCACAAAAACAGACATATAGATCAATAGAACAGGATAGAAAGCCCAAGTATAAACCCACGCACATATGGTCACCTTATCTTTGATAAAGGAGGCAAGAATATACAGTGGAGAAAAGATAGCCTCTTCAATAAGTGGTGCTGGGAAACTGGACAGGTACATGTAAAAGTATGAAATTAGAACAGTCCCTAATACCATACACAAAAATAAACTCAAAATGGATGAAAGACATAAATGTAAGGCCACACGCTATCAAACTCTTAGAGGGAGACATAGGCAGAACGCTCTATGACATAAATCACAGCAAGATCCTTTTTGACCCACCTCCTAGAGAAATGGAAATAAAAACAAAAATAAACAAGTGGGACCTAATGAAACTTAAAAGGTTTTGCACAGCAAAGGAAACCATAAACAAGACCAAAAGACAACCTTAAGGATGGGAGAAAATATTTGGAAACGATGCAACTGGCAAAGGATTAATCTCCAAAATTTAGAAGCAGTTCATGCAGCTCAATAGCAAAAAAACAACCCAATCCAAAAAAATGGGCAGAAGACCTAAATAGACATTTCTCCAAAGAAGATATACAGATTGCCAACAAACACATGAAAGAATGCTGAACATCATTAATCATTAGAGAAATGCAAATCAAAACTACAATGAGATATCATCTCACACCGGTAAGAATGGACATCATCAAAAAATCTAGAAACAATAAATGCTCTAGAGGGTGTGGAGAAAAGGGAACCCTCTTGCACTGTTGGTGGGAATGTAAATGGATACAGCCACTATGGAGAACAGTATGGAGGTTCCTTGAAAAGCTACAAATAGAACTACCATACGACCCAGCAATCCCACTACTGGGCATATACCCTGAGAAAACCATAATTCAAATAGAGTCATGTACCAAAATGTTTATTGCAGGTCTGTTTACAGTAGCCAGGACATGGAAACAACCTAAGTGTCCATCAACAGATGAATGGATAAAGAAGATGTGGCACATATATACAATGGAATATTACTCAGCCATAAAAAGAAACGAAATTGAGTTATTTGTAGTGAGGTGGATGGACCTAGAGTCTGTCATACACAGTGAAATAAGTCAGAAGGAGAAAAAAAAATACCGTATGCCAGCACATGTGTATGGAATCTAAGGAAAAAAAAAAGGTCATGAAGTTAGTACCTAGGGGTAAGATGGGAATAAAGACACAGACCTACTAGAGAATGGACTTGAGGATATGGGTAGGGGTTGGGTAAGCTGTGACAAAGTGAGAGAGTGGCATGGACTTATATACACTACCAAACGTAAAATAGATAGCTAGTGGGAAGCAGCCACATAGCACAGGGAGATCAGCTAGGTGGTTTGTGACCACCTAGAGGGGTGGGATAGGGAGGGTGGAAGGGAGGGAGATGCAAGAGGTAAGAGATATGGAAACACATGTATATGTATAACTGATTCACTTTGTTATAAAGCAGAAACTAACACACCATTGTAAAGCAATTATACTCCAATAAAGATGTTAAAAAAAATGTCCTTATCCTTTAGAGATATATCCTGAAATACTTATGGATGAAATGATTTGATATCTGGAGTTTACTTCAGAACAGTGTGGGAGTTCTTTGGGGGTGGGTTAATGGGGGTGAAACAAAAAAGGCTACCACTTGGTATTTGTTGAAGAGGGTATTGTGTTTATGGCTGTTCATTTTACTGTTATCTCTTGTATATGCTTGAACTTTTTCATAAAGTAAAAAAGTTGTTCTGCCAAAAGAAAAGTGACTTGGAGGGATTGTAAGCTTTAGGATAATATCTTCATGTTCTAATGGACTATAGGAGTAGAGGAGTGGGGATGAGACTATTACAAGGAAGTTGTAACAGTAATCACCGTAATGTTATGTAATGCAATATAATTGGGTTACAATATAATTGGTAAATTTTTGTCTATATTTTTGTCTACATTTTAAAACTTAAAGTAGTTTATTAAATTTTCTTCGTTAAAAGCCTTAGCTGAAGTCTTGGAATAATGGTTTCCTAAAAATAATCAATTTTCTAACTAAGATAAAATAAACTTGTAAGGAATTAACTTCGTGTGCTAAGTTTGAATAACTGAAGAGAAGTGTCATTTTGGCAAAGAGGTACTAACAGCTTTCTTTTTTTTAAGCAATATTTAAACAAAATCAGAAACCCAAAAATGTACAAAAAATGTATTAAGCAAAAAGAAAAGGCCAGTTAGATGATGTGTCATTTTCTGTGTGTATTGATGCAATCTGTTTTTTGCAATGACTTTTTACTCTTTATTCTGCCTTTATTGTCCCAATAGAACAGCATGTGATGATAATGTTTAAATATGGCTTTTTTATTATTAATATATAAGCTTCAGGTGTACAACATTATAATTTGGCATCTTTATGCACTACAAAGTGATCACCTCCTAAAGTCTAGTTACCATTCATCACCATATACTTGACCTCCTTCACCCCTTTCACCCACCTCCAGCTCCCTTCCCCTCTGATAACTAACCACTGATCTGTTCTTTATATCTATGAGATTGTTTTTGTTTTGTTTGTTCATTTGTTTTGTTTTATATTCCACATATGAGTGAAATCATATGGTATTTGTGTTTTTCCTTCTGGTTTACTTAACATAATATCCTCAAGGTCCATCCATGCTGTCACAAATGGCAAGATTCATTTTATGGCTGAGTAGTATTCCATTGTGTGTTTTATACACACACACACATGCACCCCACATCTTCTTGGTCCATTCATTGATTGATGGAAACTTAGGTTGTTTCCATATCTTGCCTATTGTAGATAATGCTGCAGCGAACACAGAGGTGCATGTATCTTTTCAAATTAGTGTTTTTGTGTTCTTTGGATAAATACCCAGAAGTGGGATAGCTGGATCGTATGGTAGATCTAGTCTTAATTTTCTGAGGAATCTCCATACTGTTTTACACTGTGGCTGCACCAGTTTACAATACCACCAACAGTGTATGAGGGTTCCCTTTTCTACACAACCTGTCCAGCACTTCTTATTTCTTATCTTTTTGATAAAAGCCATTTTAACAGTTGTGGGGTGATATCTCATTGTAGTTTTGATTTGTATTTCCCTGATAATTAGAGATGTTGAGCACCTTTTCATGTGTGGTTTGGCCATCTCTATGTCTTCTTTGGAAAAATATCTTTTTAGATCCTCTGCCCAGTTCTTAAATATTTAGTTATTTGGCTGCATCAGGTCTTAGTTGTGGCACGTGGGATCTTTGTTGCAACCCACGAGCTCTTTGTTGCAGTGCGTGGGCTTCTCTACTTGTCGCACACGGGCTCCAGGGTGTGTGTGCTCAGTAGTTGAGGCACGCGGGCTCTAGAGCGCGTGGGCTTAGTTGCCCTGAGGCATGTGGAATCTTAGTTCCCTGACCAGGGATCGAACCCATGTCCCCTGCACTGGGAGGTGGGTTCTTAACCACTGGACCACCAGGGAAGCCCCTCCAGTTTTTAATTGGGTTGTTTGGGTTTTTTTGTTGTTGAGTTGTATGAGTTCTTTATATGTTTTGGACATTAACCTCTTATCAGATATAATTCGCAAATATCTTTTCCCATTCAGGTTGCCATTTCTTTTTGATGGTTTCCTTTGCTGTTCAGAAGCTTTTTAGCTTGCTGTAGTCCCATTTGTTTATTTTTGCTTTTGTTTCCTTTGCCTTTGGACTCAAATCCACAGAGACATCGCTAAGACTAAGGTCAATGACATTATCACCTATGTTTTCTCCTAGGAATTTTTTGGTTTCAGGTCTTACATCCAGGTGTTTACTCATTTTGAGTTAATTTTTATGTATAGTGTAGATAGTGGTCTAGTTTCATTCTTTTGCATGTGGCTGTCCAGTTTTCCCAGCACCATTTATTGAAGGGACTATCCATTCTCCATTGTTTGTTCTTGGCTTCTTTGTTATAAATTAATTGACCATATATGTGTGGGTTTATTTCTGGGTTCTCAGTTCTGTTTCATTGATCTCTGTATCTGTTTTGTGCCAGTACCATACTATATAGCTTGTAATATAGTGTGAAATCAAGGAGCATGATACCTCCAGCTTCGTTCTTCTTTCTCAAGTTTTGGCTATTCAGGATCTTTTGTGTCCTGTACAAATTTTAGAATTATTTGTTCTAGTTCTGTAAAACATGCCATTGTAATTTTGACAAGTATTACATTGAATCTGTAGATTGTTTTGGGTAGTATGGACATTTTAACAATATTCTTCCAATCCATGAGCATGGAATATCATTTCGTTTATTTGTGTTCTCTTTAATTTCTTTCATCATTATCTTATAGTTTTCAGTATACAGGTCTTTCACCTCCCTTGGTTACATGTTTTCTTAGGCATTTTGTTATTCTGGAGGAAGTTGTAAATGGAATTTTTAAAATTTCTCTTTATGATAGTTCATTGTTAGTGTATAGAAATGCAACAGATTTCTGTATATTAATTTTGTATCTGTGGCTACTGAATTCATTTATTAGTTCTAGCAGTTTTTTGGTGGCGCCCTTAGGGTTTCCTCTATGTAATATCATGTCACCTGCAAATAATGACAGTCTTACTTCTTCCTTTCCAGTTTGGATTCCTTTTATTTCTTTTTCTTGCCAAATTGCTGTGTGGCTAGGACTTCCAATACTGTGTTAAATAAAAGTGGCAATAGTGGGCATCTTTGTCTTGTTCCTGACAGCTTTTCACTTGAGGTGCATTCCCTTTATACCCACTTTGTTGAGAGTTTTTATCATAAATGGAAGTTGAATTTTATCACATTCTTTTTTTGCATCTGTTGAGGTGATCATATGATTTTTTTCCCCTTTGTTATATTAATGTGGTGTGTACATTGATTAATTGGCAGATATCGAACCATCCTTGCATCTCTGGAATAAATCCCACTTTGTCATGGTGTATAATCCTTTTTATATATTGTTGAATTTGGTTTGCTAATATTTTGTTAAGGATTTCTGCATCTATGTTCATCAGTGATATTGGCCTGTAATTTTTTTTGTGTGTGTATGTGGTGTCCTTGCCCAATTTTGCTATCAGGGTAGTATGGACATTTGGTTGGCCTCATAAAACATGTTTAATATGGCTTTGTTTTAAGAACAGAGAAATACTGCATAAGCTATTAGTCTTCCCACTTAAACAGGCATGAAGAGTATGTAAAGTTAAAATGTAGATTATGACAAAATGAAGTATGTTTTATTGTTAAGATTAAAGATTTTGTTGGATCATAAACCCTACCCTTAATCCAGGAGTAATTTAATTTGCCAAGATAAAAATATTAATATGCCAAGAAACAACCACATACTTTGCTGGCATGTCTACTAGAGGATTTTTATTTCTTTACTCTTTTTTCAGTGTATGCATTGTGTATGGGTGTGTGTGTGTGTGTGTGTGTGTGAGAGAGAGAGAGAGAGAGAGAGAGAGAGAGAGAGAGAGAAAGAGAGAGAGAGAGACGGATTGATTATAGCAGAGCCTTGGCATTTCCAGGGGATAGATCCTGAAGGTATGCTGACTTAACATGGATATAGAGTCATCCTTTGATTAAAGGGCAGTGGTAACATACATAGCTGGTCCAAGGACTCAGCTCCATATACAGTCCTCCTGAATTTTTAGGAGACTTCGTGAAGATAGCTGCAAGGAATTCCCTGCTGGCCAGGGCACATCTCACAGTTGCAGCTGCTGTTTGTTACCCATGAGGAAAGTATTAAACTGTAGAGTCATGTATTTAGGTTGCTCTTCTCACTTATCCCAGATAGGATGCTCTGAACTTGCCCAACAAGGCATTTCCTCCGAAGTACCTCTCTTCTGGTTGTTATTGTGGTCAGATAAGTGAGATGAAAGAGATGGGAATATTATGGAGTTTTGGTAGTATTAGTGATAGTGCTTGATTAATAGAGTGTTTAATATTACATGTCACATATTGTTATGTGAGGATATGATGTGAGGGTATGAAGAATACTGAGAAATATATATTATCTGAGACTGTCTTCATGAATATTTTCACTCACTTGACAAAATCGAATACCTGCTCTGTGCCAGGCATTATACTAGGTAATTGGGAGATCACTATGTTCATAAGGCAGCTAAGATAGCTAATAAAAGTTTCATTGTTTGTAATTTACTGATTTCCTCTAGAGCTGTACAGAATTTATTTTCCCACCAGGTGAAGGCAGCTATGTTACTGTTAACACTTATTATCTGATCCCTAATTTTCCAGTTCTTTCTACCACTTATCACTTGGTTGCTTTCCTCTGGATGTGTTTACTTATTAATGGCACACTTCAGAGGAGGAGCTTTGGAGTTAACACAATATTCCAAGAGAGACTTGGAGTAGAGTAGAATGCCTCTCCCCTAATTTTGCACATTATATTACTGTTAATGCAGTTACCTTAAATTTTTGACACATGTTCAATGGGTAGTAACTTAAAATTCTGTATGAGTAGATAAGGTATATCTCCTTCATTTTAAATTTAAACATTTGAATTTTTCAAACTAAGTGGAGAACTTTATGTTTGTTAACTTCCATCCCTCTATGTGCTGTTAATCATCTGTCTAGGAATCTGCTTCACATCAATTTTTCCTTACATTTCCTTTGGCTTCTGAATCTCCCTTTCTACTGGTTCCCGTTTCTCAACCTATTTCCAATTTAAAGACTTGCCAAGTTTCTCTCAGTTTAAAAATACCCTTTATTGATTCTGTGTCCTATTCTGAATGCTTCCATATTTCTCTCTCTATTCCCCCCATATTTCTCTTAAGTATTAATGTACCTTAAGGGTCTATCCTTGTTCCATTCCACCCTACCCTGTTACATATGGTCTCTTTGGATAATCACCTTTTGTTTGGTTTTGACTGTCCATTTTACATGTGCTGTTGACTTTCAAAGCAGCAGCCTCATTCCTAACTTCTGTTGAATCTACATTTGATTGCTTATAAAGGATGAAAGTCAGGTTAATTGGCTTGGTTAACAGAGCTCACTGTGATTTGGCCCAAGGTAGCCTATACCTTTCCCAGTACCTTGTACTATAATGATACTTTGATGCTTGTAATTTTTGTGAACTTCATCATTTCATGTCTCTTTGCCTTTGCCATTTCTCTCAGTTGCTTGCCTCTTAGTCTTCTGTTTGTCCCTTAGACTTCTGCATAGGCGTTATCTCCTGTGAAGTCTTCCCTGACAGTTACTTACTCCTCCCTCCTCTGTATTTCTCATTCTTATACATACATCTGCTATTGCAGCTGTCACATTACTTTATACATATCTGTTTGTCTTTCTTACTGATTTGTGAGTTATTTACAGCCAGGAGCTAGATCTTATTCATTTTAGTATTCCTAATGCTTAGCACACTTTCTGGCACATAGTGTATTCTCACTGAGTATTAAATTGAACTTAACTAGTTTTGAGCTTATTGAAATAAGATGAAGTATGATGAGAAGGATATGATTGAGTTTTTGGATCCTGGTTTTATCAGAATATTAGCTACTTTATCTTTGTGTCGTTCGTATATGTATATGAATATCAGTCTGTTAGTTAACACTCTTTGAGTGTCCTGAGATTTGGAATTGTATCATATTCACTTCTGTATTGCTAGTACCTAACACAGTGCCTGCCAAACGTCAGGCTACCAGTGTTTTTTGAACTGAAGCAAGTCAAGTTGAAATTAGATGAAGGCATTCATGCTGCAATGATTCTGTATGACTGGTAACATTCATCTTTATTTATGTATTTAATCTTTAAGAATAAGTCAGAGAAATTTTGTCACTTGCCTTATTGAAGTCCAGATGTAGGAAATATATGTTATATTCCTGACATGCAAGTCAAATCATCTGTTAAAAAATGGGCATCATTTATTCATAATGGTATCAGTTCTCCTTCTAAAGATCTATTGGCCAGCATCTCTTCAAGAATTTGTTCTAAAATTTGTTATGAATTGATAGCAAAGTAATAGTTGTCTTAATTTATCTATTTTTCTCCTCTTTTGAAGTGCTTCTAGCATTCCTTGTATTGAAAAAAAAAATCCCTTAGTATCTTTGATGGTTCTTGGTGCAAGACATAAATTTACAGATTCAAGAAGCTTGAGGAACAGAACACCAAGGAGGATTAATACAAAGACACATAGGAACATAAAAGTCAAACTCCGGAAAACCAAAGATAAAGAGAAAAGTCTTAAAAATATTCAGAGGAAAAAAAAAGACATTCCATGAAGAGAACAATGACAAGAATGTTAGTTAACTTCTCATCAGAAACAATGAAATACAGGGGACAGTGGAATGATATCTTTAAGTACTGAAAATAATTATCAAAACAGAATTTTATATCTAGCAAAATTATCTTTCAAAAGTGAAAGTGAATACATTTTCAGAAAATAAAACCTGAGAGAATTTGTTGCCAACAGACCTGCACTTTATAAGAAGTGTTGATGGAAGTTCTTTAGGCTGAAGAGAAACAATACCAGATGGATGTGGATCTATGGAAGAATGAAGAGAACTGAAAATGGCATATACAGGCATATTTTGGAGATATTATGAGTTTGTTTCAGACCACCACAGTGAAGTGAATATCACAGTAAAGTGAATCACATGAATTTCTTGGTTTCCCAGTGCATATAAAGTTATGTAATACTATGCTGTAGTCCGTTAAGTGTGAAATAGCATTATGCCTACAAAAGCAATGTACATACCTTAATTAAAAAATACCTTATTGCTAAAAAATGCTAACCATCATCTGAGCCTTCAGTGAGTTGTAATCTTTTTGCTGTTGGAGGGTTTGAAATATTGCAAGGATTACCAAAATGTGACACAGAGATAAAGTGAGCACATGCTGTTGGAAAAATGGCACCAACATACTTGCTTAATTTGTAGAAAAAATAATACAATATCTGTGAAGCACAGTAAAATGAAGTATTCCTGTATGTGGCTAAATATAAAAAAATTGTATTTCTCTTTGCATATTTTCTTTAAAAAACAAGTAATACAGAAAACAAAAACATTACATTGCAGAGTTTTATATTTGATGTAGAAGTTAAAATACAGTTGGCTCAGGACTTCCCTGGTGGTCCAGTGGTAAAGAATCTGCCTTCTAATGCAGGGGATATGGGTTCGATCCCTGGTTGGGGAACTAAGATCCCACATGCCATGGGGCACCTAAGCCCATGCGCCACAACTACTGAGCTCCCATGCCTCAGCTGGAAAGAAGCCCAAGTGCCGCAGTGAAGAGCCCACATGCCACAACGAAAAGATCCCGCATGCCTCAGCGAACTTCCGTGTGCCTGCAACTAAGACCCGATGCAGCCAAAATAAATAAATAAAAAAAAATACAGTTGACCCTTGAACAATGTCTGTTTGAACTGCATGGGTCCACTTAGTCCACTTATACATGGATTTTTTTCAATAAATGTGTATACTACAGTACTGTGTGATCCATAGTTGGTTGAATCCACTGTGAAGTTATACACAGATTTTCAGCTGCATGGAGGGTTGGCACCCTGACCCTCATGTTGTTCAAGGGTCAACTCTATGACAAGAAGCTGAAAGAAAAGAAGTAACTGAACTCTCCTGTAAGGTTCTTACATTATATGGGATGTAGTAATAATATTAACTGAAGGTAGACTAATAAGTTATGGATATATATCATAATTTTTAGAACAACCAAATAGAATAATAAATAGAAGAACTATATAGTTAAAAAGTCAATAGAGGAGGTAAAATGGAATACTAAAAATAGGCTCAACCTTAAAGAATGCTGATAAAGAAGAATAACTAAACAAGAGAATTGGGACAGATTACAAACAAAAAAGATGTTAGACTTAAACTCAGCCATATTAATAATTACATTAAATATAAATAGACTAAACAGTGATCAGAAGGTAGAGACTGTCAGATTGGATAAAAAAGAAAAACTGATCTGTATTGCTTACAAGAGGGGCATTTGAAATATAAAGACCCAGTTAGGTTGGAAATAAAAGGATGAAAAAAGCTGTGTTATATAGACACTAATCATACCAAAGTTGGTGTGATTAATTAACACATTTTTGACCGGAGACATATTACGGCCACAGGCATTAGTTTCTGCAAAAACCCCTTGGTCAATAATGTGTTACTGTCAGTCCAAGTAGACTTTAAGATAAGGAATATTACTAGAAATAAGGAAGTTCTGGCCTACTATTTTTCTGCTTTTTAATCCTGGGTAAATCATATGGCCTTCTTTTGATTTCTCATCTATAAATTGCAATTAATATTTGAGTTTTTATGTTAGGCACTTTACCTGCATTATCATCAGTCCTTGTAGTAGCCTTGCAAGATGATTGTTATTCCCATTGAATGGGTGAGAATACTGAGGTTCAGAGAGGTAAGTAACTTTCCTAAAGTCACAGGGCTAGTAAGTGGCAAAATGTGGATTTAAAGCCAGTTCTGCTTTGATTCAGAGTTGATTTTTTTCACTATACATTGTTTCTTGCCAATATACCCTCCTGAAAAGGACTGTATCCATATATTTTGCTTCTGTATAGACACACCTAATTGGAAGATCTCTCCCGGATTACCTACCTATTTAATCATGCCCTTTTGGAACCCATTCTTCTTTAAGTCAAAAAAAAATAGTTGTATTCAAATGTTATTAATAGGTTGTGATTGAGACTTTTCAGTGTTGGCATTATGATTTTACTACTAATCAGTACATTTCAAAGATGCCGTCTCCTGAAATACTTTAAATGCAGCCCCAAATTCCCCTAGGTCAGTGTCGATTTGCTTCCATTTTGATTAAGCTAAATGAAAAGACAAAGTAGTTTAGATCATTGAAGTCCACGTGGGAAAGATATTGGCATTTTGTCGCCTACTGTGAATTCTTCATATGATAAATTGCATAATGTATATTATTTGCTTCTTAAAGTTGTAGACTGTGCATTACTGACACTTGTTTAATCTTTTTCATCACGTTTGTAGTTTCTGGTCAGACTGAATACTTATAAACTTTAGTTTACAGTAATGCTATAAAAAGCTAAGTATGATTTGTTTTTGTCTATTAAAGAATTTTACAAACCTCCAGATGTACTTTGTTGCCTGAAATGCTATGAAGCCTGAGAGCAGGACTATATCTCTTACCCACTGTATTTCCAGACACTGCTGGCACGTGGTAGACACTCAATTAAATACTTTTTGGTAGTTTTATTATTATTCTTTCTGATTATTGTTCCTAAAAGTCTTATGTAAAAATTAGTGGTGTAATGCAGTTCCCATAAAGATATATTAAGTGTTTGCTCCCTCTTGTGGATATAAAGGAGAATGTAAGCTCTTATAATAAGTCTATTCTCTTGTTTCTTTTTCTAAAAGGTGAACCATATTTTTTCCCTTTTTGGAAGGATATTAATCCATACAGCTTTATCAACTCAGTAAAATGTTTAGTCCACATACACTCCTAAAACACACAGAATTCGTGCTCAAGTATCATTGTGTAATGTTCAAGATAAATTTGGACATTTTTGTATATTTGGACAAATTTGTATATTATTATTCAAGCCAGAACTTAGTAGCACTTTTTGAGCACACCCTTTCTAATATTCTGCATATAAATTACATGAATTGTGAAATAACTTAATTTGTTTTAATTCCAGAACCACATTAGATATTTTTGTATGTATGTGAGAGTATTATTGAGAGTATAATTTCCTAATTGTGTTAAGCATTCCTTGATCAAAGTAAAAATAAAAGCTTAATCAATTTGCTTGCCTTCCACAGCTTTTAATATTAGAACACCTGTCCAAACGGTTTTTTTCTAATGCATAATATATATATATTTAAAAATTAATTAATTAATTTTATTTTTGGCTGTGTTGTGTGTTTGCTGCGCACAGGCTTTCTTTAGTTGCAGCGAGCAGGGACTACTCTTTGTTGTGGTGCATGGACTTCTCATTGCGTGGCTTCTCTTGTTGCAGAGCATGGGCTCTAGGCACGCGGGCTTCAGTAGTTGTGGCATGCGGGCTCAGTAGCTGTGGCTCATGGGTTCTAGAGCACAGACTCAGTAGCTGTGGCGCACCGGCTTAGTTGCTCCGCGGCATGTGGGATCTTCCCGGACCAGGGCTCAAACCCGTGTCCCCTGCCTTGGCAGGCGGATTCTTAATCACTGCACCACCAGGGAAGCCCAGTGCATAATATTTTTATTCTAAAGACTTAATCCAACTGAGACTATAAGCAACTGAGCCTTGGGAATGCTTTGACATGTAGAAAAATCTTTTTAACACGTGTATGTATCCTTGACATTCTTTTCTCTATATAATTAGAGACTTTCATATTACTTTGTTAGACCTCTTCATTTTCTATTTACCTCTGTCATTAATAGAAGTTGACTTTCATTTTAGACTATTTTTGGAATGGAAACAATATTTTCACCGCTTGAGGAGAATTGTACTCTATGTGCCAAAGACAAGTAGCATGCAATAAATGTTCACTTTAGTGTAGATGTTGGACTCTTAATTGGGCTCACTTACTAGACAGGTGTGTGCTCCTGAAACCTGTCTAGCTGTGAAGCATGATCCAGTCTTCAACTCAGCAAAATCACGATTTATCTGTCATTAACTAAAGCAAACAGAAAACCAAAACTTAGTTGTGGTATAATATTCATACAGTAAAGAACACAGATCATAAGAATATAGTTTCATGAACTTGTACAAAATGAGTGCATCCATAAAAAAGACATTCAGGTTAAGAAAACGATATAAGTAGAACTACAGAAGCCTCCTTCTAGTCAGTACCCCGCCCCACCCACGCTCTAAGAAAACCCAATACTTTGAATCTAACATTATATATATTAGTTTTGCCTGAAAAAAACACTATATTATGTGAAACCATATGTAGGCTTTCTTTTTGTATGGTAAAATATGCATAATATAAAATTTACCTTTTTAGCCATTTTTAAATGTACAATTCAGTGGCATTAAGTACACTCTCATTGTTGTGCACCATCACTACCATCTATCCAGAATTTTTTCATCTTCCCAAACTAAATGCCATACCGATTAAATATTGACTCTACCTTCCCCTCTCCCTCCAGCCCCTAGCAACCACCATTCTACTTTCTGTCTCTGTGGATTTGACTTTTCTAGGTACCTCATATAAGTAGAATCATACAACATTTGTCCTTTTGTGTCTGGCTTATTCTGACATAATGACCTCATGGTTCATCCCTGTTATAGCATGTGTCAGAATTTCCTTCC
Source organism: Lipotes vexillifer (assembly GCF_000442215.2). Taxonomy (NCBI): domain Eukaryota; kingdom Metazoa; phylum Chordata; class Mammalia; order Artiodactyla; family Lipotidae; genus Lipotes; species Lipotes vexillifer. The sequence goes on from NW_006786891.1 coordinate 1,653,008, forward strand.
TTTTTAAGGCTGAATAATATTCTGTTGTATGTATATACCACATTTTGTTTATCCATTCATTGGTCAGTGGGCATTTGAGTTGATTCCACCTTTTGACTATTGTGAACAATGCTGCTATGAACATGAATCTACAAATATCTGTTTAAGTCCCTGCTTTAAATTCTTTCTGGTATATACCCAGATGTGGAATTGCTGGGTGAAATGGTAATTCTGTGTTTAATTTTTTGAGGATATGGTAGGTTTTTGTCATATATTTTGTATCCTGTGACCTTAAAAATTTACCTGTCACCGTGGAAGCTTTTTCTTTTTAAAGAATGCAGAGGATTTTCTATGTATAGTTATTTGTTTGTGATAAAGTATATCTTTGTTTCTTTCATGTTAAACCACCTTTGCATTGATGGAAGAAACCCCACTTAGTCATGATGTGTTATCCTTTTTATATGTTCCTGGATTTGGTTTTGTTAAGGATTTTTGCATCTATATCCATGAAGAAAATTAGTCCAGATCTGGAGAAATTGTAGACCTTCTCTCTGCTCCACGTTAGTGAGGTGAGCCAGTGGATCAGTGACAATGTGTATGAGTTACAATAGCACCTTGGGCCATACCTAGACTTTTTGAGGGTAGTTTGTTTGCTGCTTCTCTTCTGCCTTCTAAATCTTGCACACATTTTTCTTATGGCTATTCTTGACCTGAAACCACTGAGGGAAGAAATTTTCAGAAATGTAGTTTCAAGTTAGGTAAGTCTGAGGTCAGCGGATGTCATCTTGGCTATACCTCCTACATCTCTTTGTTTTTCCCCTTGCTGTTACAGCAGACATAGCTTTCTTAGCACAGTCAGACTTGAATTATATTATACCACTTCATGTATAATGAAAGAACTTTATAATAGGAATACGCTTCAATTTATCCCTTCCCAGCCTTTGTTTTATTCTTATATTTTTACTTCTATACATGTTATGAACATCACAGTTCATTGCTATTATTTTTGCTTTAAAGAGTTAATTGTCTTTTAAAAAATACAGAAATGAGAAAAAAATATTTTATATTTACCATTTTTGGCACTCTGTGTAAAGTTCCATCTGGTATCATTTCCCTTCAGCATAAAAAATTTAACTATTTCTTGTACCAAGAAAGATTTGTTGGTGAGAAATTCTCTCAGCCTTTGTTTATCTGAAAATTTCTTTATTTTGCCTTTTAATTATTTATATAATAATTTTTTATTAAGGAGTTAGATGCAGTGTGGTAAACTTAACTGTGTTGGTGTGTAAAACATTTTGGCAAAGAGTATTAAAGAATATCGTTAGGGAAATTAAGTCTCTGCTACTTCATAATTTTGTTACTCTGCTTTTCTCTTGATAAGTAAAATTTATTTTGCTGTTTATAACTAAAAAAATTTTAATTTATGTGAAATGCATATTCAGTGAAATGCACTCATTTTACGTTGACAATTTGATGAGTTTTAATAACTGTATATACCCCTCTAACCATCACCCTAATAAAGATACATAATATTCCATTGTTCCAGAAAGTTTTCCTCATGTTCTATTCTAGTTAGTCCCCATGCCTCATAGGAAACCACTTTTCTCTTTCTATCATGGTAAATTAGTTTTGCCCTTTTTTGTTCTTCATATAAATGAAGTCACACAGTCTTTTGCATCTTGCTTCTTTCCTTCCACATAATGCTTTTGCGTTTCATCCATGTATGAGTATATGTAGTTTTTATTGCTGAGTAGTATTCCATTATCCTAATAAAGATATAGAATATTTTCTTTGCTCTAGAAAGTTTCCTCCAAGGCCTCTTCCAGTCAATCCCTATGCCTCATAGGAAACCACAGGTTTCTATCACCATAGATTAGTTTTGCCTGTTATTGAACTTCATATAAACAAAATCACATAACATGCAGTCTTTTAAGTCTGAATTTTGTTTTCAACCTAATGCTTTTGAGGGTCATCAGATACATATATTATGAATATTTTATCCCAGTCTGTGTCTTGCCTTTTTATTTTGCCTTAGAGCCTGGTGTGTTGTCTGAGTTCTTGCTCCCCTGCTGTTTCTGAAGTATAATTTTTGTCTGGTAAGACAGCCAAAAATTATGCTCTTTTCTTTAGAGGTTTTTTTTAACTTAGGTTTTTAGCTTTCTCACCTGTAGATGCCTAGAATTTAGTAAATGTTACTTACCAGAAAACTGACATTATGTTTGAGGACTCCCAAATTTCATTAATAACATTATGGGGCAAATAATAGTATAAGGCAGAGTAGAATTAAATGCAGACTGATTGTTACAGAGAATCATAAGGGAATAGAAAGAACCGTGTTTTTCAAGGGCTTCTTATATGAGGGATTAAGGCTTAGAATCCAAGTCATCTTTTGGCTTTTTCTCTTTCACATTTCAAAATGGAATGTGATTAAATGCTAAGTAAATCACTCAGATTTTTTTGTTTTGATGCTCTAATTACAGTAGTTTTGGAAAAGCAGTTTCCCAGTGGGCTAAGTCTGAAGAAGAATTGATGCTGGACACTAGAGAGTAGCATTGATTCACCCTATTTGTTATCATATACTTATTTAGGGGGAAATTTAGCATATATTAAAAAATGGTTTTTATTGGCCTGTATAATTTTTTTTTGTTTTTTGTGGTACGCGGGCCTCTCACTGTTGTGGCCTCTCCCGTTGCGGAGCACAGGCTCCGGACGCGCAGGCTCAGCGGCCATGGCTCACGGGCCCAGCCGCTCCACGGCATGTGGGATCTTCCCTGACCGGGGCAAGAACCCATGTCCCCTGCATCGGCAGGCGGACTCTCAACCACTGCACCACCAGGGAAGACCCTGGCCTGTATAATTTTGTACACTTATTTATATGCCTGTGGCATCATAAGCAAAATTCCCTGTTTGGTGTAGTTGAAAGTGAATGGAGAAAAAGACAGCTAAGATTGAATCATAGTTGTTTATGCTAGGTTCTGAATTTCTGTGAAATGTAGCTCAAATAATGAGAGAAGTTGGCTGACTTATAAGGAATCCATGGTCTGGTTCTATGCTTTGCAGATTTATATATTTAATTTTTATTTATTATCCATCAGTGATAATGCTCTAGAAAATTGATTCAGAATAACAGATTCACAGGAGACTCATTTGTTAACTAGAATATTAATTTACAACAGGATAGACACTTTCGTTGGGTTGGCCAAAATGCTCCTTCGGTTTTTAAAGTAAAAATAAAAGGCACATTTTTCATTTTCACCAAGAACTTTATTGAGCAACTGTTCACCGTTTTGTTCCACTACCTTCTGCCATTTTTTCAGGCAGCTTCATAATTCCATCTTACCAAAACGTTTTGTCTTTTTGAACAAAGAACTGTTCCAGGAGCCTTTTCCAGTCTTCCAGGGAATTGAAATTTTTTCCATTAAAGACTGAAATCAATGGAAATCCGAAGGTGCGATGTCTGATGAATACGGCGGATGAATCAGAACTTCCCAGGCAAGCTATAACAGTTTTTACCTGGTCATCAAAGAAACATGCAGTCTTGCATTATCCTGATGGAAGATTATGCGTTTTCTGTTAACTAATTCCGGACGCTTTTGGTTGAGTGCAGCTTTAACTTGGTCTAATTGGGAGCAGTACTTATTGGAATTAATCGTTTGGTTTTCCGGAAGGAGCTCACAATAGAGGACTCCCTTCCAATCCTACCATATACACATCAACATCAATGTGGTTGTTGGTGGTTCATTTTGCTTGCCCCACGATCTCTTCCATTCCACATTATTGTACAGTATCTATAGTTTCCATCGCCCGTCACAATTTGTTTTAAAAAATGGAACGTTTTCATTACGTTTCAGTAGAGAATCGCATGCGGAAATATGGTCAAGAAGGTTTTTTTCACTTAACTTACGTGGAACCCAAACATCAAAGTGATTAATGTAACCAAGCTGGTGCAACCGATTTTCAGTGCTTGATTTGGATATTTAGAGTATGTTGGCTATCTCCCGCGTGGTACAACATTGATTGTTTTCGATTATTGTTTCGATTTGATCACTATCAACTTCAACTGGTCTACCCAACCGTGGAGCGTTGTCCAGCGGGAAAACTCCAGCATGAAACTTCACAAACCACTTTTGATATGTTCGATCAGTCATAGCACCTTCTCCATACACTGCACAAATCTTTTTTTTGCATTTCAGTTGCATTTGTACCTTTCTTGAAATAATAAAGCATAATATGCCGAAAATGTTGCTTTTTCCCCTTCATCTTCAATATTAAAATGGCTACACAAAAATTCACCAATTTTGATCATTTTTTTAAACTAGATTTTAAAAAATTAATTTTTGGTTGCTTTGGGTCTTCGTCGCTGTGTGTGGGCTTCTCATTGCGACGGCTTCTCTTGTTGTGGAGCATGGGCTGTAGGCGCGTGGACTTCAGTAGTTGTGGCCCACGGGCTCAGCAGTTGTGGTGCACGGGCTTAGTTGCTCTGTGGCATGTGGGATCTTCCTGGACCAGCGCTCGAATCTGTGTCCCCTGTATTGGCAGGTGGATTCTTAACCACTGTGCCACCAGGGAAGTCCCAATTATTTTTTTTAAAGCAAGACTCTGAGAGTTTTTTGTTGTTGTTGTTGCTGTTGTTTGTTATTTTTGGCCACACCACACGGCATGTGGGATCTTAGTTCCCCATCCAGGGATCTAACCTGCACCCGCCTGCTCCATTGGAAGTGCAGAGTCTCAACCACTGGACCACCAGGGAAGTCTCTTGATAAGGTTTTTTTTAATTGCATGCTGATATGACAGCTGTCACAATACAGTTTAACAAAATTGTTTCAAACGAAGTTAAAGACAACTAAGTGCTGCTGGAGCCATCTTACGGAAAAAAACAAATAAACTTTTTGGCCAGTGCAATACATTGACCTTTACACAGTACCTTTAGTTATTATTCAGAACATCCTCTTCCTGGTATTAGGATGCCTGAGAAACCAGTGTGGTCATCAGAGCATAGATTGGTAAGCATGAAGCAGAACAGAATAATTGGATTGTTTTGGGGGATGGTTTATCCACGCCATGGTTAAGTCTAGGGAATTATTCCTGTTCCATTTCTAGTGTTTGGATATTCAGACCATCAGTTCCATGATTCCTATCTTTAAGATATCTTTATAGTAGCTTTTTTGGTCAGTAATGGACAAATTCTTACTTCCTGGTTCTTCTTTTCCTATATTATTGGTACCCTTCTGTGAGAAATTTACTTAAGGCATATATTAATATGATTAGTTTGATTGATACTTATCTCCTGTTACTGACAGTTTGCTCTTCTTATTTTTTGCTTTTTGTTTTTTTTTGGATGGTTCTTTTTTTTTTTCACACACACACACACACACACACTGTATTTTATTTTTACAAGACATAAATAAACTGACACCAAGCATTGTAAATGGATGACCACAACAAAAGCAACAATGATTGCAATTACCAAACACGAAACACACTCTTACTATTTCATAATTTTGACATTCAGTCCAGTAATCCTCCACTGTAACAGCTCCTTTACTTTGCAGTGAAAATTGATTTGTATATTTTTTGCCTCTGAGTCCTTGTGGGATTTTTTTTTAAATTATTCAAACAGAAAGTCACAAAAATTATAATCATCCTCATCAGTTCACTCAGTCCCATGTAATTAATTATTTTTTCATCTTGATCTTTTGTTAACACTTTTATGAATTCATCAGTTTTCCATTAGAGTTCTGAAAATGCTTATTCATTCAGTTCAGCAGTATAGTCAGTTACCAGAAACCTGCACTTGTCAGAGTCTTTTCCATGAATTCCTTGAAGATGAAACCCTTTTATAGGAACATTTTTGCAAAAGCATCAGAGTACACCCAGAACTGTCTGTAAATGACAAAAGACTTAAAAATGACCACGGTTAAAGATTTGATGAAAGTTCATAATAATGCAATTGACAAGGAAATTTAGTTACTTCTGAGATATACATTTTAAAGTAATAACTAGAATTATGACTTATAACATGATACCAGAACCTATAAGATTTTTAGAAATTTCATGTAATGTCTGAAACACTTATATTAACATATTTCCATATAAATAACCCAAAAATTTAGTATTAGTTGTTTGTTTGTTTGTTTGTTTTTTATACTGCAGGTTCTTATTAGTCATCAATTTTATACACATCAGTGTATACATGTCAATCCCAATCGCCCAATTCAGCACACCACCATCTCCACCCCACTGCGGTTTTCCCCCCTTTGAATTTTTTATTACTCAAAAAGTTTCACTTTTTAAAATTTAATTTAACTTAATTTTATTGGGGTATAGTTGTTTTACAATGTTGTGTTAGTCCCGGCTGACATGTTTTTTCGTTTTAGACAGCCTTTAAGAACTTTAGGTCTCATAGTAAGAACTCCTTGAAGTCAGCCTGGGCGCACGCCACGTGCAGATTTTGGTGCTTTTCCAACCTTGGTATAAAGTAAACAGTTCTATTACCAGGGGTTTAGGACAGCTTGGTTTTGTTAGAGCCTGTATTATAGGACAGCCTACAATGGTATGTCAAACACTGGACCATCCTGAATGCCTCTAGATACTGTCCCTGGAAGAGGAAAAAGAAGCGACAGTTTGCTCTTGATGAAACTGGGAAACAACCCAAGACTTCCTAAGACTGTGCTACAGATACTCTTCCTTTTTTGATGTAAACACCTTGATGAAATTTGCAGGGTTGTAGTGGAAAGATTGGGTGCTTTGGTTTTCTGGCTGTAGATTCAGATTCTAGTTTGGCCACCGAGTAGATGAGCAACTTGGGTATGTGGCTTGATCTCTTTAAGCTTAAGTTTTCTCATCAGTGGTACTTTATCTTGTAAGGATAATGAGACAGTTATGAATTAATGTGACTAAAACACTTGAAAAGTGTGTAAGAAATGTATTTGTATAAAAATCACCCATCTCTTTATCCTTTCAATAAGTATTAATTGAGTGATCTACTTATGTGCCAGGCAATTTGCTATGAATGGGGTTACAACACTGACCGTGATAGTGATCTCTTCACTTATAGCATTTACAGTTTAGTGGGTAATAGAGGCACATAAACAGGCAGTTATAATACTGTGTGCTAAGTGCTATAGTAGGTGATAAAAGCATATTCATAAGTGTTTTTAGATGTGCCTTAACAAATGCAGTGTCAAAATCTTTAACACTTTTCAAGGCTTAAGTCCCCCAACTTAGTAACAGTGCCTGGTTCATTTCTGTGAATTGAATACATGCATGACTTACATGAAGGAAATGTTTGTATGAAGCATAGCTAATCAGAATTAAATTCTGGTGTGGCTTCTACATTTCAAGTTTTTTTTTTCTTTCTTTTTTTTAAAGAAAAACTTAAAGTTTTATGAAAAACTTTTAAAGACAAGTTGTTTAAGAAACTGAAACTTGGGTCAGTAACTCGTAGTATTTTCTGATATCAAACTACTGTTTGACAGAATGTGTGTGCACCTGCATTGTGGCACTGTTTGGCATTTATAAGCATTCACAAACTTGTAAGTAGATTGCAGCAGTGTAGAATCATATGGCAGCTTATTTTGGAAAATTGTAGAGACATAATTTACTTTTCCTAGTCACATTGCCAATGGAAGCAACTATGTAGGTTGTTAAAACCATACTAATGATCTTAAGAAAGAACAATAACAGCACAACCATGCTTGGTAAAAATTAAAATAGTGTAATTCAGTAGTTCTTTTAAACAACCAACAAAGCTTCTGTACTGAGTTAAACAAAATGGTTTACTTGAAAATATCTAGCTGCGGGTTAAGAGGTAGGCAAGGCTCTCTTCCCACTGTACTGGTCGTTCTCAAACTTTAGTCTATGAAAGAATCACCTGGGTTGCTTAGTAAAACATATGTTCTAGAGCCCTACTTCCAAGAAGTCTGATTCAGTAGTCTGAGGCATAGTCTAAAACTCTGTACTTTTAATAAGCATACCAGGTAAACCTGATACAGGAAGGACGAGGAGTATACTCTAGTCCACAATGCTGCCTCTTTTGTTGTCTGTGACAGTGACTTGTCTTGGTGCTGCTCAAGCCCTTCTGTCTATCTTTCTGAAGTTGGTGGCCTTCTTGAAATCATATTGTTCTTATCATTGCAGCACTGATAGTAATTGTCTGCTCTGTTATGCTTTGGTTGTCTAAGTGCTCTGCTTTTGAGTATTATCCTTGGATATATCTGAATTTTCTCAAACTATGGGGAATGTTAGCTATCACTCTTTTCTTTCATTTTTTCCCCAAAATTCTTAACTTAAAAAATTTTCTCTGATGTAAATTTATGCTTTAATAAAAGTAAATTATTTTCAGTGTCCTAACATGAATGCTCTTTCCC
>NW_006786891.1:1662041-1681915 GCF_000442215.2 Lipotes vexillifer
TGAATCCTCTTTCCCTTCCTTTATCTCCTCGTTTGACTTCCTGTCTTCTCTACCTCTTCCTTCCTCTCATCACTACTGTTTATGTTTCTCTGAGCAAACTATGAGCTTCTTAAGCCCGGAATAGAGTAGGTGCTTAATACATAAAATGAATAAGTGAATAATATGCTTTGAATTTTCTCAATATTATAAGTCAAGTATAAGTTTCATAGTTGTTTTACCCATTCATGGAAGGAGATTTTTCTTTAAGAAAAACAAGACAAAATAAAGGTAAAACTCAGGATAGTAGTTAAACTAGTGGAGAAAGGAAGGCGATTAGGAAGTAGCACTGGGAAGGCTTCAGAGATGCTGAAAATGATGTAATTTTTAAGTTGGGTGGCGAATATATTAGTATCAGTAAGTATTTGGAAACTGGTTGTTCATCTTTGCTCAAAATAGGGAAAACTGAAATATAAACCGACTATTATTAGGACCATTTGTAATGTAAGTGGGAAGGTTTCTGTACTTGGTATGGTAAACCCCAAAATGAAAACCACTAGGAGATGTTTGAACACTTGGCTTCGATGAGGTTGGTAGGAAACTCTAAGCACAACTAAGCATTGCTAAGGGCTTGTCTTAATTAAACAGGATTTTAAAAATTGTAATAAAATATACATAACATAAAATTTATCATTTTAATCATTTTTAAGTTTACAGTTCTGTGCAAAAAGTACATTCATATTGCTGTGTAACCATCACTACCATCCATCCCCAGAACTTTTTCATCTTCCCAAACTGAAACTCTGTACCCGTTAAACAATAACTCCCCATTCCCTCATCTCCCCAGCATGTGGCCACAGCCATTTTACTTTCTGTATTTATGAATTTGACTACTCTAGTTATCTCTTATAAGTGGAATCATAGAATATTTGTCATTTTGTGTCTGGCTTATTTTACTTAGTATAATGTCTTCAGAGTTCATCCATGTTGTAGCATGTGTTAGAATTTCCTTCCTATTTAAGGCTGAATAATATTCTGTCATATGTATGTACCCCATTTTATTTATCCATTCATTCATCAGTGGACACTTAGGTTGCTTTTGGCTGTTGTGAATAATGCTGATTTGGACATGAGTGTACGAAGATCTGTTCAGGTCCCTGCTTTCAATTCTTTGGTATATGCCCAGAATTAGAATTGCTGGATCAAATGGTATTTGTGTGTTTAATTTTTTGAGAACTGCCATGCTTTTTAAAAATATCTTTATTGGAGTATAATTGCTTTACAATGTTGTGTTAGTTTCTGCTGTACAACAAAGTGAATCAGCTATATGTATACATGTCTCCTCATATCCCCTCCCTCTTGAGCCTCCCTCCCACCCTCCCTATCCCACCCCTCTAGGTCATCACGGCATCGAGCTGACCTCCCTTTGTTAATGCAGCAGCTTCCCACTAGCCATCCATTTTACATTGGGTAGTGTATATATGTCAGTGCTACTCTCTCTTACTTTGTCCCAGCTTCCCCTTCACCCCCCATAGGACTGCCATACTTAAACAGAATTTTTTTAAAAGAAAATGTGCAATGATATTAATTTTCTCAAAATTGGGGGTGGGAAGTGCTCAAGTAAGGAAAATATGTACAGAAACATGATACCAGTGCCTGATTTAAATTAATGCAAACTAGATGTTTAAAAACTAACTACATAAATAATTGCATGCAATAATATAGAACTCAGTTTCATACAATGGCAACAAAAGCTGAGCCTGCAATAGAATTATATATATTGAAAAAGAAATTAAGTAGATTGAAAGTGCTAAAATTAAGAATCTGAAAAATTATTCTCACAGTTTTATATTGTTTCCTATACTAAGGCAATGACAATTTAAAAGACTTATCTCAGGAGGAAAGGTAACTAAGGAAGAATAGAAAAGACCAAATGTGGAAATGGAGTTGGCTGACAGAGAATATTTGATTTCTTCAAGCATCCTATTGAAATTGGTTTCAGGACTTGGTCCCACAAAGGACCATTGGCTGGAAAGGTGGAAAACCAGGGAGTTTGTGTCTTACTTCAGAGATCACTTTTACCGCATCATCTTTTTTCCCTGCAAGTGTGTGATAGTGTAGAATACAGTGTCTACAGAATGATTCTAGTATACTGACATGGCGCACCAGAGTACACAGAGTTTTTATACAGGTTTTATTTATACAGCTAGTTCTGTGAGATGCCAGAAGAGGAACTTAGAGGAAGTAACCTGTATCTACACTCTTTTGAGAGAGCAAACTGGAAACAAAGGCAGTAAGAGAGTACAAAGAATGTAGTAGAGACTATTCCATAGTCAGTCCCTGTTCTAGGAAGCCAGGGAAAATTAAACTCTCATAGCATCTATTGCTGCTACTGGGTTTATCTCCAGGGGTATATTACCATATAACTAACATGGTTGGTTAGCAAATCGAGTCCTTCCTATTCTGTTCCCCTCCTCCCTTTAAATCCCTTGTTATACCTAGACTATTTATTGCAATTTGTATTAGACATCCAAATATTCCAACTTTTTTGTTTAGAAATTAGAATTTTTGTTAGTGCATGCACTGATTTAATTCATGCATATACTAAAAATGCATTATTTAATTCCTTTGAAAGGCATTTATTATCACCAGTTATACTAGACATAGTTATAGATGACAAAGCTACAAAAATGAGTAAGACACTGTTCAAATCTTTGAGGGGACAATAAGTAAATGATTAGGATGTAGTGTGCTATTTATTATAATATATATGGGTGTATATATATCTCAGGGACTTTGAGATACACAAAGTCCTAAGAAGACACAGGTAAGTAATTCTTTCAGGTTATAGAGGCTAGAGGTGCTTAGGGAAGGGAAGACTTCACAGAATGAGGTGTCTTGAGCGGTAGAAAAGACATTAATGACGCTTTAAACATAGGAAATAACTTGAGCAAATGGTGGGGCTAGTTTGAAAATGCATTAGATATGAACAAATATTATTTGGCTGTGCATTTAGGATAAAAAGATTACTAAGACATGGTTCCCACATTTCAGGATATCAGAATCTAGTAGGGAAGATAAAAGAGATTTTTAAACAAATAATTATAATACAATCTGATGAATGCCCAAGTTTCATTGGAAAATAGTAAGGAGAAGGACCTAGATTATCAGAAATAACTGCCAAAGTTTAATTTATTTGGATCACTGTGAGTTGACTTGAATTCTTTTGTCCATATTTTGATTTTTAAATTTGTTTCAGACAGGAGAGTAAATCTAGTTATTCTATCTTTGAGAATCCTTTTTTGTTGTTGAATAATAATGTAAAATATTTACATGATAATAGTGAAATCTGTAAATCAATGTATATTCAAAGCAGTCTAGCTTTATTTTTCCTTTTGCCCATTCCCCCACTTTTTTTTTTTTTTTTTTTTTTTTTTTTTTTGTGGTACGCGGGCCTCTCACTGTTGTGGCCTCTCCCGTTGCGGAGCACAGGCTCCGGACGCGCAGGCTCAGCGGCCATGGCTCACGGGCCCAGCCGCTCCGCGGCATGTGTGATCTTCCTGGACCGGGGCACGAACCCGTGTCCCCTGCATAGGCAGGCGGACTCTCAACCTCTGCGCCACCAGGGAAGCCCCATTCCCCCACTTTTTAACATTAAAAACATTGTCTTTATTTTCTCATTGTAAAAAAGTAGAATTGAATGTGTTATATTTTCATAATTTTATTAATCTTAAATGATAGCATATTATACAAACTTTTCTATAACTTTCTTTTTTTCCAATCAAGGATATATTCTGGAGGTCTCTTCTTTGTAATATATAGAACAATTTTTGTAATTGTATAGTACTGCTAGAGTATTTTTTTAAATGTAAATCTCAGACATAGTATTTTACTCCACACTAATGCTACTGCTGAGCAGCAAACCACACTATAGCCCAGTAATTTAAAACAACAATTATTTATTTTCATTCAGGCACTTGCTATGAGTTGGCTGATCTAGGCTTTTTGTCAGGGTGGCTCTGCTTCAAGTTACAGATCTAGTTGAACTTGGCTCCTGAGCTAGTTGGGCTCAGATTTGTTCCATACATATTCATTCTAATATCTTCTTAAGGGACTGCAGATAACCCAGTGATTGTCTGGGTTAACATCTGTGGTGATGACACAGATGTAAGAGGACAAGCAGAAACTTAAGATACCTCTAAAGGCTTAGGCTCAAAACTATAATGCCATATCCAGTTATACTACATTTACAGAATCAAGTCATAGATATAAGCCCCAAAGTTATCTTCCTAGTGTCAGTTTTCACTGGCCAACCTATCAGAAATTTCATTCCTTTCCCAATGTTGCCTATCGCCTTTGCTTTAATGCTCAATTTATTACAATCTTAAATATATGTATGTATTTAATCTATTTATCTTGTTTATTGTCTGTATCCCCCCATAACAATGTATGTGTAATGAAAGCAGGATTTTCTATATTTATTCACTGTATCCCCAGCCCTAAAACAGTGCCTAGAATGTAGTTGATGCTCAATAAATATTTGTTGAGTGAATAAATGAAGGCATGGAATGAGATGGGGTTGGGGAGACCTATCACTCATTAAGTTTTTTCCCCAATATCTTTTTTTGTTGTTGTTGAGTTATACCTTTAGCAAACAAAATACATAGATCTTAAGAGTACAGTTTGATAAACTTCAACAAAAGTATACTCATGGGGGCTTCCCTGGTGGCGCAGTGGTTGAGAGTCCGCCTGCCGATGCGGGGGATGCGGGTTCGTGCCCCGGTCTGGGAGGATCCCGCATGCCGTGGAGCGGCTGGGCCCGTGAGCCATGGCCGCTGGGCCTGCTCGTCCGGAGCCTGTGCTCCGCAGTGGGAGAGGCCGCAGCGGTGAGAAGCCCACATACCGCAAAAAAAAAAAAAAAAAAAAAAAAAAAAAAAATTTTAAAATAAAAAATTTTTAAAAAAAAAAAAAAAAAAAAAAAAAGTATACTCATGAAGCTATAACTCTAGTTAAGATATAGAACACACCTATCACTCTAAAAAGTTTCTTCATGTCTCTCTCCCATTAGTTCTTCACCTCCAGAAGCAATTACTGTCCTTATTTCTGTCACCATAGATTAGTGTTTCCTGTTTTGAATATCATGTGTATGGAATCATGTAGCATATACTTTTTTGTATTTACTACTTGCACTCAATATTTTTGAGATTTATCTGTGTTGATACATGTATCAGAAATTCACTCCTGAGTAGTATTATATTGTACAAATACCTCACAATTCATTTATCTATTCATTTGTTAATGGATGTTTGGGTTGTTGGTTACTTTTTGACTATCACGGATAAAGCTGATTTAAGCATTCTTATACAAATCTCTGTGCACATTTCATTCTAGGAAGATTTTTATTTCTCTTGAATAAATATGTAGGAGTGGAATTGCTGGGTCGTAAGGTAATATATTAACTGTTTAAGAAAGTGTCCAACAGTTATTCAAAGTGGTTTACCATTTCAGAATTCCACCAGCAATGTATGAAATTTACCAGTTAAGGGCTCTTTTGTTTTGAAAGTTAGCTTATAAGTGTTCTTAGTAAGAGGCATTGTGGTAGGGAGAAAGAATAAGCTCTCTGGAAATGCTCCAAGGTCGGGGAAAATGTTTTAAATATTTAAGCAGTCTTTATAGACATAGAAAACAAACTTATGGTTACTTAAGGGGAAATGGGGTTGGGGGAGGAATAAATTAGGAGGTTGGCATTATCATATACACACTGATATATATAAAGTAGGTAACCAACAAGGACCTAGTATATAGCATAGGGAGTTATACTCAATATTTTGTAATAACCTATAAGAATCTGAAAAGGAATCTATCTCTCTCTCTATCTATCTATCTGAATCACTGTGCTGTACACCTGAAACTAACATGATATTGTAAATCAACTATACTTCAATTTAAAAAAACCAAAAAATACCTTAAAAAATATTAAAAAAGTCTTGCTTTCTGAGAACCAAGCTCCAAACTAGGGCGAATACCTAGGACAGAGGCCTCAATACTAAGACAGAACTGTAGATAGAGTTTTTACCTTTGTGCAATATTTACCTACTTTATAAAAACTAGAATTGGTATGTAGACTGCTGGTTCTAGATGGTGATGTGGAAGGGTCGTGAACTCGCCTCTGCCCGTGGGCACACCAAATTTACAGCTACATACAGAGCAGTTCCCTCTGAAAGAAATCCAGAAACTAGTTGAGTGACTCCTACACATTGGGAAATGAAATAAAATCCACATCAAAAATGTTAAGAGAGGCTGAGACACAATCTTGCCATAAAACCCACCTCTGTCATAGCAACACACAGCCAGGAGGGAATGAACAATTCCCTGCTTCTCCTTGGCATGTGAAGGGTTTGGATCCCACATTTGGTGCCCAACCATTTAAGACTTCCACCTTAGAGATGGAACCTCAAAACATCTAGCTTTGAAAGCCAATGGGATTTGCGTCCATGAGACGTGCAAAGCTATAGAGAACCCAGAGACTGTTCTTAACACATTTTTGACCAGAGACGTATTAGGGCCATTGGTGTTAGTTTCTGCAAAAATCCACCAGTCAGTAATGTGTTAAATAGCTTATACAGATTTATTGTGGCTGACCCCGTAGGGACCAGTGCACAGGCAGCAAACTGAAGCCTGCCTAGTCTTTACATGAAAGAGGCCTATTTGCTTATCTTAAAAGCCTGAGGGACAGGCTTCTAATTTTAAACCCATTTAGGGGCCAACTGTAATGGTCTTCAGAGACTGAGGAGGCTGGTAGGCACCATTTTCTCATTCTCCCTCTGCCTTGTTTCAGGTCTCCTTTCTCTGAGAAAGGAGCTTGTGCACACATCTGCCACCCTGGCTTTTGTGACTGCTGCCCAGAAGACACATACCCTGATAGTGTGGTTCTGGTGGCCAGTGGCGTTTGTTCATAGGTTCAATGGGATGTTAGTAAACAAACTGTTCTTAATTGGCTGTCACCCCAGGGCTCAATATAGAGGGAGCAGACAGACAGGCCGATCTCCTAGTCTTCACCTGGAAGAGGTATATTTGCATACTTTAATTATACCTGTTGCCTAAGGATTCAGCTTCCAATCAGCCTGCACCTAGGTGCTCACTGAGATCCTCACCTCTGGGACACTGACAGGTCTTGGTACACCCTCAACTACTGGGAGCCAGTAAGAACAATGAAGGCTGCTTGGATAATCACAAAGGTTTGAGAGAGCCAAGAGCTAGGGTAGGGTTGAATGATAAGGTTCATCTCCTACATGAGACCACTCATTCCAGACTGGGAGAGGTGGCTGTTTTATCTGATGCACAGAAACCAACACAGAGAGTCAAGGAAAGTAAAGAAACAGAGGAATATATTCCAAATGAAAGAACACAGTATAACTGCAGGAAAAGATCTTAATGAAACAGAGATAAATGATTTACCTGATAAAGCATTCAAAATCATGGTCATGAATATGCTTACCGAGAACAATAATTGAACAAAGTAGAGATTTTAACAAAGAGATAGAAAATATAAGAAAGTACCAAAGAGAAACCAAAGAGCTAAAGAGTACAGTAATCAAACTGAAAAATTCAATAGAGGCGTTCAGAAGCAGACCAGATGAAGCAGAAGAAAGGAGCGGTGAACTTGTAGACAGGGCAGTGGATTCATCCAATCAAAGAATGAAAATGAGTGAAGATAGCTTGAGTAATTTAGGGGATAACATCAAACGAATTAATATTCATATTATAGGCTTCCCAGAAGAAAAATAGAGAAAGGGGCAGAAAACTTATTTGAATAAATAATGGCTGAAGGCTTCCCTAATGTGGAAAGGAAAGAGACATCCAGATCCAGCAATCCCGGAGAGTTCCAAATAAGATAATCCAGAGATGCAACCAAGCCATATTATAATTAAATTGTCAAAGAAAAGAAGAAAATCTTAAAAGCAGCAAGAGAAAAACAAATTGTTGTGTATAAGAGAACCCCCATAGAACTGTAAGAAGATCTTTCAGCACAGACTTTGCTGGCCAGAAGGGAGTGGCACGATATATTCAAGATGCTGGAAGAAAAAAATTGCCAACCAGGAATACTCTACTTGGCAAAGTTGTCCTTTACAACTGAAGGAGCAAAAGTGTTTCCCAGACAACAAAAACTTAAGGAGTTTGTTACCAATAGATCTGCCTTAAATAAATGTTAAAGGAACTTCCTTAAGCTGAAATGATATAGTGCTAATTAGTAAGAGGAAAACATATGAAAGTATAAATCTCACTGTTAGAAGAAATTTATAGTTAAATTCAGGATAATCTAATGTTATGGTGGTGAGTTAATTGTTTATAAATCTAGTATGAAGATTAAAAGACAAAAGCAGTAAAAATAACTATGTAACTACAGTAGTTTGCTAATGGGTACACAAGATAAAAAGATGTAAATTGTGACATCAAATCCAGAATGTGTGTGTGTGGGAACAGTAAAAATGTAGAGCTTTAGGATGCCTTCAAACATAAGTTGTTACCGACTTAAAACATCTTTTATTTGCAGCAGTCTGTTTTTATGATAAGCCTCAGGGTAATTGGAAACAAAAATCTATAGTAGATAACAAAAGATAAAGAGAAAGGAATCAAAGCATACCACTACAGAAAATCATCAAATCACAAAGGAAGAGAGCAAGAAAAGAAAAAAGGAACAAAGGAATTACAAAATACCCAGAAAATAATTAACAAACTGGTAATAAGTCGATTCCAATGAATAATTACTTTTAATGTAAATGGACTAAATTCTCCAATCAAAAGACCTAAAGTGGCTGAATTGATATAAAAACAAGACCCAACTATGTGCTGCCTATGAGGGACTCACTTCACCTTTAAGTAGAAACACACAGACTGAAAGTGGAGGGATGGAAAAAGGTATTCTGTCCAAATGGAAACCAAAAGAAAGCTAGGGTAGCTATGCTTATATAAGACAAAACAAAGAGTCTGAGACAAGGACTTCAAGAAGACACAAAGAATGTCATTATGTAATGATAAAGGCACTAATTCAAGAAGATACATTTGTAAGTATTTATATATCCAACATAGACGCACCTAAATATGTAAAGCAAATATTAACAGACCTAAAAGGAGAAACAGATAGTGATACAATAATAGTAGGGCACTTTAATACCTCACTTCATCAATGGATAGATTATCCAGACAGAAAACCAATTAGGAAATGTGTTGGCCTTAAACAACACCTTAGAACAGATGAATTTAACAGACATATACAGAACATTTTATCCAAAAGCAACAGAATATAATTCTTCTCAAGTAAACATGGAACATTCTTCAGGATCGATTACTTGGTTACATATGTGTAGTGATTATTTTTTCCCTTCTGACACACATCAGAGTAGTATGGGAAAATGAAAAAGAGCTCATTGACAAGTGGCACCATTATCTCTTAATCCTAAATCACTAGGTACATAGAGACTAACTTTATAGTTTCCTCACCCTGTCAGATTCTTCCCACAAGACCCATATCATGTGGCAAATACGATAGCTTCATTTCTCTGTGACTGAAAAGAACTAAGATTCTTTTGATAATCATTGGTTTAGTATAATTATCAACACCTCTACAACAATAACAACAGATAAACAATATATGAAAAAGAAAAAGGATAGCCAAGATGTGATTACACTTGAATAGTCCTTTTAATCCAGTCTTCTTGTCAAAATCAAATTAACTGGGCTTCCCTGGTGGTGCAGTGGTTAAGAATCTGCCTGCTGGTGCGGGGGATGTGGGTTCAAGCCCTGGTCTGAGAAGATCCCACATGCTGCAGGGCAGCTGGGCCCATGCACCACAGCTACTGAACCTGTGCTCTAGAGCCTGTGAGCCACAACTGCTGAAGCCCGTGCGCCTAGAGCCAGTGCTCCGCAACGAGAGAAGCCACTGCAATGAGAAGCCCATGCACTGCAATGAAGAGTAGCCCCTGCTCGTCGCAACTAGAGGAAGCCTGCACGCAGCAACGGAGACCCAACGCAGCCATAAATAAATAATTAATTAATTAAAAAAAATTAACTTCCTATGTGGTCCCTTTCTTTTGTGTCACAGGACCTAAGGTGTGGCCAACTTTCCTCTCTGAATAGTTCCTGTGACTATAATTTCTTCTTTTGGGATTTTCCTTGGAACTAGGACAGTTTCCTTATATATTACATATATATATAACATATATATTATATATATGTTTCCTTATATATATATATATTATATATAAAATATATATATTATTATAGTTACCTTATATATTATTCATGTTTTTTTATAGCCCAGGTCCCATTACCAGCAGTTCACCTAGTGTACTCCTGTTCAATGGGCTGTCCTCTAGGTAGGGGGTTCCAGTATGGTGGCTAAAACCTCAGCTATCTACAGAGATGGTCTTTCAATATACATGAAATTGCATTTTGTTGCCATGCTAAAGAATGTGGATTCAGGCTATCCCCATGTTCTTTTTCAGCTCCACTATGTTTTTGTTTTTGTTTTTGTTTTTTCCTCCTTTCTCCATTCTTTAGCTGCACCACACCTGGGGGTTAATCAAGTATAATGTCTTGGGTGGCTTAGTAATATTCAAACAAGATAATCTCAGCTGGCAATTTAAAGGGGAAAGAGAACTGGGTGCGAAAACAATTCAGGTAAATAGCACCTGAAATCACCACACTATATTTACATAGAAACAAAGTGTATAACGTTCTGTATACTAATTGTCAAGTAGTGACACATATATTCTAAATGCTGTAGAAGTTAAGAAGAGAGCTGCATAATGATGAACAAATAATAACTCAGTCTTAAAGGAAAGGTTAATAAGGAAGAGGTAGATGAGAGAACAGATAGGAAATTCAAGATGGGAATCATAGTGTGCAAGTGAGTATCATGTGTTGGGAGACCAATTTGTAGAGGACAGACTATAGAGGGCTTTGAATACCATAGAATAGTTTAAAATGAAGATGTGAAATGGCCAAAGCAGTAATTGACAAAGATTAATCTGAAATTAATCTGAAATTGGTAGACAGAATGGACCAAAAGAGGAAAAATAGAAAACACACAGAGAGAAGTGACACTACCATAATATTTCAGGTTTTTGGTACTGAGAATTAAGCAAATGTAGTGATATGTGGAGTGGAATAGGAGTGGATTTCTAATACGTCACTAAGAAAGGGTGAGCAAAATTAGGTGGCCAAATGGGAATAGGAGTAGAAGTTAGGTAAGGAGTGATTCAAAGATAATCAAGTTTATATCTGAATGATTGGGAAAATGATAGTTTCATTAATATAAACAAAGAAGCCTTTGAAGGGTCTTTCACCTTAAGTTTTCCTCGAGGTTCTTGTGATACGGAGAATAATGGGGCCCTAAAGATGTTCATGTCCTAATCTCAAGAACCTATGAATATGTTTCCAGCATGACAAAAAATACTTTGAAAATGATTAAGTTAAGCATATTTAGATGGAGAGATTATGCTGGATTATCCAGATGGGCTCAGTGTAATCACAAGGGTCCTTATAAGAGTCTGGCAATAGGGTCAAATTTAGAGAGAAGGTGATTTGACATCAAAACCCAAGAGACAAAAGGTTATGTAATGTGAGGCAGGAGTCAAATATTGAAGAAAACCTCCGGAAGCTGAAGCTTTTAGAAGCAAGTAAATATTTTCTCCTAGAGCCTCCAGAAGTAAAGCAGCCTTGTTGACACCCATTTTAGGACATCTGACCTCCAGTACTGTAAGATAATAAATTTGGGTTGCTATAAGCCACTAAGTTTTGTGGTAATTTGTTTCAGCAGTAATAGAAAGTAATACAGTTCTGTTCTCTGGGTAATATCATCCATACCAGTGGCTTCAACTATGAGCCATACACTGACCAAAATAAAGTTCCAGATCTGGATTTCCAATTCATTCTGAAAATCCTACAAATGCCTCAGAAGTGTTGGATTCAATATGTATCAGTTATAGCTAAAAAGTTTCTCTCATATCTGACCTATGCACCATTGGCACCATCCTTTTTTGCTAATTTTTTTTTAACCATGGTAAAGAACACATAAAATTGTCTTAACCATTTTCAAGTGCACAGTTTCGTGGCGTTATGTGCACTCATATTTCTGTGCAAACATCACCACCAACTTCATGCCTCTTTTCATCATATACGACTGAAACTCTGTATGTATTAAGCAACAACTCCCCATTACCCTAGGCCCTG
This sequence comes from Lipotes vexillifer, assembly GCF_000442215.2. Lineage (NCBI taxonomy): Eukaryota > Metazoa > Chordata > Mammalia > Artiodactyla > Lipotidae > Lipotes > Lipotes vexillifer. Next base: position 1,674,252 of record NW_006786891.1, read on the forward strand.
GTAATCACCATTCTACTTTCTGTCTCTTTGATTTTTGACTATTTTGTCATATAAGTGGAACCATACAACTGTTTGTCTTTTTTGTGTCTGGCTTATTTTACTTAGTATAATGTCCTCAGTGTTCATTCATGATACCTTTTTTTGTGTTTAGTTAATTTTTGTATTGAAATGTTAAAATCTCTTTTTCATTTCCTTTTATGTATATTCTTTAGCTATTTTCTTTGTGGTTATCAAGGGGATTAAATTTAACATCCTCAAGTTATAATATTCTTAATTTGGATTTATACCAGGTTAACTTCAGTATCACACAAAATTCTGCTCCTTTAATAACTCTAACCCTGCTCATTTCAGGTGTTGATATTACAGAATTACATCTTAATTCATTGTATGTCCAAAGCCATAAACTAATAATGTTTTTAATGTATTAATCTCTTGAATTATGTAGAAAACTAGAGTTACAAACCAAATTTACAATAATTCTAGGTTTTACACTAATAATGATTTAAAAATGAGTTTTTGAAATCATGTAGAAAATAAAAAGTGGAGTTGCACACCTTTCTTACAATAATAGTAGTCTTTGTAATTCTGCGTGTATTAACCTTTACTGTCATCTTTATTTCATCCTGTGTCTTCATGTTACTGCCTAGTGTTCTTTCATTTTAATCTGCAGGACACCATTTAGCATTTCTTGCAGGTTAGGTCTAGTGGTAATTGACTCTGTCAGTTTTGTTTTCCTGAGAATGTCTTGATTTTCCCCTCCATTTTGAAGGACCATTTTGATGGATATAGGATTCTTGGTTGACTGTTTTCTTCTTTCAGCACCTTGAGTATACCAGCCCACTGCCTCTGGCCTCCAAAGTTTCTGATGAGAAATCTGCTGAAAATCTTATTGAGGAACACTTGTAGGTGATGAGGTGCTTCTTTCTTCTTGCTTTCAAGATTCTATCTTTGTGTTTAGGCAGTTTGATGATAATGTGTCTTTCTTGGGTCTATTCAAGTTCATCCGACATGGAGTTCATTGAGCTTCCTGGATGTTTATATACATGTATTTCATCAAATTTGAAACTTTTTGGCCATTAGTTCTTCAAAGGAATTCTCTTCCCTCCTTCTCTTTCTCTCATCATTCTGGGACTTGAATACCATGCATATATTAGTCTGTTTGTAGTATCACATAGGCTCTGTTCACTTTTCTTCAGTCTTTTTTCTTCCTGTTTCTCATACTTGATAATGTCCATTGTCCTATCTTCAAGTTCTCTGATTCTTTCTTCTGCTTACTCAAATATGCCTTTGAATCTGTCTAGTGAATTTTTCATTTTTAATAGCGTAATTTTTTCTTTAGAATTTTTCTTTATCTCTTCATTGAGATAAAAAAATTTCCATTTTGTTAATACATTATCTTCTTGACTTTCTCCATATTTTCCTTGAGTTCTTTGAGCATCTTTAAGATAGCTGTTTTAAAGTCTTTGTCCAGTAGGTTTGACATCTTGTCTTGCTCAGGTATCATTTCTGCTGGATTATTTTTTCCTTTTGAATGGGTCTCTGCTTTCCTATTTCTTACTATATGCCTTGTGATTTTTTTGTTGAAAACTGGATGTTTGAATCCAATAATGTGGTAACTAACTCTTGAAATCAAATTCCCCCTCATCTTTAGGGTTTGATGTTTTGTTTGTTAATTCTTTTTGTTTACTTTTTAAAATTGTTGTAAGCTGTCTCTGGTCCAGGAACCAGACTAAGGTTTATATTTAAGGTCTACGTGAATCCTGATTCTTGATCCCTTAACTGCATTTCAAAGTCAGTCTAGCATTTTAGTCTTTCCTTTTTTGTTGCAAGAATTCAATCTTATATTTTAGATCTTTTTACAGTATAAATTAGCCACTCTTCTTTTGTTGGCCAAATACATTTTTTCCAGTGTATTATTCTTTTTGGGCTTAATATAGGACTCAGGTGTAATTATATAGGACTTGATTTCTTTTAAAAAATATCTGTGTTATTTCTGTCCATTAATCATTGCTCAGTATAATGACTTGCACATTTTATAGGCCATTTCTTATGCATTATCATCTCTAATGGTTCTTGAAACAATGTCTCTTGTGGGAAGTCACCATTAAAATACACTTAAATCATAGTCTCGGGCTTCCCTGGTGGTGCAGTGGTTGAGAGTCCGCCTGCCGATGCAGGGGACACGGGGTCGTGCCCCAGTCCGGGAAGATCCCACATGCCGCAGAGCAGCTAGGCCTGTGAGCCATGGCCGCTGAGCCTGCGCTCTGCAACAGGAGAGGCCACAACAGTGAGAGGCCCGCGTACTGCAAAAAAAAAAAAAAAAAAAAAAAAAAAAAAAAAAAAAAAAAAAAAATCATAGTCTCCAAATAGATCAATGGAATAGCAAAAACTTTACCAATATCAATGTTTATAGCTTTAAAAGTTATGCTTCATTTGTATATGTTTTCAACATGTATATTAATATTGCCTTTTCATAAATGTACTTTTTCTATAGTCATGAAAGAATTCCTCAGTTCAGAGTTGAAATCTCTTAAGATATTGAATATTTTCCTCTGTGGTAGATGAAATTATTCAGTTTTCTAGAAACTACTTGTATAACTGGGAAAGACGATAACAGTGATGAGCTTGTTACTTATTTTATGGAGAGCAACTCCAGGTCTGGACAGGTACCTGCATGTGTGGCCAAGAATTTTCCAGAGTATTGCTTTCAACTTCTTGATTTGCCCTAGTAGTATTCACTCAAAACTCCAGTGTTTGTTTGGCAAATGTGGGGGAGTGGAAGGAAGAGAAGACAGGCAGACTTTTGGAGTAATTAATTCAGGCATTACTGTCAAACTTAAGTTGGGACAGTATTTAAGTTCTCAGGCTTCCAAGATTATTTCACCAGCTGGAGAAGTTTGGAAGCAATTTCCAAACAGGAAACAGCAAGTGCACAAGAACAAAACACTTCTTATATGATGGGATCACCTGCATTAGAGTCACCTAGGGGACTTTCAAAATGCAGATTCTTGGGCCCCTCTGTAAATTACCTGAAAGAGTCTCTAGAAGTGGGGTCTAGGAATTTTCATTTTTCTTTCATTTTTAATTTTTAGGAAAATTATACCTGCATGTTGTCTAGAGCAGTGGTTCTCACTCTGGCTTCACTTTAGAGTCACCTGGGGACCTTTTTAAACAAGGTTAACTCTTTTTTTAAAAAAAATAAATTTATTTATTTATTTATTTTTGACTGCCTTGGGTCTTCATTGCTGCACGCGGGCTTTCTCTAGTTGTGGCGAGCGGGGGCTACTCTTCGTTGAGGTGTGCAGGCTTCTCATTATGGTGTCTTCTCTTGTTGCGGAGCAGAGGTTCTAGGCGCACGAGCTTAAGGAGTTGTGGCATGCGGGCTCAGCAGTTGCGGCTCATGGGCTCTAGAGCGCAGGCTCAGTAGTTGTGGCACACGGGCTTAGTTGCTCCGCGACATGTGGGATCTTCCCGGACCAGGGCTTGAACCTGTGTCCCCTGCATTGGCAGGTGGATTCCTAACCACTGCGCCACCAGGGAAGCCCTAAACAAGGTTAACTCTTGAACCCCACTCAGATTAATTAAATCAAAACAATCTCTGAGTATGTGGGATAGTAACACTGATATTTTTTAAAAGGTATTTAGATAATTCTCTTAGCTAGTCAGATTGAGAACCGCTGGGCCAGGTGATTCTGAAGCTAAAAGCTAATAAATATAATTGCCCTTATTGAGATTGCAGAGCCAATTAGTGTGCTAGAATTTCCTTTTTGTTCTTCTCTAAGATGGTAATTTCATAACTGGACCACTCATATGAAATTTATCATATTTTTACAAATCAAATTTATTCTTTTTGTTCCCTGCTACATTAGTTGTTCTTAAGTTATGCCATATTTTAGCTTGCCTCATATGTTAGTCAATTTGGGCTGCCATAGCAAAATACCCTAGACTGGGTGTCTTAAACAGCAGAAATTAATTTTCTCACAGTTTTGGAGGCTAGACGTCCAAGCTCAAAGTTTGGCCGACAGGGTTTCTGGTAAGAGCTCTCTTTTTTTGGCTTGTAGATGAAAGTGGAGGCTGCCTTGCTTCCAGAATCTGTGATGGGAGTTGCATCCCTGAAGATTTCTAAATTGCTTTCTGGGGGTCATGCTTCCTTTTTCTTAAAGGATATCAAGTTTTTGCAGACAGATAGCTCTGTGTCTGTCTTTAGTTTCTCTTTAGTTCCAGCTAGCAGTATAATCCCATTTCTATTCAGGCTTCTGCTGAAGTGGCAGATTAAATTCTGGATTAAATTAGTGGTTCACACCCATACTAATCTCCTTATCAAATGCTGGTTCATCCACACCCTCACTGTTCTCTTTAGAGCAAGCTTTCTCATTTTTTGCAACATACATAGCTGGAGAATTTTCCAAATCTTCAAGTTTTGGTTCCGTTTTGCTTAATAATTCCTTCTTCAGTTTATTTCTCTCTTCTCACATTTTATTATAAGCATTGAGGAGGACCCAAGCTGCACCTTTAGTACTCTGGTTAGAAATCTTCTTGGCTAAATACCCATTTTCATTGTTCCTAAGTTCTGTCTTCCAAAGAACACTAGAACACAGTTCTGCCAAGTTCTCTGCCACTTGTAATAAGGATTACCTTTCTACCAGTTTTAATAACCTATTCCTAAGTTCTGTCTGAGACTTCACCAGAATGGCCTTTAACATCCATTACCAACATTCTGTTCATAATTATTTATGTATTCTCTAAGAAGATGGAGGTTTTCTTTCCATCTCCCCTTTTTGCTTACTGAATTCTCACCAGAATCATCATTAACATCCATATTTCTACCAACAGCCCCTTCTCAGCAATCTAGCTTTTTTGTAGCGTGCACCTCAAAACTCTTTCAGCTTCCATCCATCACCCAATTCCAAAGCCACATCCACATTTTTAGGTATTTATTTCTTGGTACCTAAGTATGTATTAGTCAGCCTGGGCTTCCATAACAAAATACCATCGTTTGGGTGGCTTAAGCAACAGAAATTAATTTTCTTGCAATTCTGGAGGCTGGAAATCCAAGATTGAGGTTTGGCTGGTTGGGTTTCTGATGAGGATTCTCTTCCTGGATTGCAGACAGCTGCCATCTTGCTGTTGGCTCACGTGGCCTTTCTTTCATGCACGTGTGCATAGAATGAGCCAGTGAACTCTTTTAGTGTCTCCTTTTATAAGGACACTAATCTGATGGGATCAGGGCCTACTCCCTTAAGACCTCATTTAACCCTGATTACTTCCATACTCAGAAATACCATACTCAAAATACAGCCATAGTGAGAGTTTGGGCTTTAACATACAAATTTTGGGTGTATGCAAACATTCAGTCTATAACACTTTGTATGTTGAAACATGGCATTCTTACACAGTCCTTTCCTTTTTTTTGGACAGAAAAGAAAATTGCTTCCTTACCCATGACATGAATATCACCTCCTTGGTTGGTCTGTTTGTTGCTTGACGTCCATTTTATTCTTCATAAAAGCATTCTGCTTAGAGGCCACTGTGTGGAAATCAGCAACATCCCTTACTGTTAGCAACCTACAAAGGACTGTGTTTTCAGCAGTTGTTTCTTGGCCAAAATTGAAGTTTAACCCAGACTATATTTTATGTTCACTTTATCGTGAATAATAGAGAAGACAAAATGATGTGTGTTTTTCTCAACTGTGTCAGGACCCATGTTTTTGTTGTTGTTATTGGCATAGTGTTTTTAGAAATTTGAATTTCCTAAGCAGGTTTCTCCATATAATCCCTTCCACTTCTTCTTAACTAACTACACCTGGCTGCCTCAGGCATTTGAGGCAGTTCTCAAACTTGAGCATGAATCAGAATCATTTGTGGGTTTGTTAAAACAGATTGCTGGGCCCTAGCCCCAGAGTTTATGATTTTGGAGTATGGGGTTGGGCCTGAGAAATTAGATTTCAAACAAGTTCTCAGGTGATGCTTCTAGTCTATGAATAGCCGTTTGAGAACCACAAATTTAATCTAGCCTCAAGGACATTTAAGATTGTCATCCCAATGTAAATACACTTGTAGCATTTTGAACCACCTGTTTCCCCCTTTTCCATTGTTGAAACGTTGGTCATCCTTCATAATCAAGCTTAAATGTTTACTGCCCTTTGGCGCCTCCCCATCATCCAGTTAGAGTGAATTTTTCTTTCCTCTTCCGTCAGGAATAGTTTTTTTTTTTTTTAATTTTAATTTTATCTTTATTTATTTATTTGTGCTGTGTTGGGCCTTCGTTTCTGCGCGAGGGCTTTCTCTAGTTGTGGCAAGTGGGGGCCACTCTTCATCGCGGTGCGCGGGCCTCTCACCATCGCGGCCTCTCCCGCTGCGGAGCACAGGCCCCAGACGCGCAGGCTCAGCAGTTGTGGCTCACGGGCCCAGCTGCTCCGCGGCATGTGGGATCCTCCCAGACCAGGGCTCGAACCCATGTCCCCTGCATCGGCAGGCGGACTCTCAACCACTGCGCCACCAGGGAAGCCCCCAGGAATAGTTATTAACCTGTATTATAGCAATCATTTCATTCTGGTTTGTAGAGCTAATGATTCACATGTGTAATCAATTGTGAATTCCTCAGTACAGGGACTTTATCATAGTCATCTTTGTATCCCTTCCCTCCTCACTACAGAGCACTCACCAAGTCCAGTAGGCTTCTCCTGAATTGAGGTCACTATAGTTCACCCTTGAACAAGAAGGGGTTAGAAGCGCACATCCTCTAAGCAGTTGAAAATCCACGTATGATTTATAGTTGACCCTCCATTAACATCGTTTCTCCTTATCCGAGTTTCCTCCACATCCGCGGTTCCCCATCCACACAGTCAATCAACCACAGGATCATGTTGTACTGTAGTATTTACTTTTTAAAAAAATTTTTAGTTTTTTTATTTTTTAAAAATTTTTATTGGAGTATAGTTGATTTACAGTGTTAGTTTTAGGTGTATAGCAAAGTGAATCAGTTATACATATAATATATCCACTCCTTTTTAGATTCTTTTCCCATATAGGCCATTACAGAGTATTGAGTAGAGTTCACTGTGCTATACAGTAGGTTCTTATTAGTTATCTGTTTTATATATAGTAGTGTGTTTATGTCAATCCCAATCTACCGATTTATCCCTCCTCCCCCTTAACCCCTGGTAACCATAAATTTGTTTTCTACATCTGTAACTCTACTTTTGTTTTGTAGCTAAATTCATTTGTGCCTTTTTTTTAGATTCTACACATAAGTGATATCATATGATATATGTCTGTTTATCCCTGACTTACTTCACTCAGTATGGCAATCTCTAGGTCCATCCATGTTGCTGCAAATGGCATTATTTTGTTCTTTTATATGGCTAATATTCCATTGTATATATGTACCACACCTTCTTTATCCGTTCCTCCATCCATGGACATTTAGGTTGCTTCCATGTCTTGGCTATTGTAAATAGTGCTGCAGTGAACATTGGGGTGCATGTATCTTTTTGAATTATGGTTTTCTCTGGATATATTTCCAGGAGTGGGATTGCTGGATCATATGTTAGCTCTATATTTAGTTCTTTTTTTACAGAACCTCCCTACTGTTCTCAATAGTGGCTGTACCAGTTTACTTTCCCGCCAACATTGTAGGAGGGTTCCCTTTTCTCCACACTCTT
>NW_006786891.1:1681925-1687011 GCF_000442215.2 Lipotes vexillifer
GCATTTATTGTTTATAGATTTTTTGATGATGGCCATTCTGACCAGTGTGAAGTGATACATCACTGTAGTTTTCAATTGCATTTCTCTAATGATTAGTGATGTTGAGCATCTTTGCATGTGCTTTTTAGCCATCCATGTGCCTTCTTTGGCGAAATGTCTATTTAGATCTTCTGCCCATTTTTTGATTGGCTTGTTTATTTTTTGATATTGAGCTGCATGAGCTGATTGTAAATATTGGAGATTAATCCCTTGTCGGTTGCTTTGTTTGCAAATATTTTCTCTCATTATGTCTTTTCGTTTTGTTTATGGTTTCCTTTACTGAGCAAAAGCTTTTAAATTTAATTAGGTCCGATTGGTCGATTTTTGTTTTTATTTTCACTATTCTAGTAGGTGGATCAAAAAAGAAATTGCTATGATTTATGTCAGAGTGTTCTGCCTATGTTTTCCTCCAAGACTTTTATAGTATCAGGCCTTACATTTAGGTCTTTAATACGTTTTGGGTTTATTTTTGTGTATGGTGTTAGGGAGTGTTCTAATTTCATTCTTTTACATGTAGCTGTCCATTTTTCTCAGCACCACTTATTGAAGAGACTGTCTTTTCTCCATCGTATATTCTTGCCTCCTTTGTCATAGATTAGGTAACTATAGGTGCATGGGTTTATCTCTGGGCTTTCTCTCCTGTTCCATTGATTTATATTTCTGTTTTTGTGCCAGTACCATACTGTTTTGATGACTACGTTTGTATTATAGTCTGAAGTTGGCAAGCCTGATTCCTCCAACTCCCTTTTTCTTTCTCAAGATGGCTTTGTCTATTTGGGGTCTTTTGTGTTGCTATACAAATAATAAAAATTTTTGTTCTAATTCTGTGAAGAATGCCATTGGTAATTTGATAGGGATTGCATTGATCTGTAGATTAATTTGGGTAGTATAGTCATTTTCAAAATATTGATTCTTCCAATCCAAGAACATGGTGTATTTCTCCATCTGTTTATGTCATTTTGATTTCTTTCATCAGTGTTTTATAGTTTTCTGAGTATAGATCTTTTGTCTCCTTAGGTAGGTTTATTCCTAGGTATTTTTTTTTTTTTTCTTGCGTTATGCGGGCCTCTCACTGCTGTGGCCTCTCCCATTTGCGGAGCACAGGCTCCGGACGCGCAGGCTCAGCGGCCACGGCTCACGGGCCCAGCCGCTCCGCGGCACGCGGGATCCTCCCGAAACGGGGCACGAACCCGCGTCCCCTGCATCGGCAGGCGGACTCTCAAGCACTGCGCCACCAGGGAAGCCCTATTCCTAGGTATTTTATTCTTTTTATTGCAATGGTAAATGGGATTGTTTTCTTGATTTCTCTTTCTGATCTTTTGTTGATAGTTTATAGGAATGCAAGAGATTTCTGTGTACTCATTTTGTATCCTGCAAATTTACCAAATTCATTGATGAACTGTAGTAGTTTTCTGGTAGCATCTTTAGGATTTTCTACACATAGTGTCATGTCATCTGTAAACAGTGACAGTTTTACTTCTTTTCCATTTGGATTCCTTTTATTTCTTCTTCTGTAATTGCCATGGCTGGGACTTCCAAAACTGTGTTAAATAATAGTGGCAAGAGTGGACATCCTGGTCTTGTTCCTGAACTTCAAGAAAATGCTTTCAGTTTTTCACCATTGAGAATGCTGTTTGCTGTGGGTTTGTTGTATATGGACTTTATTATGTTGAGGTAGAGTCCCTCTATGCCCACTTTCTGGAGAGTTTTTATCATAAATGAGGGTTGAATTCTGTCCAAAGCTTTTTCTACATCTATTGAGATGATCATATGGTTTTTATTCTTCAAGATGTGGTGTATCACACTGATTGATTGATGGATGTTGAAAAATCCTTGCTTCTCTTGGATAAATCGCACTTGATCATGGTGTATGATTCTTTGAATGTGTTGTTGGATTCTGTTTGCTAGTATGTTGTTGAGGATTCTTGTCTCTGTGTTCATCAGTGATATTGGCCTGTAATTTTCTTTTTTTTACTTTTGTGATATCTGTCTGGTTTTGGTATCAGGGTGATGGTGGCCTCATAAAACAAGCTTTGGAATGTTCCTTCCTCTGCAATTTTTTGGAAGACTTTGAGAAGTGTAAGTGTTAACTCTTCTCTAAATGTTTGATAGAATTCACCTTTGAAGCCATTTGGCCCTGGACTTTTGTTTGTTGGAAAATTTTAAATTACAGTTTCAGTTTCATTACTTGTGATTGGTCTGTTCATATTTTCTATTTCTTCCTGGTTCAGTCGTGGAAGGTTGCACCTTTCTAAGAATTTGTCCATTGCTTCCAGCTTGCCCATTTTATTGGCATATAGTTCCTTGTAGTAGTCTCCTATGATGCTTTGTATTTCTACGGTGTCCATTGTAACTTCTCCTTTTTCATTTCTAATTTTATTGATTGGAGTCCTCTCCCTCTTTTTCTTGAGTCTGGCTAAAGGTTTATCAATTTTGTTTATCTTCTCAAAGAACCAGCTTTTAGTTTCATCGATCTTTGCTATTGTTTTCTTCATCTCTATTTCATTTATTTCTGCTCTGATCTTTATGATTTCTTTTTTCCTACTAACTTTGGGTTTTGTTTGTTCTTCTTTCTCTAGTTGCTTTAGGTGTAAGGTTAAGTTGTTTATTTGAGAATTTTCTTATGTTTTGAGGTAAGACTGTATTGCTATAAAGTTCCCTCTTAGAACTGCTTTTGCTGCATCCCATAGGGTTTGGATCATTGTGTTTTCATTGTCATTTGTCTCTAGGCACTTTTTGATTTCTTCAGTGATCCATTGGTTATTTAGTAACATTTATTTAGCCTCCATGTGTTTGTATTCTTTACAGTTTCTTGCCTGTGATTTATTTCTAATCTCATAGCATGTCAGAAAAGAAACTTGATATGATTTCAATTTTCTTAATTTTCTGAGGCCTAATTTGTGACCCAAGATGTGATCTATCCTGGAGAATGTTCTGTGTGTTCTTCAGAAGAAAGCATATTCTGCTTTTGGGTGGAATGTCCTATAAATATCAATTAAATATATCTGGTTTATTGTGTCATTTAAGGCTTGTGTTTCCTTATTTATTTTCTGTCTGGATGATTTGTCCATTGGTGTAAGTGGGGTGTTAAAGTCCCCCACTATTACTGTGTTACCTTCGAGTTCCCCTTCTATGGCTCTTAGGATTTGCCTTATATTTTGAGGTGCTCCTGTGTTGGCTGCATATATAGAGTATTGCTACTCCAGCTTTCTTTTGACTTCTGTTTAAATGGAATATATTTTTCTATCCCCTCACTTTCATTCTGTATGTGTCCCTAGGTCTGAAATGGGTCTCTTATAGACAGCATATATATGGGCCTTGTTTTTGTATCCATTCAGCCAGCCTTTGTCTTTTGGTTGGAGCAGTTAATCCATTTACATTTAAGATAATTATTGATGTGTATGTTCTTATTGCCATTTTCTTAATTGTTTTGGGTTGTTTTTGTAGGTCTTTTTTCTTCCCTTCCTCTTTTGTTCTGTTCTTTTGTGGTTTGATGACCATCTTCAGTGTTGTTTTTGGGTTGCTTTTTCTTTTTTGTGTATGTATCCACTGTAGTTTTTTGGTTTGCATTTCCCATGATGCTTTGATAAATAGTCTGTATATATACAGGGTTGTTTTAAGTTGCTGGTCTCTTAATTTCAAATGCAATTCCCATTTCCTGCATTTATACTCTCACAGTTGCTGGATTTGATGTCATATTTGTGTATGTATGATTTCCTGGTTTTAGTGTATGTTTGGCTTTACCAGTGAGCTTTCCCATTTGTGATTTTTCTTGTTTACAGTTGTGCCTCCCCCACCCCCCCACTGCCACCTCACCTAAAGAAGTTCGTTTAGCATTTGTTGTAAAGCTGTTTTGGTGGTGCTGAATTCTCTTAGCTTTTGCTTGTCTGTAAACCTTTTGATTTCTCCATCGAATCTGAATGAGAGCCTTGCTGGGTAGAGTATTCTTGGTTGTAGTTTTTTCCCTTTCATCACTTTAAATATTTCATGGCACTCCCTTCTGGCCTGCAGAGTATCTGCTGAAAAATCAGCTGACAACCTTATGGTGATTCCCTTGTATGTTATTTGTTGCTTTTCCCTTGCTGCTTTTAATGTTTTTTCTTTGTATTTAATGTTTGTTTGATTAATATGTGTCTTGTGTGTTCTCCCTTGGGTTTATCCTGTATGGGACTCTCTGTGCTTCCTAGACTGGGGTGACTGTTTCCTTTCCCATATTAAGGAAGGTTTCAACTATAATCTCTTCAAATATTTGGAACACGTGAGCCTGTCAGGCAGCTATTGGGGCGAGTGGATTGCCTAGGTGGGGGGAGGGGGGGGAAGGAGGCAGTGGCAGGGGTGTGAGAGCCGGCTCTGGTGGGAGCCCTCCCTAGTACCCATGGAGGTAGCGGCCGGTCTGTGACGGGAGAGGCTGCAATGGCGGCCTTGCCCTTTGCGCATCACTCAGTATGGCACTTCACCTCTGTGACAGTCCAGGCTTCCTCCACAAGCATTCCTGGTTGCGGAGCTCCTGACTTTTGTCCTCTCAGGCTGTCTCCTCGCAGCCAACATCAGTCCCTTCCCCCACTCTACTCTCCAAACCCCATGTTCCAGCACCCAGCCCTGTGCACACCAGCAGACACCTGTCTCAGGCTGGGGAACACAGGGCTGTGGCATTCACCATCTTTGTTCGTCTCACTCTGTCCTGCCTGCCTGCCACAGACTGGTTGCTGGGCTCTCCTGCCAACCCCGGAAGCTACCCTTCTGTCCCAGCTGATCTGCTTGCTGGTGAGTGGGCTTTCCCAGATGCGGGAACCTCTCCTCACCTTTAGCTTTCCTCCAGGGGCACAGGTTCCGTCCTGCTTTCTCTCCTCTTCTTTTTCCCTAATTCTTTCTTTCATCCTACCTGGTTACATGGGGATCTTGCTTGTTGTTTTAGGTGTCTGAGGTCCTCTGCTAATGTTCAGCAGGTGCTCTATGAGACTAGTTCCATTTGTAGATGTATTCTTTTTATTTTATTATTATTATTTATTTTGCGGTACGCGGGCCTCTCACCGTTGTGGCCTCTCCC
>NW_006786891.1:1687076-1728169 GCF_000442215.2 Lipotes vexillifer
GGTGCACAGTGCAAAGTTTCCCATTTGTAGATGTATTCATTTTAAATTTTATTTATTTTTTATACAGCAGGTTCTTATTAATTATCCATTTTATACATATTAGTGTATAAATGTCAATCCCTATCTCCCAGTTCATAACATCACACCACCCCCCTGCCACTTTCCCCCTTGGTGTCCATATGTTTGTTCTCTGCATCTGGGTCTCAATTTCTGCCCTGCAGACTGGTTCATCTGTACCATTTTTCTAGGTTCCACATATATGCGTTAATATACGATATTTGTTTTTCTTTTTCTGACTTACTTTACTCTGTATGAGAGTCTCTAGATCTAGCCACATCTCCACAAATGACCCAGTTTCGTTCCTTTTTATGGCTGACTAATATTCCACTGTATATATGTACCACATCTTCTTTATCCATTCATATAGCAATGGGCAGTTAGGTTGCTTCCATGACCTGGCTATTGTAAATAGTGCTGCAGTGAACATTGGGGTGCATGTGTCTTTTTGAATTATGGTTTTCTCTGGGTATATGCCCAGTAGTGGGATTGCAGGATCATATGGTAATTCTATTTTTAGTTTTTTAAGGAATCTCCATACTGTTCTCCATGGTGGCTGTATCAATTTATATTCCCACCAACAGTACTATAGGGTGCCCTTTTCTCGACACCCTCTCCAGCATTTGTTGTTTGTAGGTTTTCTGATGATGTCCATTCTAACTGGTGTGAGGTGATACCTCATTGTACTTTTGATTTGCATTTCTCTAATAATTAGTGATGTTGAGCAGCTTTTCATGTGCTTCTTGGCCATCTGCATGTCTTCTTTGGAGAAATGTCTCTTTAGGTTTTCTGCCCATTTTTGGATTGGGTTGTTTGTTTTTTTAACATTGAGCTGCATGAGCTGTTTATGTATTTTGGAGATTAATCCTTGGTCCGACGATTCATTTGCAAATATTTTCTCCTACTCTGAGGGTTGTCTTTTTGTCTTGTTTATGGTTTCTTGTGCTGTGCAAAAGCTTTTAAGTTTCATTAGGTTCCATTTGTTTATTTTTGTTTTTATTTCTGTTACTCTAGGAGATGGATCAAAAAAGATCTTGCTGTGATTTATGTCAAAGAGTGTTTTTCCTCTAAGACTTTTATAGTGCCCGGTCTTACATTTAGGTCTTTGATCCATTTTGAGTTTATTTTTGTGTATGGTGTTAGGGAGTGTTCTAATTTCATTCTTTTACATGTAGCTGTCCCGTATTCCCAGCACCACTTATTGAAGAGAGTGTCTTTTCTCCATTGTATATCCTTGCCTCCTTTGTCATAGATTAGTTGACCATAGGTGTGTGGGTTTACCTCTGGACTTTCTATCCTTTTCCATTGATCTGTATTTCTGTTTTTGTGCCAGTACCATATTGTCTTGATTACTATAGCTTTGTAGTATAGTCTGAAGTCTGGGAACCTGATTCCTCCAGCTCCTTTTTTTCCCCTCAAGACAACTTTGGCTATTTGGGGTCTTTTGTGTCTCCATACAATTTTTAAGATTTTTTATCCTAGTTCTGTAAAAAATGCCATTGGTAATTTGATAGGGATTGCATTGAATCTGTAGTTGGCTTTGGGTAGTATAGTCATTTTCAAAATATTGATTCTTCCAATCCAAGAAAATGGTATATTTCTCTGTTTATGTCATCTTTCATTTCTTTCATTGGTGTTTTATAGTTTTCTGAGTACAGGTCTTTTGTCTCTTCAGGTAGCTTTACTCCTAGGTATTTTATCCTTTTGTTGCAGTGGTAAATGGGAGTGTTTCCTTAATTTCTCTTTCAGACTTTTCATCATTAGCGTATAGGAATGCAAGAGATTTCTGTGCATTAATTTTGTATCCTGCTACTTTACCAAATTCATTGATTAGCTCTAGTAGTTTTCTGGTGGCATCTTTAGAATTTTCTATGGATAGTATGATGTCATCTGCAAAGAGTGAAAGTTTTACTTTTCCAATTTGTATTCCTCTTATTTCTTTTTCTTCTCTGATTGCTGTGGCTAGGACTTTCAAAACGATGTTGAATAATAGTGGTGAGAGTGGACATCCTTGTCTTGTTCCTGATCTTAGCGGAAATGCTTTCAGTTTTTCACCATTGAGAATGCTGTTTGCTGTGGGTTTGTTGTATATGGCCTTTATTATGTTGAGGTAGGTTCCTTCTGTGCCCACTTTCTGGAGAGTTTTTATCATAAATGGTTTTGAATTTTGTCAGCAGCTTTGTATGCATCTATTCAGATGACTATGTGTTTTTTATTCTTCAGTTTGTTAATATGGTGTATCACATTGATTGATTTGCGTCTATTAAATAATCATTGCATCCGTGGGATGAATTCCACTTGATCATGGTATATGATCCTTTTAATGTGTTGTTGGATTCTGCTAGTATTTTGTTGAGGATTTTTGCATCTATATTCATGAGTGATACTGGTCTGTAATTTTCTTTTTTTGTAGTATCTTTGTCTGGTTTTGGTGTCAGGGTGATAGTGGCCTCATAGAATGAGTTTGGGAGTGTTCCTTTCTCTGCAATTTTTTTGCAAGAGTTTGAGAAGGATGGGTGTTAGCTTTTCTCTAAATGTTTGATAGAATTCACCTGTGAAGCCATCTGGTCCTGGACTTTTGTTTGTTGGAAGATTTTTAATCACAGTTTCAATTTCATTACTTGTGATTGATCAGTTTATATGTTCTGTTTCTTCCTGGTTCAGTCTTGGAAGGTTATACCTCTCTAAGAATTTGTCCATTTCTTCCAGGTTGTCCATTTTATTGGCATAGAGTTGCTTGTAGTAGTCTCTTGTGATGCTTTGTATTTCTGTGGTGTCTGTTGTAACTTCTTTGTCATTTTTAATTTTATTTATTTGAGTCCTCTCCCTCTTTTTCCTGATGAGTCTGGCTAAAGGTTTTCCAGTTTTTTTTATCTTCTCAAGGAACCATCTTTTAGGTGATTGATCTTTGCTATTGTTTTCTTTGTTTCTATTTCATTTATTTCTTCTCTGATCTTTATGATTTCTTTCCTTCTACTGATCTTTGCTTTTCTTTGTTTCTATTTCATTTATTTCTTCTCTGATCTTTATGATTTCTTTCCTTCTACCAACTCTGGGTTTTGTTTGTTCTTTCTCTAGTTCCTTTAGGTGTAAGGTTAAATTGTTTATTTGAGGTTTATCTTGTTTCCTGAGGTAGGATTGTATCTCTATAAACTTCCCTCTTAGAACTGCTTTTGCTGCATCCCATAGGTTTTGGATTGTCGTGTTTTCATTGTGATTTGTCTCTAGGTATTTTTTGATTTCCTGTTTGATTTGTTCAGTAATCTCTTGGTTATTTAGTAATATTATGTTTAGCCTCCATGTGTCTGTGTTTTTTACTTTTCCTTGTAATTCATTTCTAATCTCTTAGCGTTGTGGTTGAAAAAGATGCTTGATATGACTTCAGTTTTCTTAAATTTACCGAGGCTTGATTTGTGACCCAAGATGTGATCTGTCCCGGAGAATGTTCCGTGTGCACTTGAGAAGAAAGTGTAATCTGCTGTTTTCGGATGGAATATCCTATAAATATCAATTAAATCTATCTGGCCTGTTGTGTCATTTAAAGCTTGTGTTTCCTTGTTAATTTTCTGTCTGGGTGATCTGTTCATTGGTGTAAGTGAGGTGTTTAAGTCCCCAACTATTGTTGTGTCACTGTCGATTTCCTCTTTTAGAGCCCTTAGCATTTGCCTTATGTATTGAGGTGCTTCTGTGTTGGGTGCATATATATTTATAATTGTTTTATCTTCTTCTTGGTTTGATCCCTTGATCATTATGTCGTCCTTCCTTGTCTCTTGTAACATTCTTTATTTTAAAGTCTATTTTATCTGATATGAGTATTGCTACTCCACCTTTCTTTTGATTTCCACTTACATGGGATATCTTTTTCCATCCTCTCACTTTCAGTCTGTATGTGCCCCTAGGTCTGAAGTGGGTCTCTTGTAGACAGCATATATGTGGGTCTCGTTTTTGTATCCATTCAGCGAGCCTGTGTCTTTTGGTTGGAGCATTTAATCCATTCACATTTAAGGTAATTATAGATATGTATGTTCCTTTTACCATTTTCTTAATTGTTTTGGGTTTGTTTGTTTGTTTGTTTGTTTTTGCAGTACGCGGGCCTCTCACTGTTGTGGCCTCTCCCGTTGCAGAGCACAGGCCCCGGATGCACAGGCCCAGTGGCCACGGCTCATGGGCCCAGCCGCTCTGCGGCATGTGGGATCCTCCCGGACTGGGACATGAACCCGTGTCCCCTGCATCGGCAGGCGGACTCTCAACCACTGCGCCACCAGGGAAGCCCTGGGTTTGTTTTTGTAGGTCCTTTTCTTCTCTTGTGTTTCCCACTTAGGGAAGTTCCTTTAGCATTTGTTGTAGAGCTGGTTTGGTGGTGCTGAATTCTCTTAGCTTTTGCTTGTCTGTAAAGTTTCTGATTTCTCCATCGAATCTGAATGAGATCCTTGCCAGGTAGAGTAATCTTGGTTGTAGGTTCTTCCCTTTCATCACTTTAAATATATCATGCCTCTCCCTTCTGGCTTGTAGAGTTTCTGCTGAGAAATCAGCTGTTAACCTTATGGGAGTTCCCTTCTATGTTGTCATTTTTCCCTTGTTCCTTTTAATCATTTTTCTTTGTCTTTAATTTTTGTCAGTTTGATTACTGTGTGTTTCAGCATGTTTCTCCTTTAGTTTATCCTGCCTGCCACTCTCTGTGCTCCCTGGTCTTGGGTGGCTATTTCCTTTACCGTGTTAGGGAACTTTTCGACTGTTATCTCTTCACTTATTTTCTCGGGTCCTTTCTCTCTCTCTTCTCCTTCTGGGACCCCTATAATGTGAATGTTGGTGCGTTTAATGTTCTCCCAGAAGTCTCGTAGGTTGTCTTCATTTCTTTTCTTTCTTTTTTCTTATCCTGTTCCACAGCAGTGAATTCCACCATTCTGTCTTCCAGGTCAGTTATCCATTCTTCTGCCTCAGTTATTCTGCTATTGATTCCTTCTAGTGTATTTTTTATTTCAGTTTTTGTAATGTTCATCTCTGTTTGTTTGTTCTTTAATTATTCTAGGTGCTTTTTCTTTAATTCTTCTAGGTCTTTGTTAAAAATTTTTGCGGCTTCTTTGCCTGCATTCTGTTTCTGAGGTCCTGGATCATCTTCACTATCATCATACTGAAATCTTTTTCTGGAAGTTTGCCTATCTCCATTTAGTTGTTTTTCTAGGATTTTATCTTGTTCCTTCATCTGGTACATAGCTCTCTGCATTTTCATGTTGTCTTTCTGTGAATGTGTTTTTTGTTCCACAGGCTGCAGGATTGTAGTTCTTCTTGCTTCTGCTGTCTGCCCTCTGGTGGATTAGGCTATCTGAGGGGGTTGTGCAACTTTTCTGATGGGAGGGACTGGTGGGTGGGTAGTGCTGGGTGGGTAGAGGTGGCTGTTGGTCTGGTGGGCAGAGCTCAGTAGAACTTCAATCCACTTGTTTGCTGATGGGTTGGGCTGGGTTCCCTCCTTGTTGGTTGTTTGGCCTGAGGTGACCCAGCACTGGAGCTTACACAGGCTCTTTGTTGGGACTAATGGTGGACTCTTGGAGGGCTCATGCCAAGGAGTACTTTCCAGAACTTTTGCTGCCAGTGTCTTTGTCCTCACGGTGAGACACAGCCACCCCCCCACCTCTGCAGGAGACCCTCCAATACTAGCAGGTAGGTCTAGTTCAGTCTCCCCTGGGGTCACTGTTCCTTCCCCTGGGTCCCTTTGTGCACAGTACTTTGTGTGTGCCCTCCACGAGTGGAGTCTCTGTTTCCCCTGGTCCTGTCCAAGTCCTGTAATCAAATACTGCTAGTCTTCAAAGTCTGATTCTCTAGGAATTCCTCCTCTTGTTGCTGGACCCCCAGGTTGGGAAGCCTGATGTGGGGCTCAGAACCTTCATTCCAGTGGGTGGGCTTCTGTGGTATAAGTCTTTTTCAGTTTGTGAGTCACCCACCCAGCAGTTATGGGATTTGATTTTATTGTGGTTACGCCCCTCCTACCATCTCACTGCGGCTTCTCCTTTGTCTTTGGATGTAGGGTATGTTTTTTGGTGAGTTCCAGTGTCTTCATGTCGATGGTTGTTCAGCATTTCGTTGTGATTCTGGTGCTCTCGCAAGAGGGAGTGAGAGCATGTCCTTCTACTCTGCCATCTTGAACCAATCCTGTAGATGTATTCTTGATGTATTTGTGGGGAGAGATGAACTCCACATCTTCCTACTTCTCTGCCTTCTTGGAAAGTGTAGTATTTACTATTGAAAAAAATTCATGTGTAAGTAGACCTGTGCAGTTCAAACCTGTTTTGTATAAGGGTCAACCTTAGTCACAGGTGAATTACATTAATCTCTTTATTTATGTTTTCATTTAGCAAAAACTACTTGAGAGAGGCTGTGTTGTAGTGTGGAAAGAGTACGGAGTACTGGCTTTTGAATTCTAATTTCATTTTCTAGCAGTGTGATCCTGGACAAGTTACTTAACGTCCTTGAAACTTTTGTTTCTCATTGCTTAAATGGGCCGAGTAGTAGTATCTACCTCACAGGGTTGTTGAGAGTATTAAATGAGATAATGTAAATTGCGTGGCTCATAATAAATAACTTAGATTTTTATCATTAAGGATATTAGTGGACCGAATATTTAGCATGTTAGGGTTATTGAGGGGATTAAACAATAATGTAAATTACTTGGCTTATAATAAATAACTTATTGTTAGTTAGCTCCTAATGAGTAAGAATTTTATGCTGTGAGTAACAAATCAATTTTGAGTGTTCTCCATTATCCTCATTTCCCTCATTTGAGAATTATTGTTACTTGAGTGTTGATTGCTGAGTTCTGATAGTTAACTTTTATATCTTATCTCTAGATCTTAGGATGAAATGAGAAGAAACCAACTAGAGCAGACACCTCTATGTTTGCTTCAAAACGCTATGAGTTCTCTTGCTAGAATCCTAGGCTTTTATTGGTTTAATGGGCTTTTGGGTAACAGCTTAATTTAGTTCCCTGAGTACTTCTTAGGGAAGCAGATAGCTTTGCCTATTAATAAACAACACCTGTAACTCATCAAAACAGCTTTCATACTTGATAAAATTCATTTTGTCTTAAAGAACACAGCCATTTTTGTTAGCAGTAAAGTGAAGGGAGAAAACAGCTAATTGGAATGAGGAAGCATTTTGTCCAGGCCAGGAGGGTACTTTTAAAGCCAAATTGTTACATGTCAGTATAAAGAGGGAACAGTGTAACTAGTGGAACATTTAGTACCTGGATATTTTGCATTATATGTAATATATAATGCTTTTACGTGACATTCTTTTCTGTTCCAGGACTCTATCCAGCATACCACATTTAGCTGTTGTCATGTCTCCTTAGCCTCTGCTTGCTGTGGTAGTTTCTCAGACATTCCTTTGACACTTTGCAAGAGTCATTGTCAGGTATTTTGTAGAATGTTCTTCAGTTGGGGTATGTCTGATGTTTTTCTCATGATGAGACTGGCGTTATGATTTTTTGGGAGGCGGACCATGGAGGTAAATTACCATTTTCATCACATCACATCATATCATTATATGGCTTAGCATTGTTGATATTGACCTTCATCCTCTGGTTGAGATAATGTTTATTAAGTTTCTCCACTGTAAAGTTATTCCCCTACTCCATGTATTGTACTGTTTGAAAGGAAGTCACTGTGTGCATCTCACACTTAGTGAGTGGGGAATTATATTCCACTTTTGTGAAGGCTATCTATTTACATGAATTATTTGCAATTCTACATGGGAGATTTGTCTCTTGTTTGTTTATTTCTGTGTGTGTGTATATATATACACACATATTGTACTTTATACATATATACATGTATACTTTCGGTTATAATCCAGTACTGCTTTATGTATTTTGTTGCTCAGCTGTTCCAGCTTTGACTCTGGGGGGCTCTTTCAGTTAGCTGTTGTATCCCTTTGATATATTCCTGTTGTGTGTGTGTGTGTGTGTGTGTGTGTGTGTGTGTGTTTTGTATTCGGGCACTTATTTCCTTTCTGGCACTACAAGGTGTTCCAGGTTCATCTTGTATATTGTCTGCCCAGTCCTAGAATCAGCCATTTCTCCAAGGAACCCCCATTGGAGAATGGTATTAGAAATCAAGATCTGGTTGCTAGGTGTTCTTGATTTTGACCTACATTTTCTTCTAAAACATAACCATAATTTCATGCATCCGTGTCTTTGGCCATGATGTTTTTTCTGTATGGAATGTTCTCCACCTTTTATCTGCCTGTTAAACTCCCATTTCATCTTTCAGAAGCCTGCTCAAGCACTTCTTTTGCTTGGAATGCATTCCTTAATTTTCTCTGAGTCATTTCGTTTTTCCTTTTAATCCTTTTGTACATTTTACATGCTGTTATAGCACATATCCTCATATAGTATTGTTTGTTTACATGTTTATTTACCCTTCTAGACATGGAGATTTTTCAGGGCAGTGATTGGGGCATTCTTTTTTGTTAAAAAAAATCAAACAAAATGAAAACACTCATCTTTGAGAGGAAAAAAGGTAGTGGTAGTGATACTTAAAGGGTTTTATCAAAACTGGAGTCTGAAAGACTGCATATTACTACTATGCCTAACCTGTTTTGTTTTTAATACAATTATAGCTCAATGGAGGCCACATGAAAAGGAAGACCATTTTGTATCAGTCAGAGTTCGGTAAAAAACAAAAATAGTAGACCTCTAGGCATTTTAATCAGGAAGGGAATTAGATACTAAGGAAATCTTTGGCTGGGTTAGAGAAGAAAGGTCTTTGCTTTCAGGAAATAAGTGATTATAGGGCTAGCTGGAAACTACTGCCTGTGATCTCAGCTATTTGCAGTTCTGAAGCCAGTGATTTGGAAGAGCTCACTTGGAGGCCATGACAGATTTTATGTCTTCAGTCTGTTCAAGGTTTTATCTTTTGCTGCAAGGAAGGGTTGGCCAAAAAGTTCGTTCATATTTTCCGTAAGATGGCTCTAGTAGCACTTAGTTGTTTAACTTCATTCGAAACAGTTTTGTTAGATTGTACTGTGACAGCTGTCGTATCAGTGTGCCTTTAAAAAAAAACTTATCAAAATTGGTGAATTTTTGTGTAGCCATTTTAATACTGAAGATGGAAGAAAAAAGTAACATTTTCGGCATATTACGCTTTATTTCAAGAAAAGTAAAAACGCAACTGAAACGTAAAAAATTTGTGCAGTGTATGGAGAAGATGCTGTGACTAATCGAATGTGTCAAAAGTGGTTTGCAAAGTTTCGTGCTGGAGATTTATCGCTGGACGACACTCCACGGTCAGGTAGACCAGTTGAAGTTGATAGCGATCAAATGAAAACAATAATTGAGAACAATCAGTGTTATACCATGTGGGAGATAACTGACATACTCAAACTATCCAAATCAAGCGCTGAAAATCATTTGCACCAGCTTGGTTATATTAATTGCTTTGTTGTTTGGGTTCCACATAAGTTAAGCGAAAAAACCTTCTTGACCATATTTCTGCATGAGATTCTCTATTTAAACGTAATGAAAACATTCTGTTTTTAAAACAAATTGTGACGGGCAATGAAAAGTGGATATTGTACAATTATGTGGAACGGAAGAGACCGGGGGGCAAGCGAAATGAACCTCCAGGAACCACAACAAAAGCCGATCTTCATCCAGAGAAGGTTATGCTGTGTATATGGTGGGATTGAAAGGGAGTCCTCTATTACGAGCTCCCTCTGGAAAACCAAACTATTCATTCCAACAAGTACTGCTCACAATTAGACCAACTGAAGGCAGCGCTGGGCGAAAAGCATCCAGAATTAGTCAACAGAAGCATTCTTCCATCAGGATAACGCAAGACCGCACGTTTCTTTGATGACCAGGAAAATACTATTACAACTTGGCTGGGAAATTGTGACTCATACGCCGTATTCACAAGACGTTGCACCGTCGGATTTCCAATGATTTCAGTGTTTACAAAATTCTCTTAATGGAAAAAATTTCAGTTCCCTGGAAGACTGTAAAAGGCACCTGAAACAGTTCTTTGCTCAGAAAGATAAAAAGTTTTGGGAAGATGGAATTATGAAGTTGTCTGAAAAATGGCAGAATGTAGTGGAACAAAAGGGTGAATATGTTGTTCAGTAAAGTTCTTGGTGAAAATGAAAAGTGTGTATTTTATTTTTACTTAAAAACAGAAGGATTGGCCGCTATGAACATTGGGGTGCATGTATTTTTTTTATGAAGGAACTTTTTGGCCGCTATGAACATTGGGGTGCATGTATTTTTTTTTAAGTGTTTTTTTAAAAAAATTATTTATTTTTGGCCGTGTTCTGTCTTTGTTGCTGCATGCAGGCTTTCTCTAGTTGCGGCGAGCGGGGCTACTCTTCATTGTGGTGCGCGGGCTTCTCATTGTGGTGGTTTCTCTTGTTGCGGAGCATGGGCTCTAGGCACATGGGCTTCAGTAGTTGTGGCGTGTGGGCTCAGTAGTTGTGGCTCACAGGCTCTAGGGCGCAGGCTCAGTAGTTGTGGAGCACGGGCTTAGTTGCTCCGTGGCACATGGGATCGTTCCGGATCAGGGCTCAAACCCATGTCCCCTGCATTGGCAGGCGGATTCTGAACCAGTGTGCCACCAGGGAAGCCCCATGGGGTGCATGTATTTTTTTGAATTAGAGTTTTTGTCTTTTCTGGATATATGCCCAGGAGTGGGATTGCAGGATTATATGGTAACTCTATTTTTAGTTTTTTAAGGAATCTCCATGATGTTTTCCACAGTTGCTTCACCAATTTACATTCCCACCAACAGTGTAGGAGGGTTCCTTGTTCTCCACACCCTCTCCAGCATTTATTATTTGTAGACTTTTTAATGATGGCCATTCTGACCAGTGTGAGTTAATACCTCATTGTAGTTTTGATTCACATTTCTCTAATAAGTAGTGATATTGAGCATCTTTTCCTGTGCCTGTTGGCCACCTATATGCCTTCTTTGGAGAAATGTCTATTTAGGTCTTCTACCCATTTGTTGATTGGGTGGTTTGTTTTTTTGATATCAAGTGTATGAGCTGTGTATTTTGGAAATTAATCCCTTCTTGGTAGCATCATTTGCAAATGTTTTCTCTCAGCCTGTAGGTTGCCTTTTCATATTGTGTATGATTCCCTTTGCTGTGCAACAGCTTTTAAGTTTAACTAGGTTCCATTTGTTTATTTTTATTTCCATTCTAGGAGGCTATACATATATCTTCTGAAATAGACCTCATTGTGTCAAATCAGACCTAATGTAATGGTATAGATATAATGACAGTACAGTACATGTAATGGAAAGATACATGGAACCAACAAGGTGAAATCACGTGTAGCCATAAAGTAGTCAAAATTTTTTCTCTTCATTAATTTATTCATTTATTTAGTAAGAAGTTAGTAAACATCTATGTGCTAGGCACCATGCTGAGCAAATAAAGATACTTTCTCATTGAAATCTGGTGCACATATATATTAATATGAGGATTTGGAAGAAAAATCTGGTAAACCAGGAAAAATTGAAGGTGTATATATTTTACAACCCATTAAATTCACTTTTAGATGTCTACTCAAGAAAAACTCTTATACATGTGCACAAGGACATAAACAAGGATGTTTACTGCAGCTGGTCTCCATTTTTGCTACTGCAAGCAATCTTTACTATGAAATCTTTACTATCTTTACTATGAAAACTAAAATAAACTGTGGGATACTCATACAATATAATACTCTAGTTTAAATGAACTAGATCTACATATTCAAAATGTATCCATATCTAAAAAAGTACCATTGTAATGAAAGAATGGATTCAGATTGAGAAGATTTATATAGGGCTTTAAAAACACAGAACAATATTGCTAATTATATCTGAATTCATATACATGTTGTAGCATGTATTAGAATATTATTCTTTTTTAGGGCTGAATCATATTCCATTGTATGTATATACACTTTTTGGGATATTTCACTGGGAGTGAATATTTCTACTGTGAAATAATAATCAGTAGGAATTCTGACACATGATTAAATAATTGCTAGTTAAAACAGTTTCAGTGTATCAGAAACCACCAATGCGATAACACAAAGAAATGAAAGACTTCAATTTGAAAATTGAAAATGAGGAAGAAAAAAGTATCTTGATTCTTATATGACAGGGTGCTAAAATCATAAGGAATCTACATAAAACCTGCTTGAAGTAACAAATCAATATACAAAGGCACTATACAAGAATGAGTTGTATTTCTGTATACCAGCCAGTTAGAATAGAAATTTAGAAATACCATTTACAGAAGAATTAAAAAAAGAGAAGCAGCATTTATGAATAAATTCAATAAAACGTGCAAGATAAACATTTCTGAAAAAATAAAACGTAAATTAAATGGGACAGGTTTTTATTCATCAGAAGTCTCAATATTGTTAAGATATCAGTTCTCCCCAAATTGTTTATAGGGTTACTGCAATCCCAATTAAAATCCTAGCTGGTGGGCTTCCCTGGTGGCGCAGTGCTTGAGAGTCCGCCTGCCGATGCAGGAGACGCGGGTTCGTGCCCCGTTTCGGGAAGATCCCACATGCCGCGGAGCGGCTGGGCCCGTGAGCCATGGCCACTGAGCCTGCGCGTCCGGAGCCTGTGCTCCGCAAATGGGAGAGGCCACAACAGTGAGAGGCCCGCATAACGCAAAAAAAAAAAAAAAAAAAAAAATCCTAGCTGGCTTTTTTAAGTGTAAATTGACATAGTGATCCTAAATTTTTATGGAGAAGAAAAGACTTAAATTAGTCAAAACAGTTTTGGAAAACAACAAAGTTCAGTTACACTGTTTCTTTTCAAGATTTAATATAGTATTCTTATATAGTATATTGGCAGAAGGTTAGACATATACATTAATGGAACAGAGTAGAGGCCATAAATAGATTCACACATATGTAATTAATTGACTTGTTACAAAGGTGCGAAGGTGATTCATTGGGGAAAGGACTTCTTTTTTCTTTTTCTGTTTAAAAAAATTGTGGTATAATATACATAACGTAAAATTTACCATTTAAACCAATTTTGAGTGTACAATTATGGGGCATTTGGTACATTCACAGTGTCAACCGTCACCACTCTTTCATTCCAGAACTTTTCATTATTCCAAACAGAAGTGCTGTACCCATTAAAAAATAACTTTTCCTCGGGCTTCCCTGGTGGCGCAGTGGTTGAGAGTCCACCTGCCGATGCAGGGGACACGGGTTCGTGCCCCAGTCCGCGAAGATCCCACATGCCGCGGAGCTGCTGGGTCCGTGAGCCATGGCCGCTGAGCCTGCGCGTCTGGAGCCTGTGCTCTGCAACGGGAGAGGCCACAACGGTGAGAGGCCTGCGTACCGCAAAAAAACAAACAAAAAGTTTTCCTGTACCTTTATGCCTAGCTCCTGGTAATCTCTAGTCTATTTTTTGGCTCTGTGAATTTGCCTATTCTGGGTACCTCATTTAAGTGGAGTCAGACAGTATTTGTCCTTTTGTGTTTGGCTTATTTTACTTGGCATAATGTTTTCCACACTCATCTGTGTTGTAACATGTATTAGAATTTCATTCCTTTTTAGGAGTGAATCATATTCCATTGTATGTATATACCACAATTTGGAATATTTCACTGGGAGTAAATATTTCTATTGTGAAATAATAATCAGTAGGAATTCTGATACTTGATTAATTGCTAGTTAAAACAATTTTAATGTATCAGAAACCACCAGTGTAACTAACAAAAATTGGTAATTGTAATAAAATTTCAATATTGTCAAAGTTTTGGGAAATAGGAATAGTTACAGACAGTTGATATCATTCACAATGGATTGATTCAGTCTTTCTTAATATGTTCAAGTGTGGAGAACTGTCTCAGCTTAGATTTCTTAGAATCAAAGTCTGAGACAGGGCTTCTTGTGCAAGTAATTTATTGAGGAAGTGACTTCAGAAAAACCTGTTGGAGTAAGAGCAGAGGAAGAAACTAGGTGGAGACATACGGTTTCATAAGTATGTCTTCAGTCTGTTTACATAGGGAGCTCTGGAACCTAAAATTCTACTACAGAATGGAATCACCCAGGGTCAAGGAGCCAGCACTGTTTTACCTCTGCATCAGTAATTAATTGGCCAGGGACCACTCCTGGGGAGGAGCATGTAACCTCTCAGGCATCTCTGCTCAGTGGCTCCTATCAGCAAAGGATATTCCTCCTGGGAAGAGTTCAAGTTTGAGCCTTTGACAGCTGATACCTGTAGCAAGTGAAATGGGTTCAACAGCCAGGGAAAGACACTTTGAATGAGGCATAAACAGGATCTGCAAACAGACCTATAATACTCTTCTGTCTTTTCACTTTTGGTTCATTGCATCAGTTAAGTGTTAGATTAGGGAAGGTGGATCACTATGAGTGTGGAATAAAGGATTTATTACAGGGATTAGCCTTTAAAGAGTTGTGGAAAAGCTGGGGGGAAGTAAAGGTCCAAATAGGGAAAGTCAGAAGAAGAGGGAAAAGTCACCAGGTATCACAAAGGGAAGCTGGTGAAGAAGTTTAAGGAAGGCTGCCGCCTCTGTGTATGGTGGTGAGCCTGAAGTCATTATAGGTCGGCAGAACAGGAAGCTAGGAAGAAAAGCTTAAATTCAAGAGGACAAATTGGAGCCAGGTCCATGTCTGACACCACCTCTAACCCTGATGATGTGGGTGATAAATAGAAGAAGCTGGTACTATTTGCCATTTCCATGGCTGGAGATTCAGTGAGGCTAAAGGATGAGAGCTGGTGGGAGCTGGAGGAACTGCAAGCCTCACTGGTAGATCATTTTCAATTTTTCTTATTATAAATAATGCTACAATGAATAATTCTGTACATTTATCATTTTGCAAGTGTACAAATGCATAAGTTATAAGTTCCCAGAAGTGGGACTGCTGGGTGAGAGGATTATTTACATTTGTAATTTTGATAGATATTTTCAGATAGTTTTTTTTTTTCAGGGCTATATCAATTTACACTTCTCTTATAAATGGAGAATTTTGGCTATTGCTACAAATCCTCACCAGTAGAGTGTCTATTACACCTGCAGAATTTTGCCAATGTATCATTTTGTTCAAGCGTTTTTACTTTATCTTTTAAATTTCATTTTGTTCATTCTTCCAGAGTGCCTCCAGTGTTTTGCAAGGTTTATTCTCCCCTTTGTTTCTCCCATTTAGTCTTTATTTCCCCTCAATTTCTTGCCTCAATTTTGCTACCTTGTGCTTTATCTCTTTCTGTTTTTAAATCCTCTCTTCCTTGAATTTTGATGTCTGTCCTTATGGTCTTCCTAGAGTTCATTGCTTTATTAAATATGCTACATTTATGGCAGGATGTTTGGTTACAATTTTCTATCTGCTTTGTAGCATTATTTTTCTCTTGCTATATTTTGTTGCCCTTTTCTGCCCCCGTTATCCTTTTTGTTCTGTTAGTATCTTTGTATTGATGCAGCGTCCCTTTTTTTAAAAATTACTTATCGTTGCATGTGTTGGGTTTTTCTGGAACAGTCTGCCCTCCCTGCCCCCCCCATCCTCCCTGCCCCTGAGATATCTGTGGTGAGAAAGACCTAGAATATCCTTCTAGGCACTACAAACTAAAGTTTATTTCTTTCTCTGACACAAAGACAATCAGTTCCTTAAATATATTTCCTTTGTATGATTCTTTTTTAAAAAATTAATTTATTTTATTTATTTTTGACTGCATTAGGTCTTCGCTGCAGCGCTGCGGGCTTTCTCTAGTTGCGACGAGTGGGGGCTACTCTTCATTGTGGTGCGCGGGCTTCTCATTGCGGTGGCTTCTCTTGTTGTGGAGTATGGGCTCTAGGCACGTGGGCTTCGGTAGTTGTGGCATGCAGACTCAGTAGTTGTGGTGTGCGGGCTCAGTAGTTGTGGCACACGGGCTTAGTTGCTCCGTGGCATGTGAGATCTTCTGGGACCAGGGCTCGAACCCATGTCCCCTGCATTGGCAGGCGGATTCTCAACCACTGCGCCACCAGAGAAGCCCTGTATGATTCTTTTTATAGTTCTAGGCTACTGCATATGAGTGTATAGCTCCTTCGTTCATAATCAGCCATTAACCATTAGAAAGTACACTTATTTTTTTGACTGGTATTTTCTGATATCTGCCTCCACTGGACTCCTCATTTCCCTAGTTTCCTGCTTACACCTCTTCCTGCACACCTTCTGTTTGATCCTGCCCTTTCCCAGATTGACTACTGGTTTTTGAAAACAAGGGATATTATTTTGCACTCCAGGTAAGCCTCTTACTTTGAAGAAATATATTTTTTAAAAATTGAAGTGAAATTCACCTAACATAAAACTTACCATTTTAAAGTGTACAATTTGGGGGTTCCCTGGTGGCCTAGTGGTTAGGATTATGGGCTTTCACTGCCATGGCCTGGGTTGAATTCCCTGGTCGGGGAACGGAGATCCTGCAAGCTGCATGTCACGGCCAACAAAAAATGAAATAAAATAAATAAGTAAATAAATAAAGCATACAATTTAGTAGTATTTAGTAAATTCACAGTGTTATACAACCATCACCTTTATCAAGTTCCAAAACATTTTCATCACCCTGAAAGAAAGCCTTGTGCCTATTACACAGTCACTCTCCATGTTTTCCTTCCTCCCAGCTCCTGGCAGTCACCAATGTGCTTTCTGTTTCTATGGATTTACCCCTTCTAGACATTTCATATAAATGGAAATCATACAATATGTGACCTTTTGTGTCGTTTTTTTCCACTTAGTATGTTTTTGGGGTCATCCATGTTGTTGTAGCATATACCAGTACTTCATTACTCTTGTGTGTGTATATAGCACATTATTTATCCATTCATCCGTTGATGGACAGATGGGTTGTCTCCGTATTTTGGCTATTATGAATAATATTGCTATGAGCATTCATGTACTCGTTTTTGTTTGGATAGATGTTTTCAATTCCCTTATGTCTGTAGCAGTAGAATTGGGTCATATGGTAACTATGTTTAACTCTTTGAGGAACTACCAAACTGTTTTACACAGCAGTTGAATCATTTTACCTTTCCACGTGCAGTGTACAAGAGTTCCAATTTCTCCAACTCCTTGCCAACGTGTATTATTTTCCATTAAAAAAATACAACCACTGTGGTTGAGAGTCTGCCTGCCGATGCAGGGGACACGGGTTCATGCCCCGGTCCGGGAAGATCCCACGTGCCGCGGAGCGGCTGGGCCCGTGAGCCATGGCCGCTGAGCCTGTGCGTCCGGAGCCTGTGCTCCGCAACGGGAGAGGCCACAACAGTGAGAGGCCTGCGTACCAAAAAAAAAAAAATACAACCACTGTGGTGAGTGTGATAAAGTGGTATTTCATTGCGGTTTTGACTTGCATTTCCTTAATGATCGGTGATATCGAGCATCTTTTCATGTGCTTGTTGGCCATTTTTATATCTTTGGAGAAATACATATACAAATCCTTTGTCTATTTTTAATTGGGTTGTCTTTGTCGTTGTGTTGTAAGAGTTCCTTGTATAATCTGGATACTAGACCCTTATTAGACATGTGATTTGCAAATATTTTCTCCTATTATGTAGATTGCCTTTTCATTTTCTTGATAGCGTTCTTTGCCACACAAATATTTTTATTTTTCACGAAATCTAGTTATATGCATTTTTTTTTTTTTTTTTTTGCGGTACGTGGGCCTCTCACTGTTGTGGCCTCTCCCATTGTGGAGCACAGGCTCCAGATGCGCAGGCTCAGCGGCCATGGCTCACGGACCCAGCTGCTCCGCGGCATGTGGGATCTTCCCGGACCGGGGCACGAACCCATGTCCCCTGCGTCGGCAGGCGGACTCTCAACCACTGCGCCACCAGGGAAGCCCTAGTTATATGCATTTTTAATTTTGTTGCTCATGCTTTTTATGTCATATCTAAGAACCCATTACCAAAATCCAGGGTCATAAAGCTGTATTCTTATATTTTTTTCTAAGAGTTTTATGATTTGGGGTCTTATATTTAGGTTGTTAATCCATTTTTTTTTCTTTTACATCTTTATTGGAGTATAATTGCTCCACAATGGTGTGCCAGTTTCCGCTTCACAACAAAGTGAATCAGCTATACATATACATACGTCCTCACATCTCCTCCCTCTTGAATCTCCCTCCCACCCACCCTCCTCATCCCGCCCCTCCAGGCGGTCACAAAGCACCGAGCTGATCTCCCCATGCCATGCGGCTGCTTCCCACTAGCTATCTATTTTACGTTTGGTATTGTATATATGTCCATGCCACTCTCTCGCTTTGTCACAGCTTACCCTTCCCCCTCCCCATATCCTCAAGTCCATTCTCTAGTAGGTCTGTGTCTTTATTCCTATCTTACCCCTAGGTTCTTCATGACATTTTTTTTTCTTAAATTACATATATATGTGTTAGCATACGGTATTTGTCTTTCTCTTTCTGACTTACTTCACTCTGTATGACAGACTCTGGGTCCATCCACCTCATTACAAATAGCTCAATTTCGGTTCTTTTTATGGCTGACTAATTCTCAATTGTATATATGTGCCACATCTTCTTTATCCATTCATCCGATGATGGACACTTAGGTTGTTTCCATCTCCGGGCTATTGTAAATAGAGCTGCAATGAACATTTTGGTACATGACTCTTTTTGAATTAGTGACCATATGTGCATGGGTTTATCTCTGGGCTTTCTATCCTATTCCATTGATCTATCTTTCTGTTTTTGTGCCAGTACCATACTGTCTTGATTACTGTAGCTTTGTAGTATAGTCTGAAGTCAGGCAGCCTGATTCCTCCAGCTCCATTTTTTGTTCTCAAGATTGCTTTGGCTATTCGGGGTCTTTTGTGTTTCCATACAAATTGTGAAATTTTTTGTTCTAGTTCTGTGAAAAATGCCAGTGGTAGTTTGATAGGGATTGCATTGAATCTGTAGATTGCTTTGGGTAGTAGAGTCATTTTCACAATGTTGATTCTTCCAATCCAAGAACATGGTATATCTCTCCATCTATTTGTATCATCTTTAATTTCTTTCATCAGTGTCTTATAATTTTCTGCATACAGGTCTTTTGTCTCCTTAGGTAGGTTTATTCCTAGATATTTTATTCTTTTTGTTGCAATGGTAAATGGGAGTGTTTTCTTGATTTCACTTTCATATTTTTCATCATTAGTGTATAGGAATGCCAGAGATTTCTGTGCATTAATTTTGTATCCTGCTACTTTACCAAATTCATTGATTAGCTCTAGTAGTTTTCTGGTAGCATCTTTAGGATTCTCTATGTATAGTATCATGTCATCTGCCCACGGTGACAGCTTTACTTCTTCCTTTCCGATTTGGATTCCTTTTATTTCCTTTCCTTCTCTGATGGCTGTGGCTAAAACTTGCAAAACTATGTTGAATAAGAGTGGTGAGAGTGGGCAACCTTGTCTTGTTCCTGATCTTAGTGGAAATGCTTTGTTTTTCACCATTGAGGATGATGTTGGCTGTGGGTTTGTCCTATAAGGCCTTTATTATGTTGAGAAAAGTTCCCTCTACACCTACTTTCTGCAGGGTTTTTATCATAAATGGGTATTGAATTTTCTCAGAAGCTTTCTCTGCATCTATTGAGATGATCATATGGTTTGTCTCCTTCAATTTGTTAATACGGTTTATCACATTTATTGATTTGCGTATATTGAAGAATCCTTGCATTCCTGGAATAAACGCCACTTGATCATGGTGTATGATCCTTTTAATGTGCTGCTGGATTCCGTTTGTTAGTATTTTTTTGAGGATTTTTGCATCTCTGTTCATCAGTGATATTGGCCTGTAGTTTTCTTTCTTTGTGACATCGTTGACTGGTTTTGGTATCAGGGTGATGGTGGTCTCGTAGAATGAGTTTGGGAATGTTCCTCCCTCAGCTATATTTTGGAAGGGTTTGAGAAGGATAGGTCTTAGCTCTTCTCTAAATGATAGAATTCGCCTGTGAAGCCATCTGGTCCTGGGCTTTTGTGTTTTGGAAGATTTTGAATCACAGTTTCAATTTCAGTGCTTGTGATTGGTCTGTTCATATTTTCTATTTCTTCCTGATTCAGTTTTGGCAGGTTGTGCATTTGTAAGAATTTGTCCATTTCTTCTAGGTTGTCCATTTTATTGGCATAGAGTTGCTTGTAGTAATCTCTCATGATCCTTTGTATTTCTGCAGTGTCAGTTGTTACTTCTCCTTTTTTATTTCTAATTCTGTTGATTTGAGTCTTCTCCCTTTTTTTCTTGATGAGTCTGGCTAATGGTTTATTAATTTTATCTTATCAAAGAACCAGCTTTTAGTTTTATTGACCCTTGCTATTGTTTCCTTCATTTCTTTTTCATTTATTTCTGATCTGATCTTTATGATTTCTTTCCTTCTGGTAACTTTGGGATTTTTTTTTTTTTTTTTTTTTTTTTTTGCAGTATGCGGGCGTCTCACTGTTGTGGCCTCTCCCACTGCAGAGCACAGGCTCCAGATGTGCAGACCCAGCGTCCATTGGTCAGGGGCCAAGCCGCTCCGCGGCATGCGGGATCTTCCCGGACCAGGACACGAACCCGTGTCCCCTGCATTGGCAGGAGGACTGTCAACCACTGTGCCACCTGGGAAGCCCATGGGCTTGCTTTGTTTTTCTTTCTCTAATTGCTTTAGGTGCAAGGTTAGGTTGTTTATTCGAGATGTTTCCTGTTTCTTAAGGCAGGATTTTATTAGTATAAACTTCCCTCTTAGAACTGCTTTTGCTGCATCCCATAGGTTTTGGGTCGTCGTGTCTCCACTGTCATTTGTTTCTAGGTATTTTTTAATTTCCTCTTTGATTTCTTCACTGATCACTTAGTTATTAAAATAGTGTATTGTTTGGCCTCCATGTGTTTGTATTTTTTACAGATCTTTTCCTGTAATTGATATCTAATCTCATAGCATTGTGGTCGGAAAAGATACTTGATACGGTTTCAGTTTTCTTAAATTTACCAAGGCTTGAGTTGTGACCCAGGATATGATCTATCCTGGAGAATGTTCCATGAGCACTTGAGAAAAATGTGTATTCTGTTATTTTTGGATGGAACGTCCTATAAATATCAATTAAGTCCATCTTGTTTAATGTATCACGTAAAGCTTGTGTTTCCTTATTTATTTTCATTTTGGATGATCTGTCCATTGGCGAAAGTGGGGTGTTAAAAGTCCCCTACTATGAATGTGTTACTGTGGATTTCCCCTTTTATGACTGTTAGTATTTGCCTTATGTATTGAGGTTCTCCTATGTTGGGTGCATAAATATTTACACTTGTTATATCTTCTTCTTGGATTGATTCCTTGATCATTATGTAGTTTCCTTCATTGTATCTTCTAGTAGTCTTTATTTTAAAGTTTATTTTGTCTGATATGAGAATTGCTACTCCAGCTTTCTTCTGGTTTCCGTTTGCATGGCGAATCTTTTTCCATCCCCTTACTTTCAGTCTGTATGTGTCTCTAGCTCTGAAGTGGTTCTCTTGTAGACAGCATATAAATGGGTCTTGTTTTTGTATCCATTCAGCCAATGTGTGTCCTTTGGTGGGAGCATTTAATCCATTTACATTTAAGGTAATTATCAATATGTATGTTCCTATTCCCATTTTGGGTTCGTTATTGTAGGTCTTTTCCTCCTCTTGTGTTTCTTGCCTAGAGAAGTTCCTTTAGCATTTGTTGTAAGGGGGTTTGGTGGTGCTGAACTCTCTCAACTTTTACTTGTCTGTAAAGGTTTTAATTTCTCCATCAAATCTGAATGAGATCCTTGCTGGGTAGAGTAATCTTGGTTGCAGGTTTTTCTCCTTCATCACTTTAAATATGTCCTGCCAGTCCCTTCTGGCTTGCAGAGTTTCTGCTGAAAGATCAGCTGTTAACCTTATGGGGGTTCCTTGTTTGTTATTTGTTGTTTTTCCCTTGCTGCTCTTAATATGTTTTCTTTGTATTTAATTTTTGACAGTTTGATTAATATGTGTCTTGGCGTCTTTCTCCTTGGATTTATCCTGTATGGGACTCTCTGTGCTTCCTGGACTTTATTAACTATTTCCTTTCCCATATTAGGGAAGTTTTCCACTGTAATCTCTTCAAATATTTTCTCATTCCCTTTCTTTTTCTCTTATTCTTCTGGAACCTGTATAATTCGAATATTGGTGTGTTTAATGTTGACTCAGAGGTCTCTGAGACTGCCTTCAGTTCTTTTCATTCTTTTTTCTTTATTCTGCTCTGCAGTAGTTATTTCCACTATTTTATCTTTCAGGTCACTTATCCGTTCTTCTGCCTCAGTTATTGTGCTATTGATCCCATCTAGAGTATTTTTCATTTTATTTATTGTGTTGTTCATTGTTGCCTGTTTCATCTTTAGTTCTTCTAGGTCCTTGTTAAATGTTTCTTGCATTTTGTCTATTCTATTCCCAAGATTTTGGATCATCTCTACTATCATTATTCTGAATTCTTTTTCAGGTAGACTGCCTATTTCCTCTTCATTTGTTAGGTCTGGTGGGTTTTTATCTTGTTCCTTCATCTGCTGTGTGTTTTTCTGTCTTCTCATTTTGCTTATTTTACTGTGTATGGGGTCTTCTTTTTGCAGGCTGCAGGTTCTTAGTTCCCGTTGTTTTTGGTGTCTGTCCCCAGTGGCTAAAGTTGGTTCAGTGGGTTGTGTAGGCTTCCTGGTGGAGGGGACTAGTGCCTGTGTTTTGGTGGATGAGGCTGGATCTTGTCTTTCTGGTTCACAGGTCCACGTCTGGTGGTGTGTTTTGGGGTGTCTGTGTACTTAGTATGCATTTTGGCAGCCTCTCTGCTAATGGGTGGGGTTGTGTTCCTGTCTTGCTAGTTGTTTGGCGTAGGGTGTCCAGCAGTGTAGCTTGCTGATCGTTGAGTAAAGCTGGGTGCTGGTGTTGAGATGGAGATCTCTGGGAGATTTTCGCTGTTTGATATTACGTGGAGCTGGGAGGTCTCTTGTGGACCAGTGTCCTGAAGTTGGCTCTCCCACTGCAGAGGCACAGCAGTGACTCCTGTCTGCAGCACCAAGAGCCTTTCATCCACACGGCTCAGAATAAAAGGGAGAAAAAGTAGAAGGAAAGAAAGAAAGGAAAGAAGGGAGGGAGGGAGCGAGGGTAGAAGGAAGGAGGGAAGGAAGGAAAGCAAGAAAGAAGATAAAATAAAATAAAGATAAAATAAAGTTATTAAAATAAAAAATAATAATTAAGAAAAAATATTTTTTTTTTAAAGGGAAAAAAAACACAACAAAACGGATGCATAGAACCCTAGGACAAATGGTGGAAGCAAAGCTATACAGAGAAAATCTGACACAGAAGCATACACATACACACTCACAAAAAGAGGAAAAGGGGAAAAAAATCATAAATCTTGCTCTCAAAATCCACCTCCTCAATTTGGGATGATGCGTTGTCTATTCATGTATTCCACGTATGCAGGGTAGATCAAATTGATTGTGGAGCTTTAATCCGCTGCTTCTGATGCTGCTGGGAGAGATATCCCTTTCTCTTCTTTGTTCTCACAGCTCCTGGGGCTCAGCTTTGGATTTGGCCCCGCCTCTCCGTGTAGGTCTCCGGAGGGCGTCTGTTCTTTGCTCAGACGGGATGGGGTTAAAGGAGCAGCTGCTTCGGGGCCTCTGGCTCACTCAGGCCTGGGGGGAGGGAGGGGTACGGAGTGCGGGGCGAGCCTGTGGCGGCAGAGGCCAGCGTGATGTTGTAGCAGCCTGAGCCGCGCCGTGCCTTCTCCCGGGGAAGTTGTCCCTGGATCCCAGGACCCTGGCAGTAGCGGGCTGCACAGGCTCCCCGCAAGTTGGGTGTGGATAGTGAGTGACCTGTGCTCGCACACAGGCTTCTTGGTGGTGGCAGCAGCAGCCTTAGCGTCTCATGCCCGGCTCTGGGGTTCGCGCTGTTAGCAGCGGCTCCTGCCCGTCTCTGGAGGTCCTTTAAGATGTGCTCTTAATCCCCTCTCCTCGCGCACCAGGAAACAAAGAGGGAAGAAAAAGTCTTTTGCCTCTTCGGCAGGTCCAGACTTTTCCCCGGACTCCCTCCCGGCTAGCCGTGGTGCACTAACCCCCTGCAGGCTGTGTTCACCCCGACAACTCCCGTCCTCTCCCTGTGCTCCGACCGAAGCCCGAGCCTCAGCTTCCAGCCCCGCCCGCCCTGGTGGGTGAGCAGACAAGCCTCTGGGGCTGGTGAGTGCCATTCGGCACCGATCCTCTGTGCGGGAATCTCTCTGCTTTACCCTCCGCACCTCTGTTGCTGAGCTGTCCTTCACAGCTCCGAAGCTTCCC
This sequence comes from Lipotes vexillifer, assembly GCF_000442215.2. Lineage (NCBI taxonomy): Eukaryota > Metazoa > Chordata > Mammalia > Artiodactyla > Lipotidae > Lipotes > Lipotes vexillifer. Next base: position 1,711,408 of record NW_006786891.1, read on the forward strand.
CCCTCCGCCACCTGCAGTCTCCGCCCGCAAAGGGGTTTCCTAGTGTGTGGAAACCTTTCGTCCTTCACAGCTCCCTCCCACTGGTTCAGGTCCCGTCCCTGTCCTTTTGTCTCTGTTTATTCTTTTTTCTTTTGCCCTACCCAGGCAAGCGGGGAGCTTCTTGCCTTTTGCGAGGTCTGAGGTCTTCTGCCAGCGTTCAGTAGGTGTTCTGTAGGAGTTGTTCCACATGTAGAGGTATTTCTGGTGTATCTGTGGGGAGGAAGGTGATCTCCGTGTCTTACTCTTCCGCCATCTTCCCCTCCTATCTGTTAATCCATTTTCAGTTAATTGTTGTGTATGTTGTGAGGTAGACGTCCAACTTCATTATTTTGCATGTGGATATCCAGCTGTCTCAGCAGCATTTGTTGAATAGACTCTTCTTTTCTTATTGAATCGTTTTGGCACAGTTTTGAACAGTCAGTTGTCCATAGATGTATGGGTTTACTTATGGACTTTCAGTTCTATTATATGTCTTAATATCTGTTGTACATTGTTTTTACGCTGTTTGGATTACTGTAGCTTTGTAGTACGTTTTGAAATCAGGAAGGGTGAGTCAACTGTTTTTTCTTTTAATTAATTAATTTTATTTTGGGCTGCATTGGGTCTTCTTTGCTGAACACGGGTTTTCTCTAGTTGCAGTTAGTGGGGGCTACTCTTCATTGCGGTGTGCAGGCTTCTCATTGTAGGGGCTTTTGTTGTTGCGAAGCACAGGCTTTAGGCACGTGGACTTCAGTAGTTGTGGCACATGGGCTTAGTTGCTCCGTGGCATGTGAGATCTTCCTGGAACAGGGCTTGAACCCTTGTCCCCTGCATTGGCAGGCAGATTCTTAACGACTGTGCCACCAGGGAAGCCCTCCGTCTTTCAACTTTGATATTTTTTTCAAAGATTGTTTTCACTATTATGGATCCCTTGCAGTTCTATATGAATTTGAGGGTCAGTTTTTTCCATTTCTACAAAAAACGCTGTTGGAATTTTGATAGGGATTGCATTGAATCTGTAGATTACTTTGGGTAGTATTTCTCTCTGTCTTTTTTCAAAATTTATTTATTTTATTTATTTATGGCTGCGTTTGGTCTTTGTTGCTGCACGCGGGCTTTCTCTAGTTGCAGCAAGTGGGGGCTACTCTTCGTTGTGGTGCATGGGCTTCTCATTGCAGTGGCTTCTCTTGTTGCGTAGCATAGAGTCTAGGCACACGGGCTTCAGTAGTTGTGGCATGCGAGCTCAGTTGTTGTGGCTTGCGGGCTCTAGAGCGCAGGCTGAGTAGTTGTGGCGCACGGGCTTAGTTGCTCCGCGGCATGTGGGATCTTCCAGGACCATGGATCAAACCTGTGTCCCCTGCATTGGCAGGTGGATTCTTAATCACTGCCTCACCAGGGAAGTCCCTGTTCTCTTAATGATAATGTCTTAGAATCTGTGAATATTTGATGTCTTTTCACTTATTTAGTTCTTTTAAAATTTCTTTCAGCCACGTTTTGAAGTTTACATTGTACAGATCTTTCACTTCCTTGGTTAAATTTATTCCTTGATATTTTATTCTTTTGTACCATATCATAAACAGAATTATTTTCTTTCTTTCTTTCTTTATTTTTGGCTGTGTTGGGTCTTCGTTGCTGCATGCGGGCTTTATCTAGTTGTGTGGAGCAGGAGCTACTCTTCGTTGCAGTGTGTGGGCTTCTCATTGTGGTGGCTTCTCTTGTTGCAGAGCATGGGCTCTAGGCACGTGGGCTTCATTCAGTACATGTGGCTTGCAGACTAGAGTGCAGGCTCAGTAGTTGTGGAGCATGGTCTTAGTTGCTTCGCGGCATGTAGGATCTTCCCGGGCCAGGGCTCGAAACTGTCTTCCCTGCATGGGGAGGCAGATTCTGAACCACTGCACCACCAGGGAACCCCCAGAATTAGTTTCTTAACATCCTTTTCAGATTGTTCTTTGCTAGTATATAGAAATATTACTGAGTTTTTTGTGTTGATCTTTTATCCTGCAACTTTGCTGAATTTATTAGTTCTCATAGTTTTTTGTTTGTTTGTTTGTTTGTTTTGTGTGTGTGTGTGAATTCCTTAGGATTTTGTATAAGATTGTGTCATCTGGGAATAGGGATATTTTACTTCTATTCCAGTTTCTATGTTTTTAATTTCCTTTTTCTTGCCTAATTTATCTGGCTAGAATTCCCAATATAATGTTGCATAGAAGTGGCAAAAGTGGGCATTCTTATCTTGCTCCTGATCATACAGTAAATAAAGGCTTTTATTCTTTCATGATTGAGTATGATGTTCTGGGTTTTTCATAAATGTGTTTTATCATGTTAAAGAAGTTTCCTTTTATTCATAGTTAAGTGTTTTCATCATAAAAGATTTTTTTGTTGTTGTTTTTGCGGTAAGTGGGCCTCTCATTGTTGTGGCCTCTCCCGTTGTGGAGCACAGGCTCCGGATGCGCAGGCTCAGCGGCCATGGCTTATGGGCCTAGCCGCTCCGTGGCATGTGGGATCTTCCCGGACTGGGGCATGAACCCATGTCCCCTGCATATGCAGGCAGACTCTTAACCACTGCGCCACCAGGGAAGCCCAAAAAGGTTGTTTTTTATGTGTTGTACCTTTCTTCCCTGCTCAGTTCCTTCATTTCTGCCATTTGTGTTTGACTTTTTTGTATTGTACTGTTTTGACTCCTTTCTCATTTCTTTTTATGTATTTTTTTTGTTTTTTTTTTAGTGGTTGCTCTACGAATTACAAGTAACCCCTTCTATTTATAACAATCTAATTTGAATTAATACCAACTTCAACAGTATACAACTATGCTCCTCTCTTTTTTCCTTTGTGTTGTAATCACATCTTGCATCTTTATACATTATATGCCTATTAACATCATTTTGTAATTACTGTTTTATGCATTTTTCTGTTAAATCATACAGAAAAAAGGAGGAGTTACAAACCGAAAGCACAATAATACTGGCTTTTATTGTATGGGCCAAAAGTTTTGTTTGTTTTTGTTCTGTAAGATGGCTCTAGTAGCACTTAGTTGGCTTAATTTCATTTGAAACAATTTTGTTAGACTGTATGTGACAGCTGTCATATCAGCGTGCATTTAAAAAAAGACATCAAAATTGGTGAATTTTTGTGTAGCCATTTTAATATTGAAGATGGAGGGAAAAAAGCAACATTTTCGGCATATTATGCTTTATTATTTCAGGAAAGATAAAAACGCAACTGAAATGCACAAAAAGATTTATGCAGTATATGGAGAAGGTGCTGTAACTGATCGAATATGTGAAAAGTGGTTTGCGAAGTTACACGATGGAGATTTCTCGCTAGATGATGCTCCATGGTTGGGTAGACTAGTTGAAGTTGATAACAATCAAATGAAAACAATAATTGAGAACAATCAACGTTATATATACCATGCAGGACATAGCCAACATACTCAAAATATCCAAGTCAAATGCTGAAAATCATTTGCACCAGCTTGGTTGTGTGAATCACTTTGATGTTTGGGTTCCACATAAGTTAAGTGAAAAAATCCTTCTTGACCATATTTGTGCATGTGATTCTCTACTGAAACGTAATGAAAGTGTTCCGTTTTTATAACAAATTGTGACAGGTGATGAAAAGTGGGTACTGTACAACAATGTGGAATGGAACAGACCATGGGGCAAGCAAAATGAACCACTGCCAACCACATCAAAAGCTGGTCTTCATCCAAAGAATGTGATGCTGTGAATATGGTGGGATTGGAAGGGAGTCCTCTATTATGAGCTGCCTCTGGAAAACCAAACGATTAATTTCAACAAGTACTACTCCCAATTAGACCAACTGAAAGTGGCACTCTATTAAAAGCATCCAGAATTAGTCAACAAAAAACACCTAATCTTCCAATGAGATAATGCAAGACTGCATGTTTGTTTGATGACCAGGCAAAAACTGTTACAGCTTGGCTGGGAAGTTCTGATTCATCTGCCATGTTCACAAGACATTGCACCTTCGGATTTCCATTTATTTCGGTCTTTTCAAAATTCTCTTAATGCAAAAAATTTCAGTCCCCTGGAAGACTGTAAAAGTACCTGGAATGGTTCTTTGCTCAAAAAGATAAAAAGTTTTGGAAAGATCAAATTATGGAGTTACCTGAAAAATGGCAGAAGGTAGTGGAATAAAAGGGTGAATATATTGTTCAATAAAGTTCTTGGTGAAAATGAAAAATGTGTCTTTTAATTTTACTTAAAAAACCAAAGGCACTTTTTGGCCCACCCAATATATTTACCTGTGTACTTACGTTTACCAGTGTTATTTATTTCTTTGTATAGCTTCCAGTGACTGTCTAGTATCTTTTCATTTCTCATTTAGCACTTCTTGTAGCATAGGTCTAGTAGTGACAGACTCCTTCAGCTTTTGTTTATCTAGTAGTGTCTTTATTTCTCCTTCAGTTTTTTTTTTGTTTGTTCACAGTTTTTGTTTTTCACTTAAAATATGTTATCCCACTGCCTTATGGCCTTTATAGTTTCTGATGAGAAATTAGCTTTTAATCTTATTGAGGATTCCTTGTACATGAACTACCTTTCTTTTGCTATTTTCAAGATTCTCTTTGGCTTTTGATAGCTTATCATAATGTGTTTTGGTATGGGTGTCTTTGTAATTATCCTTCTTGGAACCTATTGAACTTCTTGAATATGTAGTTTCTTGTCTTTTATCAAATTTGGGAAGTTTTCAGCTATTATTTCTTCAAATATTTTTTCTGCTCCTTCTTTTCCTTCTGAGACTCCCTGTTATGCATATGTTGGTACACTTGGTGGGGTCCCATATATCTCTTAGGCTCTGTTCATTTTTCTTCTTGCTTCTGAGACTGGATAATTTTAGTTGACCTATCCTCAAGTTCTCTGATCTTTCTTCTGCCTGCCTAAAGTTGCTCTTAAATCCTGTAGCTAATTTTTCATTTCAGTTATTGTACTATTCAGTTCTAGATTTTTTTCTGTTGTTTTGTAAAATCTTTATCTCTTTATTGATATTCTCTATTTGTTGACATGTCATCCTTCTGGTTTTCATTAGTTCTGTTTCCATGGTTTCTTTGAGCTCTTTGAGCATATTTAAGATAGTGATAGAAAGTCTTTTTCTAATAAGTCTGTTGTCTGTTCTTCCATCACAGACAATTTCTACTAATTTCTCCTTTGAATGGACGATACTTTTTGTTTCCCTGCATGCCTCACAATTTGGTTTTGAAAAATGGACATTTAAAATATTGCAGTGTGATAACTCTGGAAATCAGATTCTTCTCCATTACTCATGGTTTGTTTTTGGTTCTCTCTATGGGTTTTTATTTTCTGTTTGTTTAGTGACTTTTCTAAACTATTTTTGTAAATTTTTTTCGTCATGAGTGGTTTCTGTCTTAATCTCCTCAGGCTACCATAACAAAATACCAAAGAACATAAATCTATTTGTTCACAGTTCTGAAGGCTGGAAATCTGAGATCAGGGTGCAAGCATGGTTGGATTCTGGTGAGAACTCTCTTCCTTACTTGCAGACGGCCACTTATCTCTTTGTTCTCACATGGCATTGAGAAAGAGATGAGAGAGTAAGAGCAGCCTCTCTTTGTCTCTTTTTATAAGGGGCACTAATCCCATCCTGAGGGCTCCACTGAGTCCAAGTTCCCTCTGTTCACCACATGACAGGCCAGTAAATCGGGAGACGAGGTGTTGAGACAAGGAATAGCGACTTTATTCGGAAAGCCGGCAGACTGAGAAGGTGGCAGCATAATGTCTCAAAATAACCATCTTATTGGGGTCTAGATGCCAGTTTCTTTTATAGAAGAAGGAGAGAGGGAGAGGAGGTGAGGAAGTAAAGTAAAAAGGCCATTTATCTTGCAGAATAGGAGGGGATGTGTTAATTTCTTCTCTTCTGCAGCCGTTCACAGGTGGGCAGGGTCAGATTGTCTCCCTTTGAGCTGAACAAAGGCACTTTAGTTTAACATTCAGGCAGAGGCGCAGGGTTCCCTGAGGCAGGCCATCATGTATGATCATAATAACAAAATCAATGAAAAGCAAAGGTTAAAGTCAAAGAAACAGATACAACATGGAGTCAGAATTGGCTCTTTGCTGTTACACACCTTTATGACCTCATCTAAACCTAATTACCTCCCAAAGGCTCATCTCAATGTATCATCACGCTGGGCCTTAGGGCTTCAACATATAAATTTGAGGGAGGTGGGGGAACATAAACATTTAGTACGTAACACTGTCTGAAATCTCTTTTTCTTTAGTTGTGGTCTGCTAGTGTTGTGAGAGAGATTTCCTGAACACGTAGAGCAAAAAAGAAAATAAGAAGAAAGAAAAAGAAGGAAGAAAATCCTTTCCTAGCCCTTGTAGACTGGCTCTGTGTTGGGGCACTCTACTCAGCTAGGCTGTTTAAAACTCTGTGTTAGCCTTCACTTCCTGCTTCTGCTGAGTGTAGAGATGAGCCAGTAGTTTTCTCTGAGTAGGTGTCCTGCCTTGGACATATGCATGCCCTTCTAAATTGCCCAAATGTTTTTCAGTGCCCTAATTTCCCAAAGAAACTCACTTTGCAGCTTTTCCTCCAGGTTTTTGACATTTCTGTTGTTTGACTCAACTGTAATATTTTGTCCCAGGTGGCAGTGGAGTTTTCATTTGCCTTAAAGTGTTTTTTGTTTTTTTTTAAGTTTATTTATTTTTGGCTGCTTTGGGTCTTTGTTGCTGTGTGCAGGTTTTCTCTAGTTGTGGTGAGTGGGGGCTACTCTTTATCGTGGTGCATGGGCTTCTCATTGCAGTGGTTTCTTTTGTTGCGGAGCATGGGCTCTAGGCACACGGACTTCAGTAGTTGCAGCACACAGGCTCAGTAGTTGTGGCATGTGTGTTCAGTAGTTGTGGCACGCAGGCCCTAGAGTGCACAGGCTTCAGTAGTTGCAGCACGTGGGCTCAGTAGTTGAGGCACGTGGGCTGTAGGGCGCTCAGGCTCCAGTAGATGTGGCGTGTGGGCTCAGTGGTTGTGGTTTCTGGGCTCTGTAGCCCAGTAGTTGTGGTGCATGGGCTCAGTAGTTGTGGTGCATGGGCTTAGTTGCTCCGCGGCCTGTGGCATCTTCTCAGACCAGGGATGGAACCCATGTCCCCTGCATTGGCAGGCAGATTCTTAACCATTGTGCCAACAGGGAAGCCCCAGCCTTAAAGTATTTTTGAAGAATTGCCCCCTGATAGCTACTTTTCTGTCTTAAGTGAGATCCAAGTTGATGAAACAAAGGAGAGTGCCTTCAGTCAGTCCTTCAGGTAGCCCAATAGGTCACAAGAGACAAACGTTCTTTGAGAACAAAGTCTTCTCGGCTCCCTCTAGAACCAGGATCCAGGGTCCAACCATTGGAATGTAGGCTACTGCATTCAAGACTGCTCTTGAGCCAAGAGTGAAGAAGGGGAAATAAAAATGCCTCAAGGTTTTCATACTGTTTTTACAATAAGTCACCTTTTTCTTGTTTCAGCATTTGCTTGGTTGACCTATAGCTTTGGCTGTTTTCCAGGGTTTTGGCAAATTTGATTCTGACAGTTTTTGCTCAATTTTTTCATGTTTCTATGGAGGGATGAGCTCTTGGAACTATGTCCTCCACTGTGTTTTGGTTTTTTTTGAAGACAAATGGTGATGTCATTGAAGGAGGTGTACTTTTGCTTGTGCTTTCTGATAATTGCTGCTGTTAGGCTTGCTCTGCACTCCCTGTAGTTTTTCTTTCTGCTTCCTTCTGTGTAACTTCTGCCCTACCTTAACTGTTCTCAGTAGCTTTTATTAGTACTTTCGAGCCTTTGGTTTATCCTTGTCTTTTCATGTAGCTTAAGATGAAGATTGCATTTTTAAATGTCTTACTTGGTTGCCTTTTGTTGCTTTTTTATGTTATTCAGGGTTCAAACTGTTCCTTTACCCTGCAAAATTCCCTCTTGGTGTTTGTAGTCAACCCCTATTCTCACCTGATAACCCTAGTAATCATTAATATGTCTCCTGTTCTTTTAACTTTGCCTTTCTAGAATGTCATATAAATGGAATCATATAGTGTGTAGCCTTTTGAGTCTCGCTTTTACTTAGCATTTGAGGTTTATCCACATTGTTTTGTGTTGTTAGTAATTTGTTCATTTTTGTCACTGAGTAGTTTTGTATGAATGTACAGTTGAAGGCCATTTGGGGTGTGGTCTGTTTTCAGCGATTATAAATAAAGTTGTTAAAAACATTCATGTGTAATTTTCACGTGAGCATACGTTTTTATTTCTTTTAGATAAGTACCTAGGAGTGGGATTACTGTGTCATAACTTTCTAAGAAACTGCTGATCTGTTAGCACTGTTTTCCAGAGTGGCTGTATCATTTTGCTTCCTCCCCAACAGTATATGAGAGTTCCAGTTTTTCTGCATCCTTACCATCACTTGATATTTGTTTGTATTTTGGGCTTTTGTCACTCTAACATGTGGAAATGGTATCTCTCTGTTTGTTTTGCATTTCCCTAATGACTAATGATGTTGAGTGTTTTTTCATGTCCTTATTCTCATATGTATATCATCTTTGGTCAAGTTTCTGTTAAAATCTTTTGCTACTTACAATTTATCTAAACTGAGTTTTGAGAATTTAAAATTCTTATATTCTGGTTATTAGTCCTCTGTTACATGTGTTTTGCATATATTTTCTCCCAAGCGTGTGGCTTGCCTTTTCATTCTCTTAACAGTGTCTTTCGAAGAACAGTAGTTCTTTTTTTTAAAAGCTTCTCTTTATTAATTCTTTTTTGGCCTTGTGGGATCCTAGTTTCCCGACCAGGGATTGAACCTGGGCCCTTGGCAGTGGAAGTGTGGAGTCCTAACCACTGGACTGCCAGGAAATTTCTGAGTAGTAGTTCTTTTTTTTTTTTTTTTCGGTATGTGGGCCTCTCACTGTTGTGGCCCCTCCCGTTGCGGAGCACAGGCTCCGGACACGCAGCCCCAGTGGCCATGGCTCACAGGCCTAGCCGCTCCGTGGCATGTGGGATCTTCCCAGACTGGGGCACAAACCCGTGTCCTCTTCATCGGCAGGCAGACTCTCAACCACTGCGCCACCAGGGAAACCCTGAGTAGTAGTTCTTAATAAAGTCCACTTCATCAATTTTTTGGATTGTACTTTTGCTGTTGAGTCTAAATGTCACAAAGATTTCCTTCTAGAAATGGCATTAGAAATTGAATGAGTCATATATGTAATTAAAAATTTTTTAGTATCCACATCAAGACGCATAAAATGTAAAAGAAACAGGTGAAATTAATTTAAACATTTATGTTGTCTTTTTTTTTTTTTTTTTTCTGTATGCGGGCCTCTCACTGTTGTGGCCTCTCCCGTTGTGGAGCACGGGCTCCGGACGCGCAGGCTCAGCGGCCATGGCTCACGGGCCCAGCCGCTCCGCGGCATGTGGGATCCTCCCGGACCGGGGCACGAACCTGCATCCCCTGCATCGGCAGGCGGACTCTCAACCACTGCGCCACCAGGGAAGCCCTATGTTGTCTTTAACCTAATATATTTTAAATGATCGTTTCAACATTTATTCACTAGAAAAATTATTGAGATACTTTACATTTTTATTTTTGTACTAAGTCCTACACTGGTATGTATTTAATACAACACATCTTAACTCAGTTGAGCCACATTTCAAGGGGTCATTAGCCATATCTGTCTAGTAGCTACCATATCTGACAGCACAGATCTAGAGGCTTTGTAGTTTGGGGTTTTACTTTAGGTCATTTATTTATTTCTTTAGGTACGTATGTATTTATTTTCCACTGCGTTTGTAACTAATATAAAAAAATTTAAGAAAATAATTCATTCTCACTTCTCCAGTGGCTCTCATCCCTCCCTCTTGCCCGCACAACTCCTGACCTATTTCCTCAGGGCCAGTTCAAATATGAACCTGTTCACTGCCATCTTCATAGAAAACAACCAGTGCCAGGGATGTAGGAGAAGAAGGTTGGAAGTGGGCAAGAGTACTGCCCAGATTCTATCCAAAGGTAGGCCAAGTGGAGATTCACAGAGTTCAAACAAAAGGGCTGGTGGCCTCACAGTGATGTAGTCTTAAGTAAAACGGGCTGGAGAGGAGATAGGGTAGGCCCATCAGAGGCTTTAGAGGACATCTCTTGGGCCTGTGTCAAACCCAGAGAAACTGACACTAGAAGAAGAAGGGGGAGGGCCAGGGAGGCAGTCTTGTGGAAAGTTTCATAATTCTCCCATGTTGGGAGGTGGGGAAAGTCTAGAGGGTACCAGTGGCCTCACTCAATTTGGCAGAAGAATGTACTGAACTGTTGGAAGTCACAAAAATGCCGTGGACACTGAGAAAGGCTGCGAGGGGACGTACAGTTTCACAAAGTGCACTGACCACAGGCCATAGCAGTGGTGATCATGCTATTGACACACAAATTACAAAACCCCAAAACAGGAAGTGTAGCCTTTTAGGGAGTAATTCTGTACTAGTCATTTAAAATTGGCCCCAGGTCAGACAACCTGATGAGTTTCACAGAGCAGGTGACAACATTGAGGGTAGGGGTTGTGACATATAATGGACTTAAAGCAAGCAGTTGGAAAAAGGGAATGGTAGGAAACTGCTCTACGGCTCTCAGGAATCAAGGGCAACACTGGGGGCTCGGTGGACAGATGAACAAGAAACAGCACTAAAGAGGTTTCCTGTTCAGCCGTCCATTGGCGAGGGGGAAGAGGATCCAGGAGGCAGTTGAATGGAGCAAAGATGGGGTCCTGAAGAAGAGGCTGTGGAGGCTGGATCAGAAGAAAGAGTGCACACCGTGCACCAGTGATGAAACACAACTTTGGACCCCACATGGGGGAGGTGGCCATGGGGATAGGTGTCACTGACTTAGGGTGGTAGTTGGAACAGCCCCACAGTAGCCATCACAGGGCCACAGGGAAGTATATGGCCACTAGGTCACAGAAGGCTCCTTCAAGCCTGGATGGGAAGGCACAGTCTCACAGGAGGTCCATGGACTCTGCGTGGTAGAAGGCACAGAGCTCAGTCCTCATATGGACAGTGGACCTTTTTGGCAAAATGCTGGCAGACAGGGTGGTTGAATATGACTTCCATAACCTGGGGTCCATCCTTGGATGGGCAGGTATAATTTTTTTTTTTTTTGCGGTATGCGGGCCTCTCACCGTCGCGGCCTTTCCCACTGTGGAGCACAGGCTCTGGACGCGCAGGCCCAGCGGCCATGGCCCACGGGCCCAGCCGCTCTGCGGCATGTGGGATCCTCCCGGACCAGGGCACGAACCCATGTCCCCTGCATCGGCAGGCGGACTCCCAACCACTGCACCACCAGGGAAGTGCTGGGCAGGTATTCTTGATAAGAGACCAGCCCTTGAGGCTTTGAGGATTTCTCTGCTCTTTGTGAAAGCGTCCCTGGAGGGATATCCATGGCCTGGTCCAGGAAAAGGAAGTTTAGCATTAGCCCCTCCACCAACTATGACCATATGAGCCAGATTTGGAGCTCAGCCCTCCCCAAATTCGGCCTCTGCTCCAGGGAGGAGGTGGGAGACTCAGCAGTGGTGGAATCATTGGTCCCCTTGACCCTGGAGGACCTCTGTGAAGAGCTGATTTGGGGTCACCAGGGTTTCCATTGGTCATGATGGGAGGGCCCAGGAGGCTGGGTGGTCCGATAGGACTTTCATCCCTTTCCAGTGTCTTCCTGTTCTGGCAGTGGGGGCTGCTGCTGACTCTGCTTCTTGCACTTCAGCATTGTGATTGTGGCAATGGCTGCAGTGGGCTTTTCGTCTGTTATTATTTTGAGTTAATTTTTGTATAAAGTACAAAGTACGGATTGAAGTTCATTTTTAACACATGGCTGTCCATCAGAAGCTCTTAATAAAGTTGTTCTGGGCAGTTAGAGATATAGAGATCATCCTGGGCTCCAGAGCTCAACATTTAAACATATTTTATTACTTTATTGTCTTTTATTTCAGTGTAATGTAAATTTACATTGTAATTAACAATTTTCAAACTGTCTGTGTAAAATGCTTAGAAGTTTTAGGCATTTAGTGTATTGGCTTTATTCATATACCTATTCAAACTTAAATTAAACATTATGCTGTTTATTTTTTTTTAACACTAATTAACCTCTCCATTCCCAAAATCCTATCTAAAATTCTTACTTTGTTTTTAGGCATGTACTGGCATTGAAAACATTGATGAAGCTATTACATTGCTTGAACAAAATAACTGGGACTTAGTGGTAAGTACTTTCTTTTTTCAGCTTTATTGAGATGTGCTTGACATATAAGATTGTGTAAGTTTAAGGTGTACAACGTGATGATTTGATATACATATATATTGCACAATTATAGCCACAGAAAGGTTAGTTAGCACATTCATCACCTCACATAGTTTTTTTTTTTTTTGGTGGGAACTTTTAAGATTACTCTTTTAGCAACTTTCAAGTATATAATGAGGTATTGTTTAACTATAGTTACTATGCTGTACATTGGATCCCCAGAACTTATTCATCTTGTAACTGGAAGTTTGTACCTTTTGACCACCTTTACTCATTCTCCACCCACACCTGCCAACTACCAGTTTACTCTGGTAAACTTATGATTCTTATGATTTGGTTTTCTTTTTAGATTACACATATAAGTGAGATCATGCAGTATTTGTCTTTTGCTGTCTGACTTATTTCAAGTACTTTTTTCTTTATATGACAAGTAATGAAATTCTATGTATTCTTGAATGTCTTTAACATTCCTTATAGGTAGTTCAGCATACCATACATAGTCCGTCTATAATTCTAATCTGAAAGACTAAAATCTAAATGTCATATTTTTAATATGAGGTTCCTATTTAGTTTAGTATTAGATTAATAAATTATTATGAAATCTTAGGTAATTTAAGTTATTTTTAAACTTCTCTTCTCTGAATGTATATTAAGGTTTGTCTTCCCCTGTAGTATTGTGGCGGAGATTGGAAGGAGAGAAAAATCAGACTTGTTTGAATGTCTGAATAACTCTACTTGATGTTTCTCCCTCACATCTTGGGGTGGGGGTGGGGAGTCTCACTGATGATTACTCCTTTCTAAAGCTGTTAAAGAAGTGGCATTCTGGGCTTCCCTGGTGGCGCAGTGGTTGAGAGTCCGCCTGCCGATGCAGGGGACACGCGTTCGTGCCCCGGTCTGGGAAGATCCCACATGCCGCGGAGCGGCTGGGCCCGTGAGCCATGACCGCTGAGCCTGCGCATCCGGAGCCTGTGCTCCGCAACAGGAGAGGCCACAACAGTGAGAGGCCTGCGTACCGGAAGTGGCATTCTGCTGTGGCTTTCCTTATGAACTTCAGGCAGTTTATTATAGAAGTGGTTTAGTTTTTTTAAGGGGGGGTGGGCAGTAACTCAAAAGGCAAGGCCCAGCACAGCACAGCACTGCACATTGACAAAACTGTAATTTATTTGCAATTGCAAAGCAAACTAAAAATAAATTGTACAACAGTACAGGAACAGTATTGATTGTGTTAGGATGACACAGAGGTCTCTCCATACCTTTGAAATCCGAAAAACGTCTAAATTAGAATTTTGAAGAAGTGCTAATTTTTGAAAGTCAAAACTCAAGGTGTATAATTATAGAGCTGAGATTAGTTGTGTAGGTATATTCAAGTCCATACATGGATTTACATAATCAACTGTTAATAAGCTATTTGTTTCATGTAGATTTACCACTATTAATTTTTAAATTCAAAATATAAAAAAACTATTTACAGCTTGTAAAAGTAATAACTCATTATAGAAAAATGAGAAAATGTATAAATTTACAAAGAATAAATTAGTAATCACCTTTACTTCCATCACTTAGAGATAGTTATTGTTTAACATTTTTGGGTATATTATTTCAGAATGTTTTCTCTTAATTATATGATTAAAATTAAAAAAAATACAAATTAGATTGTTCTATTCCTGCCCTTTTGTAATCTGCCCTTTTCACTTAACAACCTATCATGAATGTCTTTCTATCCAAGTAAATGTGACATATATCATTCTTTTTTTTTTTTGCGGTACGCGGGCCTCTCTCTGTTGTGGCCTCTCCCGTTGTGGAGCACAGGCTCCGGATGCGCAGGCTCAGCGGCCATGGCCCACGGGCCCAGCCGCTCCACGGCATGTGGGATCTTCCCAGACCGGGGCACAAACGCGTGTCCCCTGCATCCGCAGGCGGACTCTCAACCACTGCGCCACCAGGGAAGCCCCATCATTCTTTTTAATGTTTAATGTTTGGATGGTACTTCATGGTATGGTTGTGGCATAATAATTTTACCATTCAGTCCTGTGCTGTTAGACATTTAGAGTTTTTGTGGTATTTTGGAGTTATACACATTAGAGGACATTCTTGTACATTCATCCTTGCTTACTTAACCTATTGTTTTCCTAGAAGACATTGAATAAATTCAATTAATAATTAAGTTTCTGGGTCAAACTGTATACATATTTTTAGGTTTTTGGATACTTATATTGCCTTCCAGGATGGTTGCACTAATTTAAATTTCTACCAACTATATAAATTTTTAAGTTTGCCTGTTTCAGTAAACCAGTGCTATCTTATTTTTTCGTGTTGTGGCACTTGTCAAAATTTACAAATATTTGTATGGCCTGACTTCAAATCCATCCTTTTATCCCTGTGTTATTCTCTTAACAAAGCACAGTATAGTGACATATTCCTGATTTCTGTGTGCGGGAAGGGGCAGCAACTTATTTGGAATGATATCACAAGGTTTCTTGTCTTGAAACTTCTTTTGCAATAGCAAGAGCATTGCTTTATTTAGTATGTATATTCTTAGGCTATCTCTTGGAGAGGCTGATGCAGATTATTGGTTGAGGTTAAAAATCCCACCAAGCCACTCTTGCATGGTGCTGATGAGAGATATATGGGCTGGAGAAAAGAGAGGTTGTAGACTAGGAGTAATGGACTACAAGTGTCTGATGTGAGAATTACCATTTTTGGGGGATGGATATAAGTTCTTTCCTTATCTGCTTTCTATTGGTCCATGTTCATTAGTTTTGAAGGTTAAACATTTATTGGTTCTGGATATTTTCTCAATACAATAATCTATCTAGAGTATTGCAAGAAGAGAATTTTTCCCAGATAGTGTTAAATAATTGAATGGTACAGGTATTCTCCAACTGTTTCTGAGTTATTTGATTTTGGAAAAATACTAAAATAGCGCTTGAGCTAAAAACACTGGTGCTATATTTCTGCAGAAATGCAGTCTTGTCCTGTGTTGGGCCCAAATAAAATCATCAGGCTATTTTTCACAGTCTTAAACTTCAGCTTTCTTTTGAAATATATGTCCTAGCTGGCTTTTCTTGTAAATAATGCACTTTTATCCACAGTAAACATTTGCTGTGCTGTGTAAGTATCTTGCTGTATAAAATTTCTCACTTCCCTTTTTCTTATACAGCACTCACTTTACATTGTGGGTTTTAAAAAATAAAGCAAGTATTTTGAATAACCCATTACTAATTCAGACTTTCATTAGGATCATGGAACTTTTTATATGGTGTTTTTTATATTTTGCCTGTGCATTATATTTTGTGTCTGTAAATTATAATTATCACTGCTTTGTATTTTATGGGCCTTGTGGAACAGTTTGCATAGTTTGAGTTTTTAACTTAGGACATGTCTGTATTTTAAATTTTCTGTACATATCAGTTAGACTTCAGTGTTTTTGTGCATATTTTGCTACAGATGTGTAGAGGAATGTGAGTTAGGCATCACAATTCCAGATTGTGATGAATTTTAAAAAGTCCAATAACAGAAAACTCATTCTGTCAGTACTGAATGCTTACAGTATACCCAGATTTATGCTAGATACAGTGAAAGCTTAAAAACATGTTAACACTGTATGGTGTCTGACTTTGAGAAGTGTACTGAAAAATTGATAAGACAGGTGGTCTCTTATACATGTATATTATACTCAGAAATGGGAATAACTTCCTGAAAAAGTAATGATTGCAAATATTTTTGCTGTTTTATAGATTTAGACACACAGATAAAAAAGTGTTCTATATGAAAATATAGCCCAGTCCCAGCAACTTTAGTCATTAGTCTTTCCCTGATACTGTACAGTATTTTCATTATATAGCTATCCACAGAGCAGTGCTTCCAAACCCTATGTTTTAAGTACCCTACAATTGACTACTTATTTTGGGGCAACTGCAGTTCGGGTTATAAATGCTAAATTCTGAAAACAAAATAACATGAACTTTAATACTACTGGTAAGCATCTTGAGATACTGATTTACTTGACATGAATCCTCCCCATACCCCCATCTTTTTCAGACTTTCATTTTTCACATTGTCCTGCACTTTTAGTTAGGAGATTAATGTCATTGCAGTTGATTCCTTCATTGCAGGCAAGTATTTTCAATATACATCCAGAAAGATGAATACCTGTGGGAGAATTATTAACAGTCAGAATCTTTTACCAAAGGATTGCCTTCTTACGTGGAAGCATGCTACATCATCACTGTATCTTATAAATTATAAATCTGGGCTCCAGAATTGACACACTGCTCATTTTCTGTTTTCAGTATAGAAGAATTTGGGCCAGTGGAGAATAGAAATCTGTACAGCTCATGTTAATTTTGAATAATCGAAGTGTGAGGCAGCTAACTCTAGTGGTGAACCCATTGCATTCATCTTGAATCGGGAACCCTGGCTTATCAAAGCTCTTGTCATTATTTTTTTTTTTTTTTTTTTTTTTTTTTTTTTTTTTTTT
>NW_006786891.1:1728510-1804950 GCF_000442215.2 Lipotes vexillifer
GTGGCCTCTCCCATTTGCGGAGCACAGGCTCCGGACGCGCAGGCCCAGCGGCCATGGCCCACGGGCCCAGCCGCTCCGCGGCACGCGGGATCCTCCCGAAACGGGGCACGAACCCGCGTCTCCTGCATCGGCAGGCGGACCCCCAAGCACTGCGCCACCAGGGAAGCCCGTCTTGTCATTATTTTATTGAGTATGGCCTAGGCTAAGTTACTTCTCTCTGAACGTCATATAAAATAAGGGCTTTGGGCTAGTTTATACTCAAGATCCCTGATACATGAAATATTTATGAAGAATCTATTTGTGTCCTAATTTCTTTTAATATTCTACAAAAGCAGTCAATTATGAATAGTAATACAAGTAAACATTTTAATGGAATTTTATAACTTTGAAACACTTGTATGTATACCATTTTGATTAATCCTTTGAACAACTTTATGACGTAGATAATGGGCAGACAAGATGCTGTGCTAATTGTTTCATGGAAGGTCTGTATATGTGAAACTCCTTCAATAAATTAAAATTTCCAGTAAGCTCTAGGAGATCCAGGGAAGGCTATTTGACGTACACTTGATAACCCAGTGCTAAGTGAAATAAAGTACAAGTAAACATTAACCTAGCCATACTACATCTTAAGTACTCTGTGCTCTTAGGAAATGATTTTTGAACTTTGCACTCAATTTCTGCTCTGATTTGCTGCCTGAGGTGACATAGCTGCTCTGCTGAAGAAAGACTCTATTCAGAGTGCTTGTATTTATCTTTAACTGCATGTCCCAACTTAGGGCAAAAATGAAACAAATAAGCCTATCCAGTTTTGTATTGTTACTGAATTTCTAGTCTTCAAAGATAGTTTTGTATTAATAGAAGCTTATAATAAAGTCAGTAACTGAAGAGTCAAACCCAAGGAAAATTATGCACATAATCTGTCTCATTTTGAGATTCATTGAGATGCTCTGAGACATTTCCATTCCACCAGTTTTCACTTTTGAAGAAATGTGTTTTAATACTTACCCTAAAATGCCTTAGAACAATTTCTGCTACTACTCTACTCAGGATGTGGCTATAGAGTTCCTCGAATGTGCATTGCTTTGCTATCAATACTTTATACAGTGTTATGAACACCTGCAGTTTTATGAATGAACTAGTCTAACCAGTGACATAATGAGTCTCTGTCGTCAGAAAGCAGCCAAACATTGAGTGCTGCCCTTCATCAATGGCCATTAGACACTGGCTTATATTTGCACAGATCTTTGCTGTGACAAAAGAGATGTTACTGTGAAGGAGTATCTCATCATATCAATTTCTACTCTTTTGCTATAGTCTTCTTTGTTTCCCTTGTTTTCAAAGGACTGTAAGCCCCTTAAAATTCTACAGAAGTTTTCAGTTTCTCAGTTTGTAGTTTGGCCATCGTCCGTCCTCCTCTACCATCTCTCCTTTTAATGAGGGTCTACTTTGTTCTAGGTATCATGTCAAATGATTTACTTACATTATTTCATTGAATCTTCACAGCAGTCCCCAAATGTGGTTGGGTAGGTATTATCTTTATTTTACAGATGAGAAACTGAGGCCTGGTGATTTAAGTAAATTGTTTATGCTCACTCAGCTGATAAGGGGTAAAACTGTGATTTTGAACCCAGGTCTCTCCATAAAAGTTTTAATAGCTTTAAAATTGTAGTTTAAGGTTATGAAATTTTCCATACCCAGTGTGTTATTCTTTTCTGAATTCCTATACTTTTCTTTCTACCACTCACAACTAATTTCACATTGTCAAGTGAAAGAGCTTTTGCTATAGTTACATAATGGTACTTTAAATATATTTATGCTTTGCTTTCAAATAGATTCTAAGATTCTAGAGGAAAGGAATTACGTTTCTTATTAATTTTGTCTTGGCACATGGTAGTTGCTTAGTAAAATATTTGACTGATTTTATTATTAGCATACTTACTTTTAAATCTATTTTCCATTTCCATTATTTGGATATTTGAAAAGTCTTTGCTATTAAGACTCATGACTCTTACTGCTATCAGTCTTCCTTATCTGGCAAACATAAGATTTGAGGAAAGAGTCAGGCCCAGATATGCAAGGAATAGGATTGGGCTGATTTCATTATCTCATGGATAAAATTTAGATGGTTTCTTCCTGTTGTAGCTTTTTGAGAAATATTATTCACAAATAAATCCTTTTCTTTGCAATTTTTTTCTTGGCATCTCAAAAAAATTTTTTTTCTCTCTTGTTTATTTCTGGTTGTACCATTCTACTCTAAAGAAAGCTCATCATATCCAACCTATTTGAAATTTTTCATCAGTTCTGCCTCTCAGGAGAAAACTAAGTGTGATAAAAGAATGCTATTGCTTAATGTATAATTAAGTGGGTATGAAAGAATTGTTTTCTCCCTTTCAAAGGAAAACTTAAGTTTTTACAAACATGAAGTTCTCAGTTTACTAAACTTACAGTTGGTGGTTCATATTATCAAATCAAAACTCTTTGAGGTCCACATTTTTTCCCAGACTGCAACTTGACTTTCTGCTTATTTTTTCATTGGTTTTTGCTTCATATGTTGTTACTTTTCCTTTGAATATAATCTAGTTCTAGAATTACTTTATTGCATGAACCAAACATCTCCTCTTTTATAAAACCTATGGTAGATAGTAGTTCAGAGGCTTTAAGACCTAGTGGGAATGTGGTGTGTTAATCCCCTAGCAGGAAGTGATAGGCCCATTGTTAAATGAAATTTGGAAATGTGGCTAATGTTTATTGATTTCTAGTACTACTTATCTAACCTGTGCTTCAGAGCACAGTTAAACTTTTTAAATGAAATATGTAGTAAGGAGTCCCCTTACTGCTATGAAACTAAACTTAAGGCTTTATGCTAATTCTGAAAGCAGTAGTATATGCTACTTATGATTTGAACATTTAAAAGAAAATAAAAATTTCAATGGTTTTGTTTTTAAAATTGTTCAGTTTAAGCGGATATAGTTTGATCTTGATATTTTATAAAGCTTGCTAACCTACTAGTTAACTTGATTTTAAAAATGGGTTTTTTTTTCAACAAGTTGCCTTGATATGATATTTAACTAATTTATTTCTATTCCTGGAAGTGGTTTAAACGAAATACCATTGCAGCAAAATCAGTGGTTTAGTGGTTACACCTGTAAATGTGATGACTTGCAGTTCTTCCTGCTGGTTTCAAGGATCAGCTGCCATAAACCAATGTGTGCTTGGAAAAGAAAAAATAATATGGCATTTAAAATTCCTACTTTTACAACTTTATACTGATAATTTTTAATAATTTGCTACTTAATGATAATATAATTTTTTCAAAAATTTAGTTGTATTTCTGTCTTTAAGTAAAATGGTACTTAAAATGTTCACATAAGAACATTTATATTTCCTTCCTATATATCCCAAGGTTTTAATTTTCTTCATTCCCTCATTTATTTTTCTTATTAAAAATTTTTTTCCTAGGTGAGTATGCTTAAGATCTACTCTTAACAACTTCATTCTCTTTTAATAATCTATTTTTGTGTTTGGTTTAGGTTTTTTTTAACTTGATGTTTTAGTAATGTTTTAATTATATATTTTGGGGTCCTCATCTAACACTTCTTTCTTTCTTGTGGATGGATTTCTCTCAAACACAGACTTGCTCTATGTCTTTAAAAAAATTCATAGCCAAGTTTAAAATCTCTCTCCATGGTAAATAGTGATAAACATAGTTTCATAGTTCTTCACATACCAAGGCACTCTAAGATTAACTATGCTCTGTCTATATCCATTTTAGTTACAGGAAACTGAACAGTGGAGTTGTTCTTTGAATGCCGCTACAGAATTTGGGCCATCTTTCTTAGCTTAATGTTGAAAGCCCTCTACCATTTAACACTGCCTCTTCATTATGAGTGAGTTTCCATAACTCTGGAGCCTGTATGACTTAATACAGCCAAACTAGCCTATAACGTACCATATGTATTCCTACTGCCAAGCTTTTGCTTCTAGATCTCCCATGAATTTTTCCCCCTCTTCCTTGCTGACCATCTAGATGTTATCCTTCCTTTAAGGCTCACCTGAAGTCTAATCCCCTCTATTCCCTAACAGCCTCTTCTCTCAGTAGGGACACCTGTCTCCGAAGCTTCGTATCCCTTGTTGTGGTACTACTCTTATAACACTTAGCTTTTACTGTATTATTCCCCTTCCCTTCACCCCAACACATGCTTCATGTGTGGCACGTGCACACACACACACTGAAAGAGAATGTGAAATAATTGTTTAAAGAATTAAAATTTACACATCCAGTTAGGGTGTGTAAGGAAGTTATATGGATAAGCATACACTTTTATAGATGTAGCTGGGAAAATGTATTACATGATACCTTTAATAAATCCTTGGCTAGTAGCTATGTAGAAGAGGTCTTTGAGAATATCTTAGTCCTTATTTGTTGCCACATTATTACCTACGTGTTAGCATTTTGACTTTGTTATTTTTAAACCAGGAAGTTTATTATTTTTTTCTTAATGTCAAAATTGAGATATAGCCTGTATTTTAGGTACACTGCAAGTCTAATAGCACTCTCACAAATTCTAGGCTTGAATTCTGGGATTTTTTTTTCTTAGTAATTGATTTAATGTATAGAGGATGAATTTTTAAAAATGTATAATGACTGATAACAGTGTGTGTAGAATATGAGAATGTCTAAAAATGCTAGGCATTTACAGAAGAGTTGCAAAATAATGCAGGGTTCTTGATACACTTCATCAAACTTCTAATGTTAACATCTTGCATAATTACAGTATAATTGGTATAGTACTATTGGTAATTTTGGTATAATACTATTACAATAGTACTGCTGTACTATTGGTACAATACTATTAACTAAACAACAGACCTTATTTGAATATCACTAGATATTCTATTAATGTACTTTTTTTGGTTCAAAATCTGATCTGAGATCCACAATGCATTTAGTTTTCATGTCTCCTTAGCCTCCTCCAATCTGTGATTTTTAAAAATTTTTTTTAAAAATTTATATTTTATTTATTTATTTTTGGCTGCATTGGGTCTTCATTGTTGTGTACGGGCTTTCTCTAGTTGCTGTGAGTGGGGGCTACTCTTTGCTGCGGTGCACTTGCTTCTCATTGTGGTGGCTTCTCTTGTTGTGGAACATGGGCTCTAGGCACACGGGTTTCAGTAGTTCTGGAACACAGGCTCAGTAGTTGTGGTACATAGGCTTAGTTGCTCCGTGGCATGTGGGATCTTCTGGACCAGGGATCAAACCCGTGTCCCCTGCATTGTCAGGCGGATTCTTAACCACTGCACCACTGGGGGAGTCCCCAGTCTGTGATTTTATTCCTCAGCTGTTCTTTGTTTCATGACCATGACACTTTTGGAGACCACAACACTTCAGGTATTGTGTAGCATATTCCTGAGTTTAGATTTATATGGTGTTTTCTCATGATAGACTGAGCTTATACATTCTTGGCAAGACTACCACAGATGTAATTTTGTGCCTTTCTCAGTATAACAGGAGCTACATGATGTTAATATGTCTTGGGCTTCCCTGGTGGTGCAGTGGTTAAGAATCTGCCTGCCAATGCAGGGGACACAGGTTTGAGTACTGGTCCGGGAAGATCCCACATGCCATGGAGCAGCTAAGCCCGTGCACCACAGCTACTGAGCCTGTGCTGTAGAGCCCGTGAGCCACAACTGCTGAAGCCCACACGCCTAGAGCCTGTGCTCCGCAACAAGAGAAGCCACTGCAATGAGAAGCCCGTGCACCACAGGGAAGAGTAGCCCCTGCTCACCGCAACTAGAGAAAGCCTGCGTGCAGCAATGAAGACCCAACACAGCCATAAATAAATGAATGAATGAATGTCTTATTATTCGTGATGTTAATTTTGACACTTGGTTAAGGTGATGTCTCCCTGGTTTCTCCATCTTTGTAATTAGTAAATATCTTGTGAGGAGATACATTGAGACAACACAAATATCCTGTTTTTTTTTTTAAATTAATTAATTTTTGGCAGCGTTGGGTCTTCGTTGCTGTGTGCAGGCTTTCTCTAGTTGTGGCGAGCAGGGGCTGCTCTTTGTTGTGGTGCACGGAATTCTCATTGTGGTGGCTTTTCTTGTTGCAGAGCACGGGCTCTAGGCATGTGGGCTTCAGTAATTGTGACACACGGGCTCAGTAGTTGTGGCTTGCAGGCTCTGGAGTGCAGGTTTAGTAGTTGTGGTGCATGGGCTTAGCTGCTCTGTGGCATGTGGGACCTTCCCGGACCAGGGCTCGAACCTGTGTCCCCTGCATTGGCAGGCAGATTCTTAGCCACTGCGCCACCAGGGAAGTCCCCAAATATCCCGTTTTTCATTAAACTTTTGCTCACTAATTTTTTGTCCTCTATTGATTTATCATTATACCTCTTTTGAAATTTTTTTTTTAGTAGTTGTCCTAGGTTTTAAAATATACTTTTTCAACCATCCGAATCTACATTTAAATAATAATATACTGCTTCATATGTAGTGTGATGGCCCTACAGCATTGTATTTCCAGTTCTTCTCACCCATGTTTTGTACTATTGTCATGTATTTTAGTTTCCCATATGCTGTAAAACACAATATGTTGCTACTATTTTTCTTCAGATAGTTATCTTTTAAAGCAATAAAATACAAGATGAAATCATTATATTCATTTTATTTTACTTTCATTTGTTTTATTTCTTTGTGTAGGTTTGTTTTTTTCTGGTATCATATTCCTTCTGCCTTAACTACTTCCTTTAATATTTCTTGTAGAGTAGATTTGCTGGCAATATATTCTCACAAGTTTTTGTTTGTCTGAGAAAGTTTTTATTGTGTCTTCATTTTTGAAAGATGCTTTCAATGGATATGGAATTCCGGATTGACATTGTTTTTGGTTTCTTTTTTCCTCCAGCACTTAAAGATGTCATGTTGTTATTTTCTAGCTTGCATGGTCTCTGGAGAGAAGTCTGTTGCTATTTTCATAGTTATTCTTCTGTATGTAATGTCTTTTTCCTCCCCTCTGGCTGTCTTCAAGATTTTCTCTTTGTGTTTGTTTTTCAGTGGTTTGGTTGTGATCTACCCAGGTGTGTGTATGTGTATGTGTATGTGTATGTGTATGTGTAGCTTAGATGTTCTTAGATCTGTGACTTTGAAGATTCTTTTTTCTTTTTAATTGGGACTAAATTCATGTACATATAGCTAACCATTTTGAAGTATGTAGTTCAGTGGTATAAATACCACTGTGTATTCCATGGAATTTTATTCCATTGCATATAAATACCATTGTGTATTCACAATGTTGTGCAACCACCAGCTCTCTTTAGTTGGTTTTGAAAATTGTTGGTTATTATTTTTTCCTGCTCTTTCTCTCTTCTTCTGTGTTTCATATATTAAAAAGTTTGATTTTGTCTGCAGCTCTTGAATGCTCTGTTCTTTTTCCCCACTTTTTTTTTTAAATGTCTTTCAGTTTGAGTAGTTTCTATAGACCTGTCTTCAAGTTCACTGATTCTTTCCCAGCAAAGAACAAAAACCGTGTAGAATTTACAATATTCAACACTATTTTGTTCAGACTAGCAAAAGGAGGGCCGTCATTTTCTCTTTCTATCTCTCTCTCTCTCTCTGCTGAAATTACCCATCTGGCCTTATCTGTTGGCCGTTTTTCCCATTAGAGCATTTAATATTTTAATCACAGTCATTTAAAATTCCCTGTCAGTTTTTAGTATCCTACCTAAGTCTGTTTCTGATGATTGCTTGTCACTTGCAAATGTACTTTACTTGGCCTTTTGGTATGCTTTGCAATTTTTGTTGAAAGCTGGACATTTCATGTAGAATAGTAGAGACTAAGGTAAATATTTTTATGTGTGGAAATTGACATGCATGCCTTTCTGAATGCTACGACTTTAGTGCAGGTGTTTGAGTTGATCTAATTTTGAGTTGGGTCATGCTTGAGACTTATTTATCCTATGGCCTTGTTCAATATACCAAAGCCTTCAAATTCCTCTCCTGATACATGGTGTTTAGGGTGTTGAGTGGTTTGGTAGATTTTTTTTGGGCGCGTGGCTTGTGGAATCTTAGTTTCCCAGCCAGGGATTGAACCCGGGTTCTTGGCAGTGACAGTGCAGAGTCCTAACCACTGGACCACCAGGGAATTCCGAGATTTTTTTTTTTTTTTTTTTTAATGCTCACTCCTTAGCTTTTGGTTTTCTCTCCGAGCTATGCTTCAGAGAGCGTGTATCTCTTGCAAGTTGCTTGTTACTCTGCTTGCTATTCTGGCCATGGGGACTGAGGTGGGGGCATTCTCTGTTTCTGATAATACTTCAGTCTTCTGCAGGCATTGAATCCCTGGGCCTTGGGTTTGTGGCCTTCACAAAGCTCATGTCTCTCTCCAGCTATAATTCTGAGCCCAGCATGTTTTCCTGCTCCTCTTCCTGGGGCAGAGGATTTTCCTCCCTTTCCTCCTTCTGGTTGCAGTGGATATCACATGTGCCCCAAGGTGATGTTTGTTGCCCTTCTCCCTTCAGATTAATGCTTTTGTTTTGTGAGGGAGATGCAAGGGTCCTGGCAGTTTTGTGCCCCTCCCACAGTATCTGCTGATTCTCTTTGTTCTATACCCTAGTAGGGACTTTCTTGGGACTGCCAATTTTGTTTTTTCTGTGAGCATGTTGTGGTGTTCATGGAGTAAAAGCCTGCAAGAACTTGCAGATCCCTTCCCTGTACTTAACTTTCTCACCAGTGCATTGTTAGCCTCTACTAATTTGTCAGCCACCCTGGTGTAACTTACACTTTAGTAAGCCAGGGCTCACATTTTGCCCCTCTCTGCGTACACCTGTCTTCGATTTTGGGCCAGTTGTTTGCCCTGTGATCTTAGCATTTTAATGGGTTTCAGAAAAGTCATGTACTTGCGCTCTTGCTCTTTTGTTATAAGGTTGGAAGCAATATGCTTTTCAGTTCTCTAATAATTCATTGTCATTATCTTGAAAAACCTACTGTAATTTCACTTTGTACTTCTTTCCCAACAAAGGTTTAAAAGATGGTTTTAAAATTTTCAGATGCAGGGTCTTTTCTATTTTCTTGTTTTGTAAGTAACTTCTAGTTCCTTTGTGTTGCATTTAGAGAGTATTGTTTATAATGTTTCAATTTTGTGGCAGTTATGTTTCTTTATGACCTCACATATGATTGATTTTTGTGCATGTGTCTTTGGCTTTTGAGAAGAGGTGTGTTCTCTGTTATCAAATGTGGAGTTCAATACGTATGTCCCTAAGATCTTCTACCTTCTTTCTTATCTTTTGTCTGTTTGATCTGTCTTGTATTGAGAATAGTATATTTAGTCTCATTATTTAGTATATTTCTTTTTCTTTTTAAATCTCCTATAGTTTTTCCTTCATGAACTTGATTGCTGTGTTATTTCATGCATACATATTCATAAGAGTTATACCTTTATTATGAAGTGTGGATCTAAGCAGTAAAAATGACCTTTATCACATTTAGTTCTTCGGGCTTCAATTCTGTTTTGTCTAATATCAGTAGGCTACTCCTACTCTCTTTGTTTCCAATAGCCTGATATTTTAATTTTATTTTTAGTCATCACTTTGTTTTAGGTATATATCTTGTATGTAGCATAAGTTGAGTCTTGTTTCATGAGCCAAATTGAAAATGTTTTTCTTTTAATAGTTAAGTCCATTCATATTCACTGATATGATTGATGTGTTCAGTCAATGCTGCCATAATATTTTGGAGTTATGCATGCTTTGTTGTACTTGCTATGCTATGAAATACTACATGATTTATCAATTTTCAAGTACTGTACTCTCTAAGCCTACCTTTTGGATATATAGCAATCAATGTGCTTATTCTATTTTCCTTTCCCTCCTCCTTCTTTTACTTAAAAATTGCATTACTTATACTTTTTCAGAACATTAAAATTTATCTTTCACCCTGCATCCCACCTTTGTTTTAGTGGTGTATATTTATATATTTAAAAAATACTCATCATCGATCCTTTTACTTAAGTTTTCTTAGTCATCAGTTGGATAAAGCTCTTTCTCTAGTAGATTTATCAAGAAGGGCTGATTTGATGCACAATTCCTTAAGTTCTTGTATACTGACAACTGTTTTTCTGTCACCCTGATATTTGAAGGACAGCTCTACTGCATATAAAAAGCTTTGGTTCATATTTTCTTTAATTGTGTTTTTAAAGAAATACGGCTTCATTATTGCTTTGTTATATGTATTGGTTTGGAAACTCTGATGCTACTCTTAATCTTTTGCCTTTGTAAGTTATTGATCTTTGCCTGGAGGCCTTGAGGAGTTTATTTTTGAAACTTAGTTTTAGTAGAATATGTCTCAGAGTCATTCTGGGTTAATTTTTCTGAGGCATCCAGTGAGCTATTCGATATATAGATTCTTGTCTTTTTGTATTTTTGGAAAGTTTTCTTAGATTATAGTTTTAAATTTTAGGTCTGTTCCATTGCTTTGTTTTTCTTTTTCAGGGACTTGACAGTGTGAATATTATTACTTTATCTCTCTTCCACTTCCACTACTTTCTCTCTGATTCTTTTTACTTTTATCATTATGTTATTTTCATTCTCTTGGTTGGTTTCTTGCCTTTCTTCAGTGCCTCGCATTAAATTTTGTTGGCATCTGTTTTCCCTTGGGCATCTTGTGATTTACTCTTCATTTCTGAGAATTTTCTTTCTTTCTTTCCTAGGTAACATCAACTTTCTTTCATTTTTCCCTGCCTTTTTTTTTGTTGTTCATAATTTTTGAATTTTCTGTTTCGAGGTGATTTTTCATATTCTCAGATGCTTATTTAAGTATATTTAAATATACTGTTTGAAGCATTGATTGACAGGTTTTTCCTGCTTCATAGTTGTTTTGTGAGAGGGAATTTTCCTTAGTAGATATGTGTGAAATTTCATTTCCTGATTTTTTTTGTAATACCTCATATATCTGTTGGTTTGTGTGTGTGTGTGCACACACATTTTTATAATAATAGTGTGATTTACAAGGTTTTTATTTAATGGCACCCTCTTCTGTCAGTTTAGCAAAATTCAGATACTTTAGTCAGGTTTTTGGTTGGTTTGTTTTGGTGTGGGGGGGCTGGTGGGGAGGGGTGGGGAGGAGTAACAAGTGCTTTGGTTTTATGATTCTCTTTTGCCTCTTTTCCCTTTTACCACTCCATTGCCATAGGGAGCTTTTCACTTTCTTTTTGCAGAAGCTATGTGTTTCTTAACCTGCCCATTAGGTTATGTCTGCTTCTTTAAGTTGTGCTTTATTTGAAGTCCTTTCCTTGTAATCTTTGCTCTGATCTGTTTATACACTTTTTAGTGTTTTCAGACAGATTGGACTTAGGCTCGTAGGCAGTAGTTTTAGAGCAATTTTAATCTCCTTCTCTAGCTTCCCTCTTCTGTCTTCCCCTCATTTTTTCTGTGTCTGTCTTTGTGGGGTAGGGGTGGGACCAGGAATATGAGAGATCATGCGCTAGGATTTGGTAATTTTTCTCTTTTTAGTCACAGTTATTTTCAAGTTTCAATATTCTCTTTGTTTAGCTTTATTTTTCCCTTGTTGTTGAATAGTATTGTTATGGATAGTGTAACAGTCTGAGTCCAATCAGGATATATAAAATCACAAAGTTGGTTAAACAGGTGAAGTTTAATATAATGAATTATTAGCTATGATAAACGAGTAAGGATAAGATATGAGGAAACTGTATATTGTACTTGTAGGGCTAAGGGAGAGTACCCAAGGAAGGATATACTTTGAAGGGATTCAGACCTTGTTGGAGAAGTGGTTCAGCTCACTCAGTAGAAGAAAAGTTCACTGTATGGCCAAGCCAGAAATGGTTTGAATCACTGGGCAAGTAATTGGCACCCTCTGGTGTGCAGATGGGGGAGCAAATCAGCAATCAGTAGTGTGGGTGTGCAGTGGGCTTGTATGGAGTTGGGGATCCTCTGGACACAGGCAGGCTGCATATGGGGGGTGGGAGACTTGTAGAAGGAGTGGCAGCATGGTGTGAACCCTCTGACCACAGGCAGGCTGTGCACAGGGGCTTGTAGAGGGAGTCAAGGTACTGGTGGGTGGGCAGGAAACCTTTGAACACTGGTTTCTATGTTGAAAGGGCCGTGAAAAGATTATCACTAGGCCAAGACTGCAAAGTTGTAGCAAGACCATGTTCTGGGCCCATGACAGGGACAGACTCCATTGGGTGTCCTCACTCCCACACTGCTAGCTACTTTGCTGCAGCCAGAAACTGCAGGAGAGCCTGTTCCCTCTGCAGTATCCTTCTGGTGCCCTCTACTGAGAAAATTTAAGATTATGCTCATTTTATTTTATTTATTTATTTTTGGCTGCGTTGGGTCTTCGTTGCTGCATGTGGGCTTTCTCTAGTTGTGGCGAGCGGGGGCTACTCTTTGTTGTGGTGCGCGGGCTTCTCATTGCGGTGGCTTCTCTGGTTGAGGAGCACAGGCTCTAGGTGCATGGGCTTCAGTAGTTGTGGTGCACGGGCTTAGTTGCTCCGCGATATGTGGGATCTTCCCAGACCAGGGTTCGAACCCGTGTCCCCTGCATTGGCAGGTGGATTCTTAACCACTGAGCCACCAGGAAAGTCCCATGATTGTGCTCATTTTAAAAGAAATGTTTAAAGGAATTGTTCCCTTCCCTTCTCTTCCCTGTCCCAGAACATAATTGAAATGTGCATTCAGACCTGAGTCAATAAATTGATAAATGACACAGAAAGAAATATTGCATGATAGATAGGCAGCCATTGCTGACTTGTTACCTGCAAGTCCCACCAAATTTTATATATCTGTACCTTTTTTCTTATTAAATCCTTTGTTTGCAGTGCCATTCCTTGGTACTTCAAACCTTTCCTTCCTCCCAGCCTGTCAAACATTTATCCTGCCTTAGGCACCTTCTCGTTATAATCTTTTTCTTAACCTTTTCATTACCAATCACTGCCCCATCCTTTGTAATCTTAATTTCAAACATCCCTCTTTCCCACCCCCATCTCATACCCTTTAATAACCAGACTTAGAAAATCCTTCAAGCACACTAGGATCATTGATTGATGATCAATCATCAATTCATTGATTCTGCCACCTTTACACTATTTTTCTGATCTTGTGTATCTGCCTTTTTTGACTAAAATTTTAGCTTCTATCATTATATTGACAATGCTGGAGGGCCAAAACTTTGTCCAGGTCTTCTGACTGTAGATTCAGATTCCACTATACTAGAGTTGGCAAATGGTTTTAATGTGTAAGCCAGTTCTGTTGATTTTTCTTTTGTTCCACTGTGTGCAAAGGCAGTTGATAGTCTCTGTCTGAAGCAGTGCTTTAAGGTTTATGAGGTCATGTCCAGATTTAGTAGGAAAAAGTGACATAATTGCTTCTGAATACCTACCATGGACATATATTTTTCCTTGCAACCAAGTTTGTTTCAAAGTGTCTTAAAAATCAAGTCTGTTCGCTAGCATTGAAGTTCAAAAGCAATTTTAGGTTTTGGTTGAGACAAAGATAACTGACCTTGCATCTCTACTCCCACCACCTGCCATGATGTGTTCTAGGAAGCTAATATATAATTCCAAAATGAGTTTATCTCCTTCACTTATTAATTGATTAATTTAAATATATTGAGTCCTTACTACGTGCCAGCACTTTCCTAGGTAATGGGAATATAGCAGTGAACAAGACCAGCAAGGTCCATACTCTTATTGGAACTTACAGTCTTGGGTGGGAGCCATATTATCTGCAAATAAATTTATAAACACACAATATAATTTTAGAAATTATATGAAGAAAACCAAACAGGACTGAAGACATAGAGAGGGTTATTTTATATTGTGGATTCAGGTAAGGTTATTTTATGGGGTAGCATGTTAGTGGACACCTGAGGAGCTAGCCATGTAAAGATCTGAGGAAAAGCATTGCAGTGACAGAGGGAAGAGCAAATGTAAACACCTTGAGGTGAGAGCCAACAAGTGTTTGAGGAAGAGATGGAAATCTAATGTGGCTATAGTGAGCAAAGGGGAGAGAATGCTAAGAGAACTCAGAACAAGAAATAGGGACCCGATTTTGTAGGACTCTATAGATGAGAATTTTATATGTATCAAGAATATGTCAATTTGATAACTCATAATCCAAAAATGATTTTCTCATTAATACATTAAACATTTAAACATGTGCTTAAGAATGATAAAAAATAATATTGGTTTGGATTACAAAGTAGTGTTCTCTTACAGTAGACTTCAAATGACAAGTTTTATAATACCTGTCAATGAAGAAACAATGAAAGAACTCATTACTGTTCTGAAGAAATCACTACTCAGACCCTCAGCTCTTTTTGTACCTACCTGTCTTTCACCTTTTGGACTGCATTGATCTAAGGGTTCAAAATCCACAACAGAAAAAAAAAAAAATCCACAACAGAAAGAAAGTATTGGTTCTCGTCAGTCAGTGTGATATGGTTAAGTAAGTACTCTTAGTGTAATGAGGCTTATAGTGTGTTAGTGTAACAACATAACAATTCTTTGTTTTAGGGTAACAAAACTCAATATACTTAGACAAAATATAGCAGGGTCTTATATTTTTGGTCAATAAGTGAAATGTAGTCCAGAATTCCAAGGAAGTTAGAAAGTATAATGAGGCCCTTGCATTCCTAGTCAGTCAGGAAATGTAATAGAGTCCAAATCTCTTACTTAGTCTGGAAATGTAATGATCCAGCATTCCTAGTTAGTCAGAAAGTATACTAGTCCAGTACTTAGCCAGATATTGCTTAGCAACTGGTATGAAGGTTTGATGGAAAGGAAAAAGAAATAAATGGTCAAAGTGAAGTTTTGGAATCATTAATTTATTTAAGCCATGCTTTTGATTGATCTCTTTAAATTTTATGCCTCATATCTGGGTTTTTCTTTTTGCCTTAATTACTTCTTTTTAAAAATCTTTTACTATCTGGCCTTTCATTCCCTCCGTGTATTTCTGTCTCATATTAATTGATTGGCTAATTCAAAATGTTGCTTTTCAAGTAACTTCATATCGTTTCCTCTTTTTTTCCCCTTTGCTAGCCAAAGGCCTAGAGTTCTTACCCTTATCTTCCTTTTTAATAAAACCTTAAAGGCAAAGAAACAAATGAAAAACATAGCTAGGTTTAGTCTGTTTCTTTTGAGTTTACTACTAATTATATTTTTACAATATAAATATTTGTGTTTAAATACATGAACAGTACATAGATATTATTGAAAAAATTGAAAACTATGTAAGAGTAACAAAGGAGAAAGTCACTAATGATCTTACACTACAATTTTGTTTGACATTTTGGTATATTTTTTCTAGTCTTTTTTTCCCTCCTATGTTTATGTGTAAGCATGCATATCTATGTATCAGTTCTTAAACTGTTTTGGGTCACAAATATCTTAAAATATTTTGTAACTTATGGATGACAGAAAAGTACTTAAAAGTAAAAGACAAAATTTTATATATATCTTAAGGAGAATTCAGGATTTAATATATCAGCACTGGTCTTTTTCACTTACTGGCATGTGTTGTTGCTGAACCTTATTCCTTAAGATCTTGTTCTTCTGCAGTAGAGCCATTGCTGCTCCATACCTTTTGGCCATGGTAATGCTATAGTTAGGATGTACCATTCTCATAGTTCATGTCCACTGTTAGCTAAATATTTTTGACAAAGTATGACACCCATGTACCCAGTGACTGGGTCCTGAGAGACTTTCAGTTTCAGTTATATGTAGTGCCAGGACCAGTCTTACCTTAATAACCCATGTTATAATTTTCTATCAACTGAGTAGTATTCCATTGTAGGATGTACCATAATTTATATAATTAATCCTCTATTGACATACATTTAGGCTCTTCCTAAGTTTTCTCTATTTATTATAAACAAAACATTTGTGCACTAAATACCTTCCTATTTACTTGTCTGACAGTTTCCTTGTGTTATATGCCTAGAAGTGAAATTGCTCAAATTTGATATGAATTCCCTGATTGCACTTGAGAAATGTATCAGTTTACAGATAACAAAGTTTATCTTTGCTAACAGTAGGCATTATGGAATATTTTTAGTAGCGACAATTTTTATAAGTGAAATGCATAGATCTTAAGTATGTAGTGAGATGAATTTTGACAATTCTGTACACCTGTGTAACTAATACCTCCAGTCAATATATAAAACAATTCCATTGTCACAGAAAGATTCCACAGGAAAAATTCCATTGTTTATAGGTCATTTATATTTTTGGTGAAGTGTCTATTCAGATCTTTTATGCATTATATTTGCATCGTTTTTCTTATTAATTATAGGAATTCTTTATATATTCTTTGTATATATAGGTCCTTGTTGTTTACCTGTTTTATATATAGTGGTATGTATATGTTAATCCCCAAATCTTAATTTATCCCCCTCACCCCATTATTCCCTTTGGTAACCATGTTTGTTTCTATATCTCTGAGTCTATTTCTGTTTCTATTTCTGTAAATAAATTCATTTGTATCACTTTTTTAGATTCCACATATAAGTGATGTATATTTGTCTTTTTCTATCTGACTTACTTCACTTAGTATGATAATCTCTAGGTTCATCCATGTTGTTGCAAATGGCATTATTTCATTCTTTTTTATGGCTGAGTAATATTCTGTTGTATATATAGCACATCTTCTTTATCCATTCCTTTGTTGATGGACATTTAGGTTGCTTCCATGTCTTGGCTATTGTAAATAGTATTGCTATGAACATTGGGTTGCAGGTATCTTTTCAAATTAGAGTTTTCTCTGGATATATGCCCAGGAGTGGGATTGCTGGATCATATGGTAACTCTATAAAGAACATGGGTAAAGGATTATACACACTCTATTCCCATTTTGTGGAATAGGTAAGATAGATGATGTTTTCTTCATTTTACATATGAATACTGTGAGGTTTAGAGAACCATGCCTAAGGTCATAGGCAACTACCTTCATGCCCAGACTTCTCTCCTAAGCCTTTGGGGTCCTTTCTCTTTCTAATCACTCATTAGCCACCTGGATGTCACACAGATATCTTAAATGCAAAGTGCCACCAACTTATTCCTTTCTCTTTGTATTCTGTAATTAGTGCTGCTTTGATCTACCCAGATGAATCTGCCAGGCACCCGTATCATCCTACAATTCCCGTCCTTTTATCTAATTGGCTTCAGGGGGAGAAGAAATGGGGAAAGAGAACTAGTATTTTTCACATACCTATTCAATACCCTATTTGCTGATTTTCATAAATCTTATTAAATCCTCTCAGCAACCCCTGTGGTTAGACAGTGTCTCCAGTTTTGCAGTTCTATAGTAGAAATTAGGAAATAGGCTCAAAGAAGTTACGTGATTGGACTTAAATTGTAAGGAGTGACTGAGATTTGAACTTAGGTCTTCCAGTTTCTAAAGTCTTCATTCTCTCCAGTGTTCCTAAGCAAATTTTTCTTAACTTTTCTCTTACTCTCAATGATACTACCATTGTTTGTCTCAGTTTGGATTGCTGAAAGAGCCTACTTAATCAGTCTTTCTGCTATCAACCACATTTCCTTTAGTTAAGCCTCCAAGCTGTTGAAGAGTGATCTTTTTCAAAAGCAAATCTAGTCATATTGCTTCTTTTCATTGATAGCATGAAAACAGCAAACAAAGCACTTCATATGACCTAGTCCCTACCTGCTTCTCTTTCCTCATCTGTGCTTCCCCACATCTACCCTACTCTCCAGCCACAATGAAAAACTGAATTGCAACTGCTATAGTCTATTATGTCTGCATGCCCTTATATTTGTTATTACCCTAGTTCTTTCACTCTCTGCCACATTATCTGTTACAGTTACTGCTCAAGATTCTAAAGTGTAAGTTGCTACTGGAAGTCTTCACAAAAGCTTCACTAGCTAAATTAGGTGCTTTTTCTTTGCCCTATACATATTTCTGTTATAGAACTTCGTTTTAACTATTTGTTTTCATGCCTTTTGCTATACAGCTCTGAACTCTTTAGGGTCAGTAAATGTTAATGGATTGCCATCTAATAGTAACACTGTAAAAATACCTTTCCTTAGGGAAGCTGGCATAAATTGGATTTTCACAGAGTTGTTGTGACTTTTATATTTATTTTATTCATCTCTGGTATTGGAATGGTATATTGGGGAACCTGACTTCTGGTATTTGATGCACTCTCTTAGGCAAGTCCCTGTTAATTTTCTAGGCCTCAGTTACCTCATCCAGTTAATGACAGGTTGAATTAAATGTTCTCTGCCCTTCCCTCCCCCCCACCCCCATCCATCTTTCCCAGTGACTCTGATTTATTTTATAATTTCATCTGGGAGGTTTTTGAGCAGAGATGTGACACATTGACAGTAGTGTTGTAAGAGTTCCACTTTGACAGAATGTGTAGCGTGAATTAGAAGGAGATAGACTGCATAGATTCTGAGAGACCAGTTAATGAGGTTTGATGAGCATTTGGGATAGGATCAGTACTGGGCAAAAGAGAAATAATTATGAGGGAAGCGTTACAATTTGAAGTGGTAAGCGCAGAGTAAAGTGTTGTCTTCCATCCCCCCTACTCCCAAAGAGGTTCCAAGATTCGAAGCCTGTGTTGACTTCTTTTTTCCTCCACTTTTTTTTTTTAAATAGTTTGTATTGGAGTATAGTTGCTTTACAATATTGTGTTAGTTTATACTGTACAGCAAAGTGAATCAGCTATATGTATACATCATCCCATCTTTTTGGATTTCCTTCTCATTTAGGTTGCCACAGAACATTGAGTAGAGTTCCCTTTGCTATACAGTAGGTTCTCATTAGTTATCTATTTTATACATAGTATCAATAGTGTATATATGTCAATCCCAATCTCCCCATTCACCACACCTCTCCTTTTCCCCCTTGGTATCCATACATTTGTTCTCTACGTCTGTGTCTCTATTTCTGCTTTGTGAGTAAGATCATCTATATCAACTTTTTCAGATTCCACATATAAGCGTTAATATATGATATTTGTTTTTCTCTTTCTGACTTACTTCACTCTCTATGACAGTCTCTTGGTCCATCCACGTCTCTACAAATGATCCAGTTTTGTTCCTTTTTATGGCTGAGTAATATTCCATTGTATATATGTACCACATCTTCTTTATCCATTCCTCTGTTGATGGACATTTAGGTTGCTTCCATGACCTGGCTGTTGTAAATACTGCTGCAACGAACATTGGTGTGCATGTGTCTTTTTGAGTTATGGTTTTCTCTGGGTATATGCCCAGGAGTGGGATTGCTGGGTCATATGGTAGTTCTATTTTTAGTTTTTTAAGGTGAATTGTCTTCCACCCCCCCACCCTCCCACCCCAGCCCCAAATGGATTCCAAGATTCAAAGCCTGTGTTGACTTCCATAGGAAACTAGGTTTTCTATTTTGAGGGAAATATAGCTAGGGGAGTAAATAGCTTAAATTTCTTTCTAATTTCAGCCTTAGCTTCAAAAGAGAATAAGAAATGGAACTTCATAACCAGAAACATAGTCATTTCCAGATTTATACAGAAAATATATATTTTTCCCACCTGAAGAATTAGTTCCTTAAGAACACAGAGAGAGGGTTATTAGTCAGAGGCAGCATAAAGACAGGAAAAAAAGGGAAAACTAATTAAAAAAAAAAAAAAAGAAAGAAACAACTCTCTGAACATGCTCATTGAGTTCAAAGGCTATGAAGTTTTGGTTTTGAGATTTTCCTCATGGAACATATGCTGTGGAGAAGGTCTCCTTGTTAGTATTATTGCAGTTGCACACTTAAATTTAATATTTGTTGAGCTCTCATACTTGTTCAGCAGAAAGCTTTAGAAAACATCTCTACTATACTGTAAGCATGCTGCTGGCTCTTATTACTCCAGTCAAGAAATCCAGAAGACTCTCTGGTGTCAAAATTGATACTAACTCTGAGAAGTGCCATGAGTGATTGATCACTCTGTACCTATCACTACTGCTGGGTTCTGTGGCAGTATAGGATCATGGTAACAACTGTTGAGGTAGCTGTTGCTAAATGTCTCTACTACTCTAAAAGCTGTAAAAAAAAAAGCTGTAAAATGGTTCCACTGGATTTGCAAATATCTTGAGAGGAAATGTGTTGTTTTTCCCAGTTTCATCCTTCATATTTTTCCTGTCACACTGCACATTCATGTTTCTGATAGCAAGTATATTAGTTTCCTAGGGCTGCCTTAACAAATTACCACAAACTTCGTGTCTTAACGCAAGAGGAATTTACTCACTTACAGTTCTGGAGGGCTGAAACTCAAAGTCAGGGTGTTGTCAGGGCCACACTCCCTCTGAAGGATCTAGGGGGGAATCCTTTCTTGCCTGTTCTAGCTTCTAATGGCTCCTGGTGTTCTTTGGCTAGTGGCAGCATAACTCCAATCTCTGCCTCCATTTTCACATGACCTTCTTATCTGTGTTCTTTTTTGTCTCTGATAAAAATACTCTCATTGGATTGGGGCTCACCCTATTCCAGGATTATTTTAATCCTTAACCGAATTGCATTTGCAAATACCCTATTTCCAAATAAGGTCACATTTTTAGGTTATACGTAGAAATGAAATTTTTTTAGCACGCTATTCAACCCACTACAGTAAAGTGCTGGCAATTTGAGAACTTTTTGGTAGAGACGGTGTTTCCTTTTGACCGTATTGATTTATTTGCTTACCAAACATTTAATGAACCCTAACACTGTACCAGGAGTAGTTTCAGAGAAAGAGGAACTAGTTAGATTCTTTGCTCTTAAAGAGCTCCCATGTAGTTGGAAGGCATTTACAGACCCCAGTATATGCAGTGCAATATGAGAAGCTGGGTAATAGAGGCTTATACCAGATGCCGAATACATCTTTGTATTCATTCTGTATTTGCTGTGGAGGGACCTAGGAGGGAGGAGGTAAGAGGAGAGTCAGGAAAGATTTAACAAAAGAGGTGACATTTGAATCTTGAAGGAAGACAAGGAGGTTGCTGAGATAGAGGTAATATCAGGTGTAAACAAGGCACTGTAGGTTGAAAGAGAGCGGCTTAGGAAACCATAGGTTCTAAGGTGTCATGGAATCATAGAATGCATATGGAGGAATAAAAACAAATAATAAAACTTATGTTTTCTAACAACACTGACTTCCTGATCCTGGATTGCAGCAATCCTCTGAACATTGTGGCAAAGATATTATTATAATAAATTTCTCCAAATCTCTTTTCATTTGACTCCTTCCTGGGAAAACAGAAAAGATTTTTCTGGCCCTTTTGAAGTTACATGGGGACATCCCTCCCCTGCCCCCCCAGCTTTCTTCTACTCTCCTTCCCTTCTTTTTTGCTTCCTTCTAAGCTGTGGCCATTGATGGAAACTCTTTTTTTTTTTTTGCGCTTCTCGGGCCTCTCACTGTTGTGGCCTCTCCCGTTGCGGAGCACAGGCCCCGGACGCACAGGCTCAGCAGACATGGCTCACAGGCCTAGCCGCTCCGCAGCATGTGGGATCTTCCTGGACCGGGGCACGAACCCGTGTCCCCTGCATCGGCAGGCGGACTCTCAACCACTGCACCACCAGGGAAGCCCGATGGGAACTCTTTTAACATGGTGGTGCAGCAATTCTGGAGCAGCCTGAATGACTGAGTTACTGTATGGAAGACAGATATACTGGAGAGTTGCCCATACTTTCAGCAGATTTTGCATGGGTGAGAAATAAACTTGTATTTGTTAAACCACCAAAATTGGGGTATTGTTTATTATTGCAGCAGATACTATCCTGGCATAATTTTTAAAAATTTCCTTTAGATATCTCCCCAAATTAAAAATGGCAGAGGAAACTGGTTGCTACTTTTACATTTTAGGCTGAAAATATATTTCAAATGTAATTATGTATTTCAAACTTAACCCCTTTTATAATTATAAAAGTCATATGGATTCATTTTTATGAAATTTAGAAAATATAGAGTAGCTTTCTCTCTACCCAGTTATAAATAAATACTGCAAATAATTTGGCTCAAATAAGTCTCTCCCCCAAATGATTCTTTTATAAATTATTTTTAATATTTCTTTTTAGATGTCATGAAATATTTTTCATAAAGCGTGATTTTCAATGGCCCCACCACATCCTATCATGAAACATAGACTTTAACCAGCGTCCAGTTATTGTTCACTTGGTTTGTTCAAATTTTTTACAATATAAACACTAAAGAGAATATCTATGTAGAAAAATCATGTAAAAAATTCCTAATTATTTCCTTATACTGAATACCTAATGATAGATTTGTTGGTTTAAAGGGATCTCCCTCCCTAATGCTTTTTATTTATTTTTATTTTTATATTTATTTATTTATTTTGTTGGAGTATAATTGCTTTATAATGCTGTGTTAGTTTCTGCTGTACAATGAAGTGAATCAGCTGTATGTATACCTATGTCCCCTACCTCTTGGACCTCCCTCTCACCTGACCCCCCATCCTACCCATCTAAGTCATCACAGAGCACTGAGCTGAGCTTCCTGTGCTTTATAGCATGTTCCCACTAGCTATCTGTTTTAAGCATGGTACTGTATATATGTCAATCCTTATCTCCCAATTCGTCCCACCCCACTTCCGCCACTGTGTCCACATGTCCGTTCCCTGCATCTGTGTCTCTATTCCTGCCCAGCAAATAGGTTCATCTGTACCATTTTTCTAGATCAGACGTATATGTGTTAATATACAATATTTGCTTTTGTCTTTCTGGCTTACTTCACTCTGTATGACAGACTCTTGGTCCATCCACATCTCTACAAATGACCCAATTTCATTCCTTTTTATGGCTGAGTCCATTGTATATATGTACCACATCTTCTTTATGCATTCATCTGTCGTTGGACATTTAGGTTGTTTCCATGTCCTGGCTACTGTAAATAGTGCTCTGATGAACATTGGGGTACATGTGTCCTTTTGAATTATGGTTTTCTCAGGGTGTATGCCCAGTAGTGGGATTGCTGGGCCATGTGGTAGTTCTATTTTTAGTTTTTTAAGGAACCGTTGTACTGTTCTCCAGTGGCTGTATCAATCTACATGCCCACCAGAAGTGCAAGAGGATTCCCTTTTCTTTTTTTGAATTTTATTTTATTTATTTTTCTATACAGCAGGTTCTTAGTAGTTATCCATTTTAAACATATTAGTGTATATATGTCAATCACGATCTCCCAATCATCACACCACCACCACCTCCCCGCCACTTTCCACCCTTGCTGTCCATACGTTTGTTCTGTGCATCTGCCCTGCAAACCAGTTCATCTGTACCATTTTTCTAGGTTCCACATCTATGCGTTAATATATGATATTTGTTTTTCTATTTCTGATGTACTTCACTAAGTATGACAGCCTCTAGATCCATCCACGTCTCTACAAATGACTCAATTTCAATCCTTTTAATGGCTGAGTAATATTCCTACAATATATACAATTATATGTACAACATCTTCTTTATCCATTCATCTGTCGATGGGCATTTAGGTTGCTTCCATGTCCTGGCTACTGAAAATAGTGCTCCAGTGAACATTGGGGTACATGTGTCCTTTTGAATTATGGTTTTTCTCAGGGT
This sequence comes from Lipotes vexillifer, assembly GCF_000442215.2. Taxonomy (NCBI): domain Eukaryota; kingdom Metazoa; phylum Chordata; class Mammalia; order Artiodactyla; family Lipotidae; genus Lipotes; species Lipotes vexillifer. The sequence goes on from NW_006786891.1 coordinate 1,752,078, forward strand.
ATATGCCCAGTAGTGGGATTATGGTTTTTCTCAGGGTATATGCCCAGTATATGGTAGTTCTATTTTTAGTTTTTTAAGGAACTGTCGTACTGTTCTCCACTGTGGCTGTATCAATGTACATTCCCACCAGAGTGCAAGAGGATTCCCTTTTCTCCACACCCTCTCCAGCATTTACTGTTTGTAGATTTTTTGATGATGGCCATTCTGACCAGTGTGAGGTGATACCTCACTGTAGTTTTGATTTGCATTTCTCTAATAATTAGTGATATTGAGCATCTTTTCATGTGCCTCTTGACCATCTATATGTCTTCTTTGCTGAAGTGTCTATTTAGATCTTCTGCACGTTTTTTGATTGGGTTGTTTTTTTAATATTGCATGCCATGAGCTGTTTGTATATTTTGGAGATTAATCCTTTGTCCGTTGCTTGGTTTCCAAATATTTTCTCCCATTCTGAGGGTTGTCTTTTCATCTTATTTATGGTTTCGTTTGTTGTGCAAAAGCTTTTATGTTTCATTAGGTCCCATTTGTTTATTTTTGTTTTTATTTTCATTACTCTAGGAGGTGGGTCAAAAAAGATCTTGCTGTGGTTTATGTTAAAGAGTGTTTTTCCTATGTTTTCCTCTAAGAGTTTTATAGTGTCCAGTCTTACATTTAGGTCTTTAATCCATTTTGAGTTTATTTTTGTGTATGGTGTTAGGGAGTGTTCTAATTTCATTCTTTTACATGTAGCTGTCCAGTTTTCCCAGCACCACGTACTGAAGAGGCTGTCCTTTCTCCATTGTATATTCTTATCTCCTTTGTCATAAATTATGGTGACCATATGTGCGTGGGTCTATCTCTGGGCTTTCTATCCTGTTCCATTGATCTACATTTCTGTTTTTGTGCCAATTCTTTTTTTTTAAAACATCTTTATTGGAGTATAATTGCTTTATAATGGTGTGTTAGTTTCTGCTTTATAACAATGTGAATCAGTTATACATATACATATGTCCCCATATCTCTTCCCTCTTGCATCTCCCTCCCTCCCACCCAACCTATCCCACCCTTCTAGGTGGTCACAAAGCACTGACCTGAGCTCCCTATACTAAGCAACTGGTTCCCACTAGCTATCTATTTTACATTTGGTAGTAGTGTATATATGTCCATGCCACGCTCTCATTTTGTCCCAGCTTACCCTTCCCCCTCCCCGTATCTTCAAGTCCATTTTCTAGTAGGAGTGCATCTTTATTCCCATCTTTCCCCTAGGTTCTTCATGACCTTTTTTTTTTTTTTTTTTAGATTCCATATATATATGTTAGCATACGGTATTTGTTTTTCTCTTTCTGACTTCACTCTGTATGACAGTCTCTAGGTCCATCCACCTCATTACAAATAACTCAGTTTCGTTCCTTCTTATGGCTGAGTAATACTCCATTGTATATATGTGCCACATCTTCTTTATCCATTCATCTGTTGATGGACACTTAGGTTGCTTCCATTTCCTGGCTATTGTAAATAGAGCTGCAATGAACATTTTGGTATATGACTCTTTTTGAATTATGATTTTTTCAGGCTATATGCCCAATAGTGGAATTGCTGTGTCGTATGGTAGTTCTGTTTTTAGTTTTTTAAGGAACGTGCATACTGTTCTCCATTGTGGCTGTATCAATTTACATTCCCACCAACAGTGCAAGAGGGTTCCCTTTTCTCCACACCCTCTCCAGCACTTATTGTTTGTAGATTTTTTGGTGATGGCCATTCTGACCGGTGTGAGATAATATCTCATTGTAGTTTTGATTTGTGTTTCTCTAGTGATTAATGATGTTGAGCATTCTTTCATGTGTCTATTGGTAATCTGTATATCTTCTTCAGAGAAATGTCTGTTCTGCCCATTTTTGGATTGGGTTGTTTCTTTTTTTTAATATTGAACTGCATGAGCTGCTTGTAAATTTTGGAGATTAATCCTTTGTCAGTTGCTTCATTTGCAAATATTTTCTCCCATTCTGAGGGTTGTCTTTTCGTCTAGTTTATGGTTTCCTTTGCTGTGCAAAAGCTCTTAAGTTTCATTAGGTTCCGTTTGTTTATTTTTGTTTTTATTTCCATTTCTCTTGGAGGTGGGTCAAAAAGGATTTTGCTGTGATTTATGTCATAGAGTGTTCTGCTTATATTTTCCTCTAAGAGTTTGATGGTGTCTGGCTTTACATTTAGGTCTTCAATCCATTTTGAGTTTATTTTTGTGTATGGTGTTAAGGAGTGTTCTAATTTCATTCTTTTACATGTAGCTGTCCAGTTTTCCCAGCACCACTTATTGAAGAGGCTGTGTTTTCTCCATTGTATATTCTTGCCTCCTTTATCAAAGATAAGATGACCAAAGATAAGGTGGGTTTATCTCTGGGCTTGCTATCTTGTTCCATTGATATATGTTTCTGTTTTTGTGCCAGTACCATATTGTCTTGATTACTGTAGCTTTGTAGTATAGTCTGAAGTTAGGGAGTCTGATTCCTCCAGCTCCATTTTTTCCCCTCAAGACTGCTTTGGCTAGTCCGGGTTTTCTGTGTCTCCATACAAATTTTAAGATTTTTTGTTCCAGATCTGTAAAAAATGCCATTGATAATTTGATAGGGATTGCATTGAATCTGTAGATTGCTTTGGGTAGTAGAGTCCTTTTCACAATGTTGATTCTTCCAATCCAAGGACATGGTATATCTCTCCATCTGTTGGTATCATCTTTAATTTCTTACAGCAGTTTGTTATAGTTTTCTGCATACAGGTCTTTTGTCTCCCTAGGTAGGTTTATTCCTAGGTATTTTATTCTTTTTGTTGCAATGGTAAATGGGAGTATTTCCTTAATTTCTCTTTCAGATTTTTCATCATTAGTGTATAGGAATGTAAGAGATTTCTGTGCATTAATTTTGTATCCTGCAACTTTACCAGATTCATTGATTAGCTCTAGTAGTTTTCTGGTAGCATCTTTAGGATTCTCTATGTATAGTATCATATCATCTGCAAACAGTGACAGCTTTACTTTTTCTTTTCCAATTTGGATTCCTTTTTCTTCTCTGATTGTTGTGGCTAAAACTTCCAAAACTATGTTGAATAATAGTGGTGAGAGTGGGCAACCTTGTCTTGTTCCTGATCTTAGTGGAAATGGTTTGTTTTTCACTATTGAGGACGATGTTGGCTGTGGGTTTGTCATATATGGCCTTTATGATGTTGAGGAAAGTTTCCTCTATGCTTACTTTCTGGAGGGTTTTTATCATAAATGGGTGTTGAATTTTCTCAGAAGCTTTCTCTGCATCTATTTAGATGATCATATGGTTTTTCCCCTTCACTTTGTTAATATGGTGTATCACATTGATTGATTTGCATATATTGAAGAATCCTTGCATTCCTAGGATAAACACCACTTGATCATGGTGTATGATCCTTTTAATGTGCTGTTGGATTCTGTTTACTAGTATTTTGTTGAGGATTTTTGCATCTATGTTCATCAGTGATATTGGCCTGTAGGTTTCTTTCTTTGTGACATCTTTGTCTGGTTTTGGTATCAGAGTGATGGTGGCCTCATTGAATGAGTTTGGGAGTGTTTCTCCCTCTGCTATATTTTGGAAGAGTTTGAGAAGGATAGGTGTTAGCTCCTTTCTAAATGTTTGATAGAATTTGCCTGTGAAGCCATCTGGTCCTGGGCTTTTGTTTTTTGGAAGATTTTGAATCACAGTTTCAATTTCAGTGCTTGTGATTGGTCTGTTCATATTTTCTATTTCTTCCTGGTTCAGTCTCAGAAGGCTGTGCATTTCTAAGAATTTGTCCATTTCTTCCAGGTTGTTCATTTTATTGGCATATAGTTGTTTGTAGTAGTCTCTTCTAATCCTTTGTGTTTCTGTGGTGTCAGTTGTGATTTGTCCTTTTTCATTTCTGATTTTATTGATTTTCATCCTCTCCCTTTTTTTCTTGATGAGTCTGGCTAAAGGTTTATCAATTTTGTTTATCTTCTCAAGGAACCAGCTTTTAGTTTTATTGATCTTTGCTATTGTTTTCTTTTTTTCTATTTCATTCATTTCTGCTCTGATCTTTATGCTTTCTTTCTAGTGACTTTGGGTTTTCTTAGTTCTTTCTGTAGTTGCTTTAGGTGTAAGGTTAGATTGTTTATTTGAGAGTTTTCTTGTTTCTTGAAGTGAGATTGAATTGTTATAAACTGCCTTCTTAGAACTACTTTTGCTGTGTCCCATAGGTTTTGGGTCATCACGTATTTTTTGTCATTTGTTCCTCTGTATTTTTTAATTTCATCTTTGATTTCTTCAGTGATCTCTCAGTTATTTAATATCGCACTGTTTAGCCTTCATGTATTTGTGTTTTTTACAGTTTTTTTCCTGTAATTTATTTCTAATCTCATAGTGTTGTGGTCGGAAAAGATGCTTGATATGGTTTCAGTTTTTTAAAATCTTCCAAGCCTTGATTTGTGGCCCAAGATGTGATCTGTCCTGGAGAATGTTCCGTGTGCACTTGAGAAGAAAGTGTAATCTGCTGTTTTTGGATGGCATGTCCTATAAATATCAATCAAATCTGTCTGGTCTATTATGTCATTTAAAGCTTGTGTTCCTTATTAATTTTCTGTCTGGATGATCTGTCCATTGGTGTAAGTGAGGTGTTAAAGTCCCCTACTATTATTGTGTTACTGTTGATTTCCTCTTTTAGAGCTGTTAGCAGTTGCCTTATATATTGAAGTGCTCCTGTGTTGGGTGCATAAATATTTATAATCGTTATATCGTCTTCTTGGATTGATTCCTTGATCATTATGTAGTGTCCTTCCTTATCTCTTGTAACATTCTTTATTTTAAAGTCTATTTTATCTGATACAAGTATTGCTATTGCAGCTGTCTTTTGATTTCCATTTACTTGGAATATCTTTCTTCATGCCTTCACGTTCATTCTGTATGTGTCCCTAGGTCTGAAATGGGTCTCTTGTAGACAGCATATATGTGGGTCTTGTTTTTGTATCCATTCAGCGAGACTGTGTCTTTTGGTTGGAGCATTTAATGCATTTACATTTAAGGTAATTGTTTATATGTATGTTGCTATTACCATTTTCTTAATTGATTTGGATTTGTTTTTGTGGGTCTTTCTCTTCTCTTGTGTTTCCTGCCTAGAGAAGTTCCTTCAACATTTGTTGTAAAGCTTGTTCGGTGGTGTTGAGTCCTCTTAGCCTTTGCTTGTTTGTAAAGCTTTTGATTTCTCCTTCGAATTGAATGAAATCCTTGCCAGGTAGAGTAACCTTGGTTGTAGGTTTTTCTTTTTCATCACTTTAAGTATATCCTGCAATCCCTTCTGGTCTGCAGAGTTTCTGCTGAAAATCAGCTGATAACCTTATGAGGATTCCCTTGTATGTTATTTTTTGGTTTTCCCTTGCTGCTTTTAATATTTTTTCTTTGAATTTAATTTTTGTTACTTCGATTAATATGTGTCTTGGTGTTTTTCTCCTAGGGTTTATCCTGTATGGGACTCTCTTTTTGCTTCTTGGACTTCGGTGGCTATTTCCTTTCCCATGTTAGGGAAGTTTTTTGTTTGTTTGTTTGTTTGTTTTAACATCTTTATTGTAGTCTAATTGCTTTGCAATGGTGTGTTAGTTTCTGCTTCATAACTAAGTGAATCAGCTATACATATACATATATCCCCATAGCTCTTCCCCCTTGCGTTTCCCTCCTTCCCTAGGGACGTTTTTGACTATAATCTTTTTGAATATTTTCTCAGACCCTTTCTTTTTCTCTTGTTCTTCTGGGACCCCTATAATTTGAATGTTGGTGCATTTAGAGTTGTCCCACTGTCTCTGAGATTTTCTTCAGTTCTTTTCATTCTTTTTCTTTATTCTGCTCCTCAACAGTTATTTCCACCATTCTGTCTTCCAGGTCACTTATTTGTTCTTCTGCCTCAGTTATTCTATTATTGATTCTGTCTAGTATATTTTTCATTTCAGTTATTGTGTTCATCTTTGTTTGTTGCATTTCTTCTAGATCTTTGTAAAACATTCCTTGTATTTTCTCGGTCTGTGCCTCCATTTTATTTCCAGTATTCTGTATCATGTTTAGTGTCATTACTGTGAATTCTTTTTCAGGTAGTTTGCCTATTTCCTCTTCATTTATTTGGTCTTGTAGGTTTTTACCTTGCTCCTTCACCTGTAATATATTTTTTTGTCGTCTCATTTTTTGTTTTTTTGTTTTTTGATGGGTGGGATTGTGTTCCTTTCTTACTGTTTGTTTGGCCTGAGTCTTCTAGCACTGGAGTTGTAAGCTGTTTGATAGAGCCAGGTCTTGGTGCTGAGATGAGGACCTCCGGGAGACCTCACTCCGATTAATATTCTCTGGGGTCTGAGGCTCTCTGTTAGTCCAGTGGTTTGGACTTGGATCTCCCATCACAGGAGCTCAGGCCCAAACCATGGATTGTGAACCAAGATCCCGCAAGCTGAATGGGGCACCAAAAAAAAAAAAAAAAAGACCAGAACCATACAAAGAGTAAAAAATAAAATGAGGTTAGAAAACTAACAGATTTGTTAGAAAAAAGGAAATATAGATGAACAACAACAGGAAGGTAAAACAGAACCGCAATAGCAAAAAGTAGAAGTAAAACAAGCTAGAAAAGGCCTTGGTGGTGGGGAGAGGCTTAGGCAGGGGTGGGGTTTAGGCCGTGGGTGGGGTCTAGGTTTAGGACCCATGCAACCTGAGAAGTCCCTAGGGCATTGGGGGCGGGGCTTAGGCTCAGTGTAGTCGGAGGGGCCCAGGAGTGCCTCCGGCCTCAGAGGGCAGATGACCAGGCTGGGACCAGACCCAGCAGGCTCCCTGGGCCCGAGTGGGTGGGGGAAACGCTAGGTGTGTTCCCCTCAATCCTCCTTTCCTGTAGGGCCCTCCCCATTTGCCTCTCTTCCTCCCTGCCACCCCATGCTCCTAGGACCCATGTGGCTTAAAGGGGCTCCTGAGGGCAGAAGACCAGGCCCAGGAGCCCAGTAGGCTCCCTGGGGCTCAAGTGGGCAGGGGAAATACCTGCGGTGCTTCCCCTGATTGTCTAGTCCCAGCGTGTCCCCCTCCCATCCACCTCTCCTCCTCTTCCCCCCTCCTTCCTCCCTCCTATGCCCCTAAGACCCACATGGCTGGAGGGGGCCTCGGAGGGTGGAGGACCAGGTCCAGGAGCCCAGCATGCTCCTGGGGCCCAATTGGGCAGGGGAAACACTAGGCTCATAACCCCCCCATCCTCTGATCATGGAGGGGCCCTCCCTGTCCGCCTCCTTCTTCTCCCCCAACATGCCCTTAGGACCAACGCAGCCAGAGGGGACCCCAGAAAGCAGAGGACCCAGCCTGGGACCCTGTCAGAATACCTGGGGCCTGAATGGGCAGGGCAAACACTAGCCGCGCTCCCCCCAAACCTCCAAGCCCCCAAGGGTCCCTCCAGGCATGGGTATCCCTCCCTTCACACAGCCACCCCTCAGTGGTGCCAGTTCCATCCAGCCTCTACTTCTCCTCCCTACTCTTTCCCCCCCATGTCCTACCCGGTCGCTTGGGGGTTCCTTCCATCTCCTTGGGTGTTGAGGTCCCCCACCAGTGTCTGCTAGAAGCCCTAGTTTTGGGGAGTTGCGAACTTTGCCTCCTCCCACTCTGCCATCTCAACTCTGCTCCCCCACCCCTTTTAATGGTTTTGATACTATATCAAATTTATCTCCAGAGAAGCTGCCTTATTTACAATCCCACCAATAATATAAAAGAAATCCTTTTCATTATGTCTTTAACAACACCATATTTTCGTGTGTGTTTGTGTGTGTGTAAGTAGATACATATTTAAATATATATGTATGTAAATATATTGATATATATTTGCCAGTCTGATGAGCACGTGTGTTATCTCTTTTTTATTAAAGTATAGTTCATTTACAATATTGTAATGGTTTCAAGTATACAACGTAGTGAGTTAATATTTTTATAGATTATATTCCATTTAAAATTATTATAAAATATTGGCTATATTTCCTGTGCTGTACAGTATATCCTTGTATCTTATACATTTTATACATGGCAGTTTGTACCTCTTTATTCCTTAATCGTAACTTGTCCCTCCCTTTCCCTCATTCCTCTTCCCACTGGTAACCACTAGTTTGTTCTCTATATCCGCCAGTCTGTTTCTGTTTTGTCATATATATTCGTTTGTTTTATTTTTTTAGATTCCACATATAAGTGTTAACATACAGTATTTGTCTTTCTCTGTTTGACTTATTTCACTAAGCATAATACCCTGCAGGTTCATCCACATTATTGCAAATGGCAAAATTTCATTATTTTTTATGTCTGAGTAATGTTCCATTGTATATATCATATATCCACATCTTCTTTATCCATTCATTTGTTGATGGACACTTAGTTTGCATCCATATCTTGGCTATTGTAAATAATGCTGTTGTGAACATTGGGGTGCGTATATCTTTTTGAATTAGTGTTTTCATTTTCTTCAGATATGTATTCAGAAGTAGAATTGCTAGGTGTATGGTAGTTCTGTTTTAGTTTTTTGAGGAGTCTCCATATTGTTTTCTGTAATGGTCGTACCAGTTTACATTCCCACCAATAGTATACTAGGGTTCCCTTTACTCCACACCCTTGCCAACACTTGTTATTTGTGGTATTTTTGATGATAGCCATTCTGACAAGAGTGAGGTGATATCTCATTGGAATTTTGATTTGCATTTCCCTGATGATTAGTGACGTTGAGTATCTTTTCATGTGCATTTTGGCCATGTATATATGTCTTCTTTGGAAAAATTGTCTATTCAGGTCTTCTGCACATTTTCTAATCAGATTATTTGTTTTTCATGATGTAGATTTCTATGAGCTGTTTATATATTTTGGATATTAACCCCTTATGGGTCATATCATTTGCAAATATTTTCTCCCATTCAGTGGGTTGTCTCTTTGTTTTGTTGATGGTTTCCTTTGCTGTGCAAAAGCTTTTAAGTTTAATTAGGTACCATTTGTTTATTTTTGCTTTTTTTTCTTTGCCTGAGGACTAACCCAAAAAAATATTGATATGGCTTATGTCAGAGAATATCTGCCTCTGTTTTCTTCTAGGAGGTTTTATGATTTTTTAGTCTACATTTAGGTCTTTAATCCATTTTGAATTTATTTTTATATATTTGATGTGGGAAAATGTTCTAATTTAATTATTTTACTTGTAGCTGTCCAGTTTCCCAGCACCACTTATTGAAGAGACTGTCTTTTCCCCATGGTATATTCTTGCCTTTTTTGTCATAGATTAATTGATTGTATGTTTATGGGTATATTTCTGGGCTCTCTATTCTGTTCCATTGATCTATGTGTCTGTTTTCATACCAATACCATACTGTTTTGATGACTATAGCTTTGTAGTATAGCCTGAAGTCAGGGAGCATAATACCTCCAGCTTTGTTCTTTTTTCTTAAGATTGCTTAGGTTATTTGGGGTCTTGTGGTTCCATATAAATTTTAGGATTATTTTTTCTGGTTGTGAAAAATGTCATGAGTATTTTGATAGGGATTGCATTAAATTTGTAGATTGCTTTGGGTAGTATGGACTTTTTAAAAATGTTAATTTATCTAATCCATGAACGTGGGATATCTTTCCACTTCTTTGTATCATCAGTTTTCTTCATCAGTGTTTGAATGTTTTCAGAGTATGGGTTTTTCACCTCCTTGGTTAAAGTTTATTCCTAGGTATCTTATTTTTTTTGAAGGGGTTTTAAATGGGATTGTTTTCTTGATTTCTCTTTGTGATAGTTTGTTAGTAGTGTTTAGAAAAGCAGCAGATTTCTGTACATTATTCTTGTATCCTGCAGCTTTACTTAATTCATTTATTAGTACTAAAACTTTTTTTGGTGGAGCCTTTAGATTTTGTATGTGTAGTATCATGTCATCTGCAAATAGTGGCACTTTCACTTCTCTTTTGATTTTGATATGTTTTATTTCTTTATCTTATCTGATTGCTGTGGCTAGGGCTCCCAATACTACGTTAAATAGAAGTAGCAAGAGTGGACATGCTTATCTTATTCTTGATCTTAGAGGAAATGCTTTCAGCTTTTCACTGTTGTGAAAATGTAATGTTAGCTGTTTGTTTGTCATGTATGGCCTTTATTATGTTGAGATATGCTCCCTCTATTCCAACTTTGATGAGAGTTTTTACCATGAATGGATGTTGAATTTTGTCAGATGCCATTTCTGCATCAATTGACATTATCATGTGATTTTCATCCTCCCTCTTGCTAATGTGGTGTATCATGTTGATTCATTTATGAATATAGAACCATCCTTGCATCCCTAGAGTAAATCCTAGTTGATCATGGTGTATGATTCTCTTTATATATTGCTGAATTTGGTTGCTAATATTTTGTTGAGGATTTTTGCACCTATATTAATCAGAGATTATTGGCCTGTAATTTTTCTTTTTTTGTAGTGTCTTTGTCTGGTTTTGGTATCAGGGTGCTGGTGGCCTCATAGAATGAATTTAGGAGTGTTCCTTTCTCTTCCATGTTTTTGAATAGTTTGAGAAGGATAGACATTAGTTCTTCTTTATATGTTTGTTAGATTTCCCTTGTGAAGCCATCAGTCTTGGACTTCTGTTTGCTCTGAGTTTTTTGATTACTAATTCAATTGCACTACTAGTGATCAGTCTCTTCAGAATGTCTTTTTCTTCCTGATTCAGTGTTGGAAGATTATATGTTTCTAGAAATTTATCTATTTCTTCTAGTTGTCTAATTTGTTGGCATATAACTGTTTCTGTATTCTCTTACGATATTTTGTATCTCTGGGATAGCGGTTTTAATTTGTCCTCTTTCATTTCTTATTTTATTTGGGTCCTGTCTGTCTTTTTCTCAATGAACCTGACTAAGACCTCAGAAGTTTTATCTTTTCAAAAAAAAAAAAAATAGCTCTTGGTTTCATGGATCTTTTCCATTTTTTTGTCTCTATTTTATTTAACTCTTCTCTGATCTTTATTTCCTTCCTTCTATTGACTTTTGGCTTTGTTCTTTTTAAAATTCCTTTAAATGGTAGGTAGGGTTGTTTATTTGAGACTTTTCTGTTTTCTTGAGGTAGGCCTTTATTGCTATAAACTTACATCTGAGAACTGCTTTTGCTCCGTCCCATAAGTTTCATAAAGTATTGTTTTTATTTTCATTTGTCCCGAGGTATTTTCTAATTTCCTTTTTGATTTCTTCATTGACTCATTGGTTTCTTAGTAGCATGTTTAGTTTCCACGTGTTAGTGTTTTTCCTATTTTTTCCTCCTGTAATTGATTTCTAGTTTCATACTGTTGTGGTTGGGAAAAAATGCTTGATATAATTTCTGTCCTCTTAAATTTGTTGAGACTTGGTTTGTGCATGGCATCTATCCTGGAGAGCGTTCCATGTGCATTTCAAAAGAATGTGTATTCTGCTGATTTTGGATATTAAGTTCAACTGGTTTAATCTGTCATTTAAGACCACTGTTACTGATTTTCTGTGTGAGTGATCTGTCCATTGATGTAAATGGGGTTTTAAAGTCCTGTACCATTATTGCGTTAATGTCAGTTTCTCCCCTTTTTTCTTAGTATTTGTTTTATATAGTTAGGAACTTGTATAATAGGTGCATATAAGTTAATGAATATTCTATTCTATTCTTGTATTGACCTTTTTATCATTATATAATACCTTTCTTTGTATGTTGTTATAGTGTTTTATAGTCTACTTTGTCTGATAGGAGTATTGCTACCCCAGCTTTTTTATTGTTTCCATTTGTATGAAATATCTTTTTCCATCCCCTTACTTTCAGTGTGTATGTGTCCTTAGTTCTGAAGTGAGTCTCTTGTAAACAGTATATTGTTTTTATAATCCAGTTTTCCACCCTTTGTCTCTTGATTGGAGCATTGTCTATTAACATTTAAAGTGAAACTGATAGTCATTTGAGTTTAAACACATTCTGAAAGATCTACATTTTTTACTCCCCTTCCCCCATGTTTTGTGATTTTTACTTCTTCATGTTTTTCCTTTAACTATTGTAGTTACAGTGGTTTTTGTTTTTTTAAAATAATTTTTGTGTTTTCATCTTCATGCTAGGTTATTTAAGTGGTTGCGACACAGCCTTTACTATATATTTGCCTTTACTAGTGGGAGTTTTACATTCCTATAATGTCTTACTTCTTGTTGTAGCCTTCTTTTCCACTTAGAGAAGACCCTTTAATACTTCATGTAGGTTCAGTTTACTGTTGATTAATTCTTTCAGTTTTTGCTTGTCTGAGAAGTTCTTTATCTCTACAATTCTGAGTAATCTTGCTGGGTAGAATATCCTAGGTTCTAGGTTTTCCCCCATCAGCCCTTTAAATATGTCATGCCACTCCCTTCTGGCCTATACATTTTGTGCAGAAAAATCAGCCTTATGGGGTTCCCTTGTATGTGATTCTTTGTTTTTCTCTTGCTGCCTTTAAAATTCTCTGTCTCTAACTTTTGCCATTTTAATTATGAAATGTCTTGGTGTGGATCTCTTTGCATTCGTTTTGTTTGGAAATCTCTGTGATTCATGTACTTGGAAATCTGTTTCCCTCTTCAACTTCAGGAAATTTTCAGCCACAATTTCATCAAATACATTTTCTACTCCTTTTTCTCTCCCTTATCCTTCTGGGACCTCTGTAATGCAAATGTTAGAACACTTGATGTTGTCCCAGTGGCTCCTTAAACTATCCTCATTTTTTAAAAATGGTTTTTCTTTTTGCTGTTCTAATTGGGTGATTTCCATTATTCTGTCTTCCAGATTGCTTATGTGTTCTGTATCACCTAGCCTGCTGTTATTTCCTTCTAGTGTGTTTTTCATTTCATTTATTGTATTCTTCAGCTCTGATTGGTTCTTTTTTATATTTTCTAGTTCCTTGTTAAAATTCTAACTGTGTTCATCTATTCTTTTCCCAGGTTCAGTTAGCATTCTTTTCACCTGTGCACTGAACTGTTTGTCTGGTACTTCATTTATCTTTGTTTCTTTACAGGTTTTCTCAGGGTTTTTTCTTGTTCTTTGATTTGAAACAAACTCGTGTCTTCTCATTTTATTTAACTTTCCCTGTTTCTATGAAATTAAATGACACAGTTACCTATCCCTGTCTTAAAAGTATGTCCTTGTGTGGGAGTGTCCCTATGCATCTGTGTGTGCTCAGTGGCTTTGATAGGAGAACTGGATCTGAAGTGAGCATGGTCATGTCTTCCCTTAGGGTTTGCTCGCAGCTACCACCAGCCTCTGCTTCTTCTAAGTGCACATACCTCCTTTAGCAACAACACCTTTGCCATAGTGGGGAGCAGTGCCAGAGCAAGAGGGGCCAGAGTGAGTACCCTGCATTGACTGGAGCAGGTGCTGGGATGGTCCTGGCATGCTTATCAGAGCCCCAGGTTGCTGCTAAACCACTGCCTCCATGTGCACCAGCAGTGGCCGTCCTCCCTCTGTTCAGAGGCAGGGCCAGATCTGAGCTTGCTCTGTCCTCTCCCTGTGTGAACTCTTCTTGGCAATGGCATGCTTCCTCTAATGAAGGGAAGTTCCTTTGTTTATTTTTTTAATTTAATTTTTATTTTATATTGGAGTATAGTTGATTTAGTGTTGTGTTAGTTTCAGGTGTACAGCTAAGTGATTCAGTTATACATATACATATATCCTTTCTTTTTCAGATTCTTTTCCCGTATAGTTTATTACAGAATATTGAGTAGAGTTCCCTGTGCTATACAGTAGGTCCTTGTTGATTATCTGTTTTATATATAGTAGTGTGTATATGTTAATCCCAAACTCATAATTTATCCCTTCCCACCATGTTTCCCCTTTGGTAATCATAAATTTGTTTTTTACATCTGTGAGTCTCTTTCTGTTTTATGAAGAAGTTCATTTGTATCATTTTTTTTTTAAGATTCCACATATAAGTGATGTCATATGATATTTATCTTTGACTAACTCACTTAGTATGATAATCTCAAGGTCCATTCATGTTGCTGCAGATGGCATTATTGCATTATTTTTCATGGCTGAATAATATTCCATTGTGTATATGTACCACATCTTTATCCACTCATCTGTCGATGGACATTTAGGTTGCTTCCATGTCTTGGCTGTTGTAAATAGTGCTGCAGTGAACCCTGGGGTGCATGCATCTTCAAATTATGGTTTTCTCCAGATATATGCCCCAGAGTGGGATTGCTGGATCATATGGTGGTCCCTTTAATTTTTAAAATCTATTCTTGAACTAGCTTCAAGTGGTTTTCCTTATGGTAGCTTTATAATATATACCTACATATGATGGACAAATGTATTTTCATTACAGTTCTTATAAAAATGTTTTGCTTGTTTTCAACAGATTTTTTCTTCTATATTGGTTTTAGAATTCTTTTATTTAAGTTACAAAAAGAAAATATTGGTATTATTGTTGGAATTTCTTCATTCCTGTAAGGTAACTTGGGAGGAATTGGCATCACTGCAAGTAGTCTTTCCATTCAGGGATAGCTTCCCATTTCTTCAAATTTTCTTTTTATTTTCTTCAGTAACGTTTTAGTTGTATTTATTTTTTATTTTAAAGTGAGATGAGAAGCCCTTGGAGTTGCCATTGGAGTTGGTTAAACAAGACTTTGAGCCCTGGAGGAACTCACAATATAGAATAGCTTGTGATAAACTAGTAACAAATTCTATTCAGATTATAAAATGTAGGATGGTAAAACTTGGAAATGTTTTTATAAAAAATGGTTACTGAAGTGGCAATTCTGAATTGATCTAATCAAATTTATAAGAACAACCTTTTTTCAAAAAAGTGTCTCTGGGTTTTAAATGACACCCTTGGGATCAGGAGGGGAGGGTAAGCAGGTTGTGTTTAATCTAGATCTCTGTGATGTGGATGCAGGTATCATCTGTCAGCCTACTTGACCCCAAAAGGGACATAGTGAAGCACCAAGGTTTGGGTGGTGTGTGCATGCCAGATTCTAATGACCAAACTATCATTACTTTTGTAACCTCACAATTCCTTTCAAGCTACTAATAATGCTTTTTTATTTAGAATGATTTTTTTTCTTATTTTAGTCACTTGCAGAAGCAGTTTGGTTCATGAGGTTTAAACAACTGAAATGCTAGCCCTTGGTTTGTCAATAATTGGCAGCTCAGTTACAGAATGCAATATAGCTGCTCAGGTTTAGAAGAAACAAGTGGAATAGGAAAAAAGAGAAGGGTGTGTGGGTAGTTTCTTGGTTTCCTGATGTTTCCACTAAGTAGTATAAAATGCTCTGAAAGTGGCATGGACTTTTGGGAAGGATCGTTTCCTTTGACTGCCTTTAATCCTGAGCAGCAGTCTCAGTTTCCTACCTACCCTGGCACACATGCCTATTTTCCACTTTTGGAATGTGTTGAGGAAGGCAACAGATGGGTGTCAACACTGTTGAGGTTAGGCTCTAATGAGAGGCTGCTTAGCTGAGGGTGAATCAGTTTATGGTGTATAGCAGCGGTCCCTAACCTTTTTGGCACCAGACACCGGTTTTGTGGAAGACAGTTTTTCCACGGACCCTGCTGGGGATGGCGGGTGATGGTTCAGTCAGTAATGCAAGCGATGGGGAGTGGCAGATGAAGCTTCCCTTGCTAACCCTCCGCTCACCTCCTGTTGTGCGGCCCGGTTCCTAACAGGCCACAGCCCGGTATCGGTCTGCAGCCTGGTATCGGTCTGCAGCCTGGTATCGGTCCACAGCCCGGGGGTTGGGGACCCTTGGTGTACAGCACACGATGTTAGCATTTCATAGTAGGTAACACTGTGGAAGACAGGTTGTGAGACTTTATTGCACAAGTGGTTAAGGATAAGACCTTCTTTTGTATATTCTGCCCCATCCTTCTGACTGGCCTGGTTCCATTTTTCACCTTCATGTTAGAATATAGCTCCTTGAAGGAATGCCCCTCTATATCCCACTCCCCTCCACATTATGATTGGATCACATTACCGCTTAAGTGTTTGTACCAATTTTGTTACAGTTGGCAGAGTATGAAAGTTCCAGTTGTTCTACATACTTGCCAGTACGTGGTCTTACCAGTGTTTTAATTTTTATCCATTCTCTTAGGCATATAAGGGCATTTGGTTGTGTTTTAATTTATACTTCCCTGATTACTGATGGCCATTTGGGTATGTTCTCTTCTGAGTACCCATTCAAACCTATTTATTTTTTTATTGGATTGTGTCTTTTTCCTCTTGGTTTGCAAGAGTTGTGCATATTTTTTGGTTAGAAGTTCTTTGTTATATGTGTTGTAGAGGTCTTCTTCCATTCTGTGGCTTGCCTTTTTGCTCTTTTAATGGGGTCCTTAAGGAGCAGGAATGACTAATTTTAATATAGTTCTGTTTATTAATCTTTTCCTTTACTGAATTTGCTTTTTATTAATCTTTCCTTTACTGAATTTGCTTTTTGGGTCCTGTTTTTTAAAAGAAATCTCTGCCTATCCTAAATTAATGAAAATGTTCTTATAGATGTTTTCTTTTAGAAGCTTATTTTTGCCTTTTACATTTAGAGTTGTAATTCATCTGGAGTTGATTTTTATGTGTGGTATGAGATAGGGTCAAGTTTTTTTGTTTGTTTTGTTTTATTTTTCTCATGGTTATCCATTTGACTTGCAATCATTTATTAAAAATACCATTCTTTCCCCACTTCTCAGCAGTGCCATTTTTTTTTTTAATCTTACTTTTAAATCAACCTTACTTTTTTTTTTTAAAGATGTTGGGGGTAGGAGTTTATTAATTAATTTATTTTTGCTGTGTTGGGTCTTCATTTCTGTGCGAGGGCTTTCTCTAGTTGTAGCAAGCGGGGGCCACTCTTCATCGCGGTGCATGGGCCTCTCACTGTCGCGGCCTCTCTTGTTGCAGATCACGGGCTCCAGACGCGCAGGCTCAGTAGTTGTGGCTCACGGGCCTAGTTGCTCCGTGGCATGTGGAATCCTCCTAGACCAGGGCTCGAACCCATGTCCCCTGCATTAGCAGGCAGATTCTCAACCACTGCGCCACCAGGGAAGCCCCAGCAGTGCCATTTTTGTCATAAATCAAGTACTCCTATATGTATGTGTAGATCTGTTTCTGAACTCTATTCTGTTCTACTGGTCTATTTGTCTCTCCTTGCTTCATTACTACTCCTTTATTTACTGTAAATTAAAAAAAAAATCTTGATAATCTGGTGGTGTAGGTTCTCGAACTTTGTTGTTTTCAAGGTTATCATGGCTATTCTTGGATATATATTTACAATCAGGTTATCAGTTTCCACAAAGAATTGTGCCACGATTATAATTGAGATTATGTTGAATTTAAAGATTAATCTGGAGAGAATGAATGTTTCTACAGCATAAAGTCTTCAAATCTATGAACATAGAATATCACTCTATTTGTTGAACTTGTCTTTAATGTCTCTGTACTTTTTTCTGGTTCTTTTTGTTGTTGTCTTTTACATTTTTCATTATATAGTCTCTAGGTACTTAAACCTCCGTGATTGTGGTGTAAATGCTATGTTTTAAAATTTTTATTCATTGTTTTTCAATATTCTGAATTTCATTTTCCTTTTTTTTTTTTTTTTTTTTTGGCGGTACATGGGCTTCTCACTGTTGTGGCCTCTCCCGTTGCGGAGCTCAGGCTCCGGACGCACAGGCTCAGCGGCCATGGCTCACGGGCCCAGCCGCTCTGCGGCATGTGGGATCTTCCCAGACCGGGGCACGAACCTATGTCCCCTGCATCAGCAGGCGGGCTCTCAACCATTGCGCCACCAGGGAAGCCCCTGAATTTCATTTTCTTGTGTATTGTTCTGGTTCAGATCTCTTGCACACTGCTGAAAGGTGTGATGCAAGTGGGCATCCGTGAATCATTCCCATTCTTACAGGTAGAGGTTTCAGTGTTTAAACTAAAAGTGATGTTACTTATAGATTTTCTGTAGCGACCCTTTATGAGGCTAAGGAAATTTTTTCCTGTTCTTTTAAAGAAATTATCTTTTAGTGATTATAATTGATATTGAGGTTTATTGACTACTTCTTCTTCATAGGTTGAAATAGCCATAGAAATTGTCTTCTTTATTCTGTTAATGTTGTGTATTATGTTGATTAATATTTGAATGTTATATATTATTCCTTTTCATTTACTTCTGGATGTACTGTGCTAATTAATGTTTTAGGAATTTTATGTCTGTGCTCAAGAGGGAAACTGGTGTATGATTTTTTTTCTTGTAATGTTAATGTGTTTTGATATCAAAACACATTAACATTATCTGGCTTCGTAAAGGCCTGCCAGATATAGCAAATAAAAATCCCATGAATACTTATACTAAAAATATTTATTTTTTTATCTGAAATTCAAATTTAATTTCATGTACTATATTTTATCAGGCAACTCTACTCAAAAGTAAGTTCAGAAATGTTGCCTCTCTTTTCCTGGAAGAATTTGTGTATGATTGGTGTTTTTTTCCTTAAATGTTTGGTAGAATTTATCAGTGAAGCTATCTATGCTTGGAATTTTGTTAAATTTAGACCTAAATATTTCATTTTGAGGGTGCTAATGCAAATGATATTATGTTTTTAATTTCAAATTTGAATTGTTCATTGTTGGTATATAGGAAAGAGATTAATTTTTATATATTGACCTTGTATCCTATAAAGATATTAAATTCTTATTTATTATATATTCTATTCTTTTTAACCTGATTATGATAGAGGTTAAGCATTGTACCCCTGATTTTTTAAAACCTAATATAAATGAAGAGTTTTACCTCTTTCCAGAAAAAGCAAGGACATTAGAACAACACAGCATCCATTTATTGCTTCTTATGTTTTATGTATTTCATTATATACTTTAATTCTATGTACATTCAAAGTCTTATAAGACATTATTATTATTGTTTTATCCTGTAATATGCATTTAGATTTACATTCTAATTACTCTTTCTGTTGCTTTTTATTTCTTCCTGCATTTCCTTCCTTCTATCTGGTACCATTTTCTTCTACTTGAAGAACATCTTTTAGTTTTTGCTTTATTATGGGTCTATTAACAAAAAATTAAATGTTTTCAGAAATGTATTTATTGTCTTATTTTTTTCTAACTTTATTTTTGAAGAGTATTTTTTGCTGGATATAGAATTCTGGATTGGAAAGTTTATCTATTTTTCATTACTTTGAAAACATTTTGTATTCTTTTGGCTTCCTTTGTTTCTGGAAAAAAAAGCAACTGTTAGATTTAGTTTTGTTCCTGGAAGGTAAATACTCTTTTAGTTTTAGTATCTTTTAAGAGTTTTTTTTGCCTTTGGTTTTTAGCAATTTACGTAATATGCCTAGGTGTGGCTTTCTTATTATTTATCTTGCCTAGAGTTCATAGGGTTTCTTTAATATGTGTCTTGATGTCCATCAATTTTAGGAAATATTAGTACTGTCCCTTTAAATAAAGGTTCTGTCCCATTCTCTTTCTCTTCTAGGTCTGAAATCCAATTACATATGTGTTATACCTTTCGTTGTGTCCCATATGTCTCTTTTACTCATTACTCTATTATTCCATTATTTTGTCTCTCCATGCTTCATTTGGGTATTTTCTTCTGATTTACCTTTTATTCACTAATTACCTCTTTAGTTGTGTCTATTCTGATGTTAAATCCATCTACAAAGTTCTTAATTTCAGTTACAGTAAGTCCCCTACATAGGAACCTTCAAGTTGTGAACTTTCAAAGATGTGAATGTCTGTTCGCACGTCCAGTCACTTAAGTTATTAGTTCATGTGTCTGGCGTACATTGTCACATGCATGCATCCTCTACAAGCGGTTGTGCTTTTGTGTACTTTACTGTACAGTACTATCTAGAGTACAGTAGTACAGTATCTTTATTTCAAGCCCGGAACATCTGGAAGCAAGCGTAAAAGCAGTGGTGATGTAGCTGATACTACTAAGAAGTGCCAAGCGATAACGATGGAAACAAAAGTGAAAATAATTGAGACAGTCGAGCAAGACGAAAAGATGGTACATGTCGCTTGTTCTTATAACATGACTCATTCAACCATCAGCACGATTCTAAAGAATGAGGACAAGATCCTAGAACATGTGAAGTCTGCTGTGCCTATGATGTCAACAATAATATCGAAGAAGAGTGGAAAAGTGATGGGGGAGATGGAGAAACGTCTCAGTGTGTGGATGCAGGATCAGCATCAGCATCGAGTCCCACTCAGCTTAATGCTGACTCAAGAGAAAGCCAAAAGCCTTTATGAAGACTTGAAGAAGAAACATGGCAAAGAATCAGACGGTGCATCTTTTAATGCAAGCCATGGCCGGTTTCAGCGGTTCAAGGCTAGAGCTAACCTTCACAATGTAAAAATACAGATACGGTAGCTGCCCGGGAATTTCCTGAAACACTTCGAGAAATTATTGATGAAAGCGTGTATTTACCTGAGCAGGTTTTTAATGTGGATGAGACAGGACTGTACTGGAAGAGGATGCCAGATCGAAGTTACATCAGTAAGGAGGAAGAGTTGATGCCAGGATATAAAGCAGCAAAGGATAGGCTAACTCTGTTGTTTGGTTGCAATGCTTCCTGTGATATGAAGCTGAAGCCTTTCTTAGTTTATCATTCAGATAACCCAAGAGCCTTTAAAAATATAGCCAAGGGCTCTCTTCCTGTTGTGTGGAAGAGTAACTCCAAAGCCTGGGTTACATAGGCCATTTTCCAGGACTGGCTTTTCCACCACTTTATCCCGGAGGTAGAGAAATATTGCTTGGAGAAGGATGTCTCATTCAACCTTCTTTTACTGCCTGACAGTGCTTCTCCTCTGTAGTGCTTAGTTCAGTGTATGGTTGTGCTCATCATTTGCCAGTTTTTTAACTGTCTCCTTCTCCATTCTAAGTTACAGGGCTGACTCACATAAGCTCCATTCCCCAAGCTCTCTTGCTGTCTGGCTTTCAGCTATCATCCAACGACAGGCAGTGTCAAGAGATTGGAGAGTGAGAAACTAGGCTATTCTCCCCTTTTCTCCCTATTTCTGTAGAGTCTCCAGTGATTCCATTTCTTTTGTGCCTCCAGCTCTTTTCAGAGTGCCATCTCATGCTGGACAGACTCTCCTTCATGATCCCCATTCCTGTTAGGTAGCCTTGGCTTAATGGTCTTTGTTAATATATTCCTTTCCTTGGTATCACCACTCTAGTTGGGGTAATAGGGACTTCGTGTTCTGGCTAATTGCTAGGTTGCCTCACATAAGATAAGCTTAAAAAAAAATTGAAGTGAAATTCACATAACATATGATTAACTATTTAAAAGTGCAATTCAGTGGCCTTTAGTGTATTGCCAGCGTTGTGCCACTATCAGCTCTCTTTAGTTTCAAAACTTTTTCATCACCCCATAAAACACCCTGTATCCATTAAGCAATTCCTCCCCATTTCTTAGTCCACCTTCCCTTATCCTCTAGTAGCCTTTAACCTGCTTTCTGTCTTTGTGAATTTTCCTGTTGTAGATATATCATACAAAAAGAATTATATAGCATGTAGCCTTTTGTGTCTGGCTTCTTTCACTTAATGTAGTGTTTTCAACCTTTTTAATTTTTTCCAACACTCTTGAAAGAAG
Organism: Lipotes vexillifer; assembly: GCF_000442215.2. Classification (NCBI taxonomy): domain Eukaryota; kingdom Metazoa; phylum Chordata; class Mammalia; order Artiodactyla; family Lipotidae; genus Lipotes; species Lipotes vexillifer. The sequence goes on from NW_006786891.1 coordinate 1,773,640, forward strand.
TTTTCCTTATTGAAGCCCCTTTATTGATCTATCTGGTATTGGCTCCTTTTCTGTACTGGACACTGACTGATGAAATATTTATTTATATGTTTATTTTCTTGTTTATTATTTATAAGTTTTTAGGAATTCCAAGCTTCATGAGGACAGAGACCATTACTGTTGTACTGTTTTTTTTTTGGTATGAGAGAAATTTTAATACAGTGCTGAGGAACATCACAAATTACAGGATTATTAGCAATCTTATCAAAATGAGGAGCTATTAACCTTTATAGTAATGAGTATAGTATATAGTATATAGTATAGTATAGTATAGAGTGTAGTACAGTATAGAGTATATAGTATAGTATAATGAGTACATTACTAATTGTTTTCACCTGCTTTTGATAAGAAGCCTCTACTAAAAACAGTAGACTATCAATTAACCAACATAAGAATCTGCCAATATAAGTAATTTTTAAGTTTATATATTACTGGCATTTCAAAAAGTAAACTACTCTCGGAGAATGTTTATTTTAATCTTTCCTCCCTTCTATTTCTTTATCGTTTCTTTCCTTTACAGGAATCTTTTTGTGTGTGTGTGTATTTTTAAATTGTGGTTAAAAAAAAGACACAATATGAAATTTACCATCCTAACCATTTAAAAGTGTACAGTTCAATAGTGTTAAACATATTCACATTGTTGTGAAACAGATCTCCAGAACTTTTTTGCCTTGCAAAACTGAAACTTTATATTGTTTAAACAATAAGTTCTCTATTCACCCCTGCACCCAGCCCTTGGTAACTACCACTCCACTTTCTGGTTCTGTGAATTTGACTACTTTAGATACCTCACATAGTGGCATCATACAGTATTTGTCTTTTTGTGACTGGCTTATTTCAGTTAGCATAATGGCCTCCCCGTTGTAGCCTGTGACAGGATTTCCTTTCTTGTTAAGGCTGAATAATATTCCATTCATTGTAGGTTTATAACAAATTTTCTTTATTTATTCATCAGTAGTCATTTGGGTTGCTTCCACCTCTTGGCTATTGTGAAGAATGCTGCTATGAACATGGATGTACAAATATCTTTTTTAAGACTCTACTTTCAATTCTTTGTCTCTCATTTCCTCTCATATCTTTTCTTTTACATGCTGTGATTAAGACGAGTGTTCATTAAAACTCCGTCTTCAGGCATTATTGGTAAAGTGCTTTATTATCTGAAGTTCTTTTTAACCAAAAAAAATTTTTTTTTTAAACTTTTCATATGAAAGAGTTACACAATTCTTAAATATCTATACAAAAACGGTCTACAGCAATACACTTTGTTGTCTGCTTCTTTTTTCTGTCTTTATATTTGGATATCTGATAAATAAGTTTACTGTGGTAGATGTGATATGAATTTAGTCACTAATAATAGGCTTGGAGCAAACCACTCCACCTTTCTGGAATCTGTTTTTGTTGCAAATGGCTGAAGGAAACATGTTTCATTAGAGAAGTTTGACAATCTTCTAGTTTTCGTAGTTGCTAATATGCTTTTTTTCTTTCATTATTGCTAGAAACTTTACAAATTTACAATCCCAGAAATGATTGGGGCAGTAGAGTAATGTGCTAATTCTTAGAAATAAGTCTTTTATATAAGTAACTGTATGTTTATTCCAGGAAGAGAGTTGTCCTGAAACAGGAAAAGGGGCAGTTATAAGATGTATGTGGTGCCATTAAGGGCCTTATTAAGGATCTGAGAGGTAGGAGAATGATAGAAGTATATAAAAAGAAATGAAGATGGCTGCAAATGTAAGAGAAAATAGTGCTGTGGGTAGAAAACCAATTTTCAGATAGTAAGAGAGTATACTGGAGGTGCTCCAATTATCCCTTCTCTTTTTTTCTTCTTGTGTACAGCAGTAGATAATCAAGGGGGTGTCTTTTGCTAAACCTTAATTTGCTTTCTGTTTTTTTAATTTTTCAACATTTTATTATGAAAATGTTTGAACATACAGAAAATTTAAAAGAACTATACAGTGAACACCTATATACCTGCCACCTAGATTCTACTATTAACATTTAAAAATTGTTTAAATTTTATGTTGGAGTATAATTGATTTACAGTGTTGTGTTAGTTTCAGGTGTACAGCAAAGTGATTCAGTTATACATATTCATGTGTCTATTCTTTTTCAAAGTCTTTTCCCATATAGATTATTACAGAATATTGAGCAGAGTCCTCTGTGCTACAGTAGGTCCTTTTGGGTTATCTATTAATTTGCTTTCTATCTCTCATCATGCCCAGTGTTAAGATGACACCATGTGGGAAAGTAGACAGAAAATGTGGCAGGAGGTCCTTTAGAGAGGGTTTGAGATCAAATGTTAATCAAGTGATTTTTGCTATCTCAGTGCTTTAATGTGAGACTTGAGAAGTCATAAAATTGTTAGCGTGATTTGAAAAAAGAACTAGAGGAAAAGATGACTGAATTTTTTATCTTTTAATATGTGGCAAAGATAGGGGAGATGGTGGCTACTTTTTTCAGCATGCTCAAGGAGCATAATTGGTCATTTTGCAGTTTATGTTATTTGTATTTTCAGACTGTGGTTAAATGTTCAGGTATGCTGTGTTGCTGTTGTGACTAACATCTGTGTAGCAGTTGGCAGATAAGGTGTGTTTATATATTTTGTCATCTTTTTGTATTGTTAAAAGGATAGATTGTGCATGAAACAAAATTATTTGTCTTGGTGTTTTGTATGGATTGTAGTTCAACAAACATCACAGAAATTCTTAAGGCCTGTACAAGTGTATTTGAATGTTTCATGGAATCATTTATAGCAATTCCACATTCCTGTAGAGAATTGTACTCTACACTCTTATTGATTAAGAAAAATCTTGGGTTATTACAGTTAAATCAATTCAGGATTATTAATTCCAGCTATTTATTCTGTATGGTCAGTATGTTTTCAGATGTTGAATAATTTTGCTATATTTTATGTATTTAGTTGGGAAGAGATAGCATTTGCCTTAGCTCAGTCTATTGGGCTAGATAGGCATTTGCCTTAGCTCAGTCTATTGGGCTTGATTTTCAGAGTTCTAATTATTAGGATTTATTTAAAAAATATTTTTAAACCACTGCAACCCCATCCCAACCAAGTGTAATAGTTCCAACCTTGCAAAAATATACCATATGATTAATTTGTGAAAGTCAAATAAACATCACTTTTACCCCTTAAGCTTCAATACTTGGTATTATTTTGTTTTGAGGACTTCTTAGGTAAGCCATTAAATCACATCAGGGAGAGTGTAGATTTCCCTGTTGAAATTTGAAACCAAGAGAATATCACTGATTCTTGGCATTCATCAAATTAGTTTGGGAATCAGTGATTCTTAAACTTCAGTGAACTAAAAATCACCTGGGGAGCTTGATACAGAGCCCTGCCTCACCTCCAGCCAAGTTTGCAGTTTTTATGAGCTTCTCTCAACATCTGGTTAGAACACTAAAGAGAGAATACCCCGGAGATGAAGGGTGTGGGTTCATTGTGTCATTCAGTCTGCAGTTGCCGTAAGTCCAAATCCCTACTTTTTGAGGTTCTGTTTCTCTTATTCACATATCCATCTTAGTACCTTACCCCTACTTCCTCTCTCAGTGTCATACTTATCAAAATGATCCCCTCTTGATACTTATTACAGATCCCTATGAAAAATGGCTTTAAGGAAAGGGCTTGATAAAATAGTGGCTTTTGGAGATGACTGTGAGAACATGGTGGTGCTATAATATTAGACATGGTGCCTCAAGACCTGATTTACAGCTCCATTCTAATATTTACTGTAAGAGCATGGCTAATTGGTTAAATTAACTGCTTTAATCCTCAGGTAATCATAATTATTTCACAAGGTTATTAAGATTAAACAAAATTACATATGGAAAGTTCCTAGCAATGTGCTTGTCAAATTGAATCCAATTTGATATTGAGTCCTGGATATGAAAAAGCATTCGTTACCGTTGCTGTATAATAAACGGCTCCAAAACTTAGTGGCATAAAATAAGCACCTTATTATGTTCACAGATTCCATGGATCAGAAATTTAAAAAGATTATGTTAGGAATAGCATGTCTGCTCCATGATGTCCAGAGCTTCAGCTGGGATGAGTCAAATGGTTTAGTGTGACTCATATGGTTGGGAGCTGGAATATCTGAGGCTAGACTGCTTCCAAGATGGTTTCATCACTCATGTGTCTGGAACCTGTGCTGGGATGACTACAAGGCTGAGCTCAGCTAGGACAGTAAACTGAATCGTCTCTACGTGACCTCTCCATGTGGTTTGCACTTTTCTCACAGCCTGGGGCTACGTTCTGAAAGGGAGTTTCCCAAGAGTGAACTTTTAAGGAAACCGTAGAAGCTATATAGCCTTTTATTACGTAGTCGGAGAAGTCACGTAGTGTACTACTGCTGTACTTTGTTGGTCAAAGCAGTCACAAGCCTATGTAGATTTAAGAGCCCACTTTTTGATGGGAGTATTATCCAAGAATTTGTGGCTAGTTTTAAAAACCTACAAAGAGTCATTGGAAATTTTACATCTAGTCCAGCTTCAATTCCTGTCCTGTTATCCTGTTAATTTAAGTGGATTTAACTTTATTGATATACATATATATATGTTTATTTATTGTTGTTGTGGTTAATTTCCCTGAAGAATCCCATAGGGATATATCAGTAGACTTTATGAAGATGCACCTTCACAGGTGCAAAGGTCAAAGGTTATGGAATCTTAGGTCTGCAAAGCACCCTAGAGATCTGTGATTGTTAATATTATGTGTCAGCTTGGCTGGGCCACAGTGCCTAGATATTTGATCAAACATTACTCTGGATGTTTCTGTGAGAATGTTTTTGGTTGAGATTTATATTTAAATTGGTGAACATAGTAAAGCAGATTGCTCTCTATAATGTTGATAGGCCTCATCCAATCAGTTGAAGGCCTCTCCTGAGCAAGGGGAAGTCTGTAGTAGATGGCCTTCATACTTGAACTGCAACACTGGCTTTTCCCTAGGTCTCCAGCCTGCTGGTCCACCCTGCAGATTTTAGACTTGCCAGCCTCCATAATTGCATGAGCCAGTTCCTTAAAATTAATTTCTTTCTTCCTATCGTGCGCTCTCTCTCTCTCTCTTCTCTCTTCTCTCTCTCCTCTCTCTCCATCCTATTAATTCTCTTTCTCTGGAGAACTCTGAGTAACACAAGATCATTTAGCCCAACCCCTTTGTTTTTACAGATTTGGTAACATAAAGGCTCGTAGAGAGAAAGAAATTGGCCAAGGTTAAAGATCAAGTTATTGAGAAAGCCATGACATGAACCCATCTCTTGATTTCCAATTCAACGCTCTTATTAACCTGACATAATACCTTGCGCAGAGCTATAAAACCAAATGGAAAAGCTCACCCTCTACTACTTCAAATAAAAAATACACATATTGAGTACTTTCCATATATCAGGTCCTGTCCTAAGTAGTTTGTATCCTTCTTTCTCATTAATTTTCACAACAGCCCTAGGAAATAAGTATTATTATTAGAATGTCTTTCATTTTGCATATTTGGAGGGCAAATGACTTGCCTAAGATGACACATACAGTCAACAATAGACCTGTTATCTGAATTTAGGTCTCTAAATCTGGAATTGGGATTAATTACTATGCTGCATTCTCTGTATAAATTTCTTTTATTCCTGTCCCTTATTGATATTAAGCAATGAAGAAGAGATTTAGATTTAGTGAACTTTTGATTCTCATCAGCCTGGAGCCTTTTCCCTTCATTGGTTATTTATAAGCCCTTATCTTTTGTTAATACTGATTATTTCCTGAATGAAAATGTCTGGGCTGTTGTCTGACCATTGCTACCCAAGACATTCCCAGAGTGGACGCATTACCATGAAATTATGTGCCATGGTCACATGTACATTCTTTGCTGCCACTAACTATTATTATCCCTCCTCCACCTTCCTGTTTCTCTTGCCTTCTGTCCCTTCCTGTAGTACCAGTGGAAGGGGGCTAGGGGGAGACGGTAGTGGTGTGGAGAAGAGTTTTTCGTCTAGGTGGAAGTAAGCAGAGCATTAAGTTGCATATTACTTTCAGTTACATAAAGTTACGAAGGGAGCTTACTTTTTAGTTTATAGGACTAAAAAAGGAAAAAATATAACCAACTTAATGATCTGTACTCCTTTAGCACTTTGATTTCTGAGTACTATTATTTAAAGTGTGCAAATAAGATGGTAATCAGTCAATAGAGGATCAGCAATTAGGAATTGGGATTGGAAAGACCCTGGATTTTAGTAGTGCTTTCCTTGTACAAATTGGTCAGATTTACTGAGCTTGAGGTAATTGTCCTGCAGATCTGTTGTATAATAGATTGAAGACAGTTTTGTTTGGTCATTCTTTAGTATATTTGGAGCACTGGATACACAGCTTTCCTATCTTTTAGAAAATCAATCAGCTCTAAGTGCTATGATGAATGCGAAGAAGTAATACATTGTTCTTGCCTATGGGAGCTTAGACTCTAATTGAGGATACAAAACACATAGCTGGGAGAAAAAGGATTAACATTATAAGGCAAAGTATAATATGTGCTAAGTGAACGCCCATAAAATAACTGTCTTCAAATAGATTTTGGCAATAAAAATTGAGAGAGTGTGAGAATGATTGAGAATGCCCAGGGTATGGGATAGAGACTTGCATTGGGCCTCATGGCTATTGACTGAAGTGGATGAGCTTAGCTTCTTTTAAAATAAATCATGAGGGTTTATTGTATATGTCTGAGTATGAGATGATTCTCATTTTCCCAATGATAAGATAATAAAAATATTTTTAAATTTATTTATTTATTTATTTATGGCTGCATTGGGTCTTCGTTGCTGCACGTGGGCTTTCTCTAGTTGCAGCAAGCAGGGGCTACTCTTTCATCGTGTTGTGTGGGCTTCTCATTGCAGTGGCTTCTCTTGTTGCGGAGCATGGGCTCCAGGTGCATGGGCTTCAGTAGTTGTGGCTCATGGGCTTAGTTGCTCTGCGGTATGTGGGATTTTCGGGACCAGGGCTCGATCCCGTGTCCCCTGCATTGGCAGGCAGATTCTTAACCACTGTGCCACCAGCGAAGTCCCAATAAAAATATTTTGGTTAGCCTGAATATATAAACTTTTTAAAGCTTGTATATGAAATAGTCATTAAGTTTAGCTTGTTAAGTTATACATACATATTTTAAGTTAGATAATATAAACTGTTACTTTAGAAATATTGCTTTTTAAAAATACTCATTTAGTGAAACGTTATTCAAACCTTTCACATGCATTTTAAATGTTCGTGTCTTCCTCATTACTGGAAATAGTCTCTCAGTTTTCCAGTGCACGTGATCTTAATTTTTGCTTAAGTGATTTGAGATAGAGTGCTTAAAAAATCTGGATATGGTACTTTTTCTGGGAATTTTAATCTCAAGCCACAAGAACTCATTTGCTATTCATGATCTTTACAATGAAACCCTTTCAAGTAATCTTTAATGGGCTTATTTATAATGACATCTAAAGTTTTAACTGTGAGCTAATACCTGCCCCCCCCGCCCCGCTAAATAAATATGAAATCTGTTGAATTTCTGCCATTCTTTTTAACTGACTCCATTTGGTAACCTGTTTTCAGTGTCCAAAACCAGTATTGTCTGAAGTTGTTTTAGGCTCTGTGTCTTTTCTAAAGAGTTTTTTTTCTTCAAAAATAAAATACTGTAAAGACTCAACTATAGGGCAGTTTCCTCTTTTCTTTGGGATAGTTTTGGGAAAAGAATTTTGCCCTATATTCAGTGTCATCATCTAAAATTGATCAAAGTATTACAAGTGAGCTAGTGAGTAAGGTGAAGGAGGTGATTGAAGTGGAATGGAGAGTCTAGTACAATGCTGTTCAACGCAGAAGCTACTAACCCCATGTAGGTATTTAAGTTTAAATGAATAATTTAATAATTATGTTAATTATTAAATTATAATTCAATCCTTGGTCACACTGGCCATACTTCAAGTGATCAGTAGCTCTGTAAGGCTAGATCATGGCTACAATATCATAAGTGCTGATACAGAATATTTCCATCACTGCAGAAAGTTCTGTTGGGTAGCACTAGTCTAGAAGATGTTCTATAGCCTCAGGAATTCAGAGATTTCTAGGAATAATCATATTGGTGGTAGTAGTCAGCCCCCTCCCGCCCCCCCCCCACCTCGCCCTCCAACTCAGCTGTCACCTTCCCTTCTTCCACATAGACACAGATCAGAGGTGGGTTGATTTCTCAGTTCCTAAAATAGACTTAGTGACCCAAGGAACTATAGACAATATTAGTATTGCTAGTGTATTATAGAAATTTGTATTGTGTTGATCTGATACTCAAAGTACACCCTTTCCTCTATGTTGTCAAGAAATATAGGCCCCAACTTGCTCTGTGATGAAAAGAGCAGGACTTTTTGGACTCAGAGAGGCCTGAGTTTGAATGCTACCGTGTGTGATTTTGGATCAGTCTCTTAATTTTCCAGAATGTCATTTTCCTCATCTGTTAACATGCTTGCTTCATAGAGTGAGGATTAAATGAGATAGGTAATGATGTGTAATTACTTTACATAATGCCTTGCACATGTCAGATGCTCCCTTTCCTCTTCATTCCTCTTAATGTCCCAAAAGACATCTAATAATGCAGATTTATTCACTTAACACTTTCATTCATAAATTCACTGGAAAATATTTATTGAGCATTTACTATATGCAAAGTGCTAGGAAAATAACAGTTAACCAAAACAGATAAGACTCCCTGCCATGACGGAGCTTATATTTTCCTAATGGGGGACAGACAGTAAATAATATAAGTAAGTAACATTATATAATGTATCAGAGAATGATAATGCTAAGGAAAAAAACAAAACAGGGAAGAAGGATATGAAGTATGTTGGGTGGTGGTCTGCAATTTTTTAGAAAAGGTGGACAGGTGACAGATAAAGACTTGGAGGAAGGGAATTAGCAAGTGAGCCATGTATCTGGGGGCAAGAACGTTTCAGGCAGGGGGAATAGTGACCACAAAAATCCTTACGTAAGAAATCAGGCCTGACATTTTTCCAGGAACGTCAGGGAGACAAGTATGGCTCAGGAAAGGAGGAGGAGGAGAAGTTAGAAAGATTAGGGGAGTGAGGGAGGGAATAAGGAATCTTAAGGATGTTGTCTTTTTATACTAGAGAAAATATCAGTGGAAGATTTTGAGTAGAGCATTGACATGATCTAATAACTTCACTATTAAATAAGAATACACTGAAGGTGTACTCTTTCATCGTGTTGTGTGGGCTTCTCATTGCAGTGGCTTCTCTTGTTGCGGAGCATGGGCTCCAGGTGCATGGGCTTCAGTAGTTGTGGCTCATGGGCTTAGTTGCTCTGCGGTATGTGGGATTTTCGGGACCAGGGCTCGATCCCGTGTCCCCTGCATTGGCAGGCAGATTCTTAACCACTGTGCCACCAGCGAAGTCCCAATAAAAATATTTTGGTTAGCCTGAATATATAAACTTTTTAAAGCTTGTATATGAAATAGTCATTAAGTTTAGCTTGTTAAGTTATACATACATATTTTAAGTTAGATAATATAAACTGTTACTTTAGAAATATTGCTTTTTAAAAATACTCATTTAGTGAAACGTTATTCAAACCTTTCACATGCATTTTAAATGTTCGTGTCTTCCTCATTACTGGAAATAGTCTCTCAGTTTTCCAGTGCACGTGATCTTAATTTTTGCTTAAGTGATTTGAGATAGAGTGCTTAAAAAATCTGGATATGGTACTTTTTCTGGGAATTTTAATCTCAAGCCACAAGAACTCATTTGCTATTCATGATCTTTACAATGAAACCCTTTCAAGTAATCTTTAATGGGCTTATTTATAATGACATCTAAAGTTTTAACTGTGAGCTAATACCTGCCCCCCCCGCCCCGCTAAATAAATATGAAATCTGTTGAATTTCTGCCATTCTTTTTAACTGACTCCATTTGGTAACCTGTTTTCAGTGTCCAAAACCAGTATTGTCTGAAGTTGTTTTAGGCTCTGTGTCTTTTCTAAAGAGTTTTTTTTCTTCAAAAATAAAATACTGTAAAGACTCAACTATAGGGCAGTTTCCTCTTTTCTTTGGGATAGTTTTGGGAAAAGAATTTTGCCCTATATTCAGTGTCATCATCTAAAATTGATCAAAGTATTACAAGTGAGCTAGTGAGTAAGGTGAAGGAGGTGATTGAAGTGGAATGGAGAGTCTAGTACAATGCTGTTCAACGCAGAAGCTACTAACCCCATGTAGGTATTTAAGTTTAAATGAATAATTTAATAATTATGTTAATTATTAAATTATAATTCAATCCTTGGTCACACTGGCCATACTTCAAGTGATCAGTAGCTCTGTAAGGCTAGATCATGGCTACAATATCATAAGTGCTGATACAGAATATTTCCATCACTGCAGAAAGTTCTGTTGGGTAGCACTAGTCTAGAAGATGTTCTATAGCCTCAGGAATTCAGAGATTTCTAGGAATAATCATATTGGTGGTAGTAGTCAGCCCCCCCCCGCCCCCCCCCCACCTCGCCCTCCAACTCAGCTGTCACCTTCCCTTCTTCCACATAGACACAGATCAGAGGTGGGTTGATTTCTCAGTTCCTAAAATAGACTTAGTGACCCAAGGAACTATAGACAATATTAGTATTGCTAGTGTATTATAGAAATTTGTATTGTGTTGATCTGATACTCAAAGTACACCCTTTCCTCTATGTTGTCAAGAAATATAGGCCCCAACTTGCTCTGTGATGAAAAGAGCAGGACTTTTTGGACTCAGAGAGGCCTGAGTTTGAATGCTACCGTGTGTGATTTTGGATCAGTCTCTTAATTTTCCAGAATGTCATTTTCCTCATCTGTTAACATGCTTGCTTCATAGAGTGAGGATTAAATGAGATAGGTAATGATGTGTAATTACTTTACATAATGCCTTGCACATGTCAGATGCTCCCTTTCCTCTTCATTCCTCTTAATGTCCCAAAAGACATCTAATAATGCAGATTTATTCACTTAACACTTTCATTCATAAATTCACTGGAAAATATTTATTGAGCATTTACTATATGCAAAGTGCTAGGAAAATAACAGTTAACCAAAACAGATAAGACTCCCTGCCATGACGGAGCTTATATTTTCCTAATGGGGGACAGACAGTAAATAATATAAGTAAGTAACATTATATAATGTATCAGAGAATGATAATGCTAAGGAAAAAAACAAAACAGGGAAGAAGGATATGAAGTATGTTGGGTGGTGGTCTGCAATTTTTTAGAAAAGGTGGACAGGTGACAGATAAAGACTTGGAGGAAGGGAATTAGCAAGTGAGCCATGTATCTGGGGGCAAGAACGTTTCAGGCAGGGGGAATAGTGACCACAAAAATCCTTACGTAAGAAATCAGGCCTGACATTTTTCCAGGAACGTCAGGGAGACAAGTATGGCTCAGGAAAGGAGGAGGAGGAGAAGTTAGAAAGATTAGGGGAGTGAGGGAGGGAATAAGGAATCTTAAGGATGTTGTCTTTTTATACTAGAGAAAATATCAGTGGAAGATTTTGAGTAGAGCATTGACATGATCTAATAACTTCACTATTAAATAAGAATACACTGAAGGTGAGCAAGGGCAAAGCCGGGAAATCAACTAGGAGGCTGTTATAATAATGGAGGAGAGAGAAGATGGAGACTTGGACCAGAGTGATAGCAGTGAAATGTGATCAGAATCTGAATGTGTTTTAACATTTCAGCAATCAGAATTTGTTAATGAGTGGGGAAAGAGGGAATAGTGAGAGAAAGAGACAGTCAAGGATAACTCTGAGGTTTTTGGTTGGACCAACTGGAAGAATGGAGTTGCCATTTATTAAGCTAGTGACACTTTATATATTCTTCTTAATGCTGTATTCTTATTTCTCCTCCTGGTTTCCCAAGGTTTGGGCTGTCTTGCCCGTTTTTTATCTGCAATATCTAGCACAATTCTTTGCACAGAGTAACTGCAATCTACTTAAATGAATTAAATTGATTTTTAGATGAACATCAGGCTCAAAATAGAGGTAGCTGTATTCAGGACTGCTGGTAACCAGGAAAAGTGTTTTCCTTATGTTGCTGCTTATAATATAAAGCATATCTGGTTTGTTGGCTTTGCTCAACCAACTAAACGTCTTCCCTTGAATGCTGCAGGATGTCTACCTCCATAAAGCCTTCAAATGGCTAACCTTCAGACATTTCTGTTTCTTTTGTGTTTTAGCTTGCCAGTTGAATCTAGAAAAGGCAGATTAGTGGATTTCTCCCTTCCTCTTCCCACAGCTATTGGATAGAGCAGAAGGCAGTTATTTTATAATAGGTGGAAGAGAGAGAGGTTGTGTAGGCCTTTATGTGATGCTGACCAGAGTCTAAGTACCATCCTAAGGAAGTACTTGCCTAAGGAAGAGTAAAGAATCCAGGGAAAGAAAGTAAGTGACTGTACCAGAAACTACCTTTCTTGCATTTTGGTTTTAGTAAATGAGATCTTGGTTGTCAGTTCGTTTTGATCTTAGCTATGTGGTTCTCCCAGTTTGCTATTTGTTTTTTCATCTGTAGATATTTATTTGACAAGGGTGAGGCTCTCAGGTACCATTAGTAGTCTTAGGATCTGTCTCGTATTGCTTTGTCTTTAATTTGGTTTGCACCAGTCTTGATTCTGCATGTTAGGCTATTTTGATAGTGATATCTGCTTGGAAAGATTCAGTGAACTTTTTTTGCACTAGACTAAAAACAAATTGTGGAATGGTTATATTTCTTAAATTGTTTTGCTTTCTGTTTTCTTCCCCTGAAAAAAAAATCAAATTAGCACTTATTAAAACCAAATATTTGCTATTAGGACCTGTTACAGGATTACCAATTGGAATTCTTTTCTATTGTAAAAGTAAACAGCAAGAGTAATAAAAAGAAATTTGAGTTTAGGGTTAGTTGTAGGGGATATTAAACTACTTGCTTCTACTTTAGTCTGATCATCTTATCTCTAACTGTTAGAGTATGTTGATGATGGTAGACCATTATTTAAATAGTGAAGAGAGAGAGGAAACATCTCCAGAAATAAGTTGTCTACAATTGGTAAGTGTTATGAGTGGAAAATTTTCTATTTTTAAGTAGTGTCCTTTCCTTGCCTTCAAAATTTTGTGATTAAAAACTATTTGTGATTTCAAACAAGGGTAGATCTCAGTATGACAACAGTTACAATAAAAGCAGCTCACCTTTATTGGGTATGTTACTGTGTATTGAACACCATTTAAGCATTTTATATATGTTAACAAGTTTCATAAAAACCCAGTGTGCAAGTACTGTTATCACCCTGCATTTTACTGATGAGAGAACTGAGGCAGAGAGACGTTAAGTGACTTTCTAAAGATTATGCAACTAGTAAATGATGGGGCTGGGATATACAGCTTTCTGGCTCAAGAGCCCTCACTTAGCATATTTAACAACATGTGAGTGAGTTTATGAAGAACCTATGCCTTTAGACATTAAGTAACTTCCAAAATAATAAAGGGTTCAGGGGGAAATAATAGATTCTGTATGTAATGGCAGACTAACAGACTTTATATGGGTCTCTAAAATGTGTGCTATAAACTCTCTATAGTTGTTCTCAAACTTCGTTGTACATCAGAATCACTTGAGGAGTTTGTGTGTTGTGGGGGAAGATTTCTGGGCCTCATTTCAGACCATCTGAATTTGGATCATTGGGAGCAGGACTTTATATATCTGGATTTCTAGCCCAGCGTGAGGCAGATATTTATGCACCACTAATGTACAGCACATAACAAAACTGATTAAAACAAAAACACCATGTAACGGGGATGGATAATTATGGTGGCTAACATTTGCAGAGTACTTTTCTTGTATTATCTCATTTAATCCTTATAACAGCCATATGAAATAAGTTGGTATTATTACCTCCACTTTATAGATGGGAAACTAAATCTTAGAGTAGTCAAGTTAACATGACGAAAGTCACACAGGTAATATATATATAGTAGAACCGGGATTTGAAAACAGACTTAAACTACAGAACATAGAAATTCCCTTAATTGATCTAGTTAAATTATAGTAGATCATAGGTCATAGAGAACTAAATACTGAATATGAATTGTTGCTGTAGTTTTTTTCTTTGCTTAAAAACAAAGATATAAAATTAATATATAGGGACTTCCCTGGTGGTCCAGTGGTTAGGACTTCATGCTTCCAGTGCAGGGTGCCCAGGTTCGATCCCTGGTCTGGGAACTAAGATCCCACATGCCACACGGCCAAAAAATAAATAACTAAATAAAATAAAAATAAAATAAAATGAATATATAAAAATTAGCATTTGCATGCCATCTGCCTTTTATCTGTTTTCTATTAATGGCAATAAATTATCATACCTGGTGGATTCTCTAAGGCCAACATTTAAGTATTAACAACTTGGTTGATGCATATATGTAACTGTAACTGAGGTTTGTATTGAAGTTCAGGTGCCCATATATATCTCCTTCTACTTCTCTGATACTTCTGTTTAATATTTTCTCTGATTTTTCCTACATGCTACATAAATGTTGGCATTCCAAAGGTTCCATCAGTGAAGGCTTTCCTTTGTTCACGCTACCTCTCATTTTGGGTAAACTCAGTCCACGCCTAAGACTTTTGCAAATACTTTTAAAAAACACTATTGAGATATAAGACACATAATATATACCATCTTAACCACTTTTAAGTATGCAGTTCAATAGCGTTAAATATATATACATTGTTGAGAAACAGATCTCTAGAACTTTTTCATTGTGCAAAACTGAAACTCTGTACCCATTAAACTATAAGCCCCCCTCTGACCCCCAGCTCTTGGTAACCACCATTCTATGTACTTTCAGTTTCCATGAATTTGATCACTCTAGGTACCTTATATAAGTGGAATCATACAGTATTTGTTATTTTTTGGCTGGCTTATTTCACTTAGCACAGTGTTCTCACAGTTTATCCATACAGTAGCCCGTGACAATATTTCCTTCCTTTTTAAGGCTGCATAATATTCCACTGTTTATATGTACCACTTTTGTTTAAATCCATTACCATTGCTGGACATTTGGGTTGCTTCTACCTCTTAGTTATTGTGAATAATGTTGCTGTGAACATAAGTATACAAATATCTTTTTTGAGACCCTGATTTCAATTATTTTAGATTATAACTAGAAGTGAGATTGCTAGATCATTTGGTAGTTCTGTTTTTCCCCAAATATGTTTAAAGTGAATGACTCATGACTCCAAACTCTGTATCTCGAACTCACACATTTTAAGATTCTTAACAATCTGTTGGACATCCCTGTGTGAATGTCCCATGTGTACTTTAAAATCAACATGCCTAGAACTGGAAGGCTCAAACCTCCCTATCCTCCCCAGCCTGTTCCTTTGCTCATGTTCTATGGCATTTTCATTTATTCACTTGTGTATTCAGTGTATACTAACTCACACCACCTAGGTACTAGGCCCTTTTGTTTATGATGAGGGCACATCGGTGAACAAAATAAAGTTATTTGGAGCTTATATTCTGGTCAGGGAAGACAGATAACAAACAAGGAGACAGTAGGGTTAAGGAAAGCCTCTCTGAGATGACCGTTGAGTAGAAACCTGACTGAAGTGAGGGAGTGAGGTATGTGGATATCTAAAGGAATAGCATTCCAGACAAAGGGAAGAATAAGTTAAGGAGTT
This sequence comes from Lipotes vexillifer, assembly GCF_000442215.2. Taxonomy (NCBI): domain Eukaryota; kingdom Metazoa; phylum Chordata; class Mammalia; order Artiodactyla; family Lipotidae; genus Lipotes; species Lipotes vexillifer. The sequence goes on from NW_006786891.1 coordinate 1,789,380, forward strand.
TAATGTGGGAGCATGCTTGGCTTGTGCAGGAAATTGTAAGGAAACCAGAACAACTCAGCGGGGTTAGTAGAAGATGATGTCAGAGAGAGAGAGAGAGAGAGAGAGAGAGAGAGAGAGAGAGAGAGCGAGCTGGAGCCAGAATATGTAGTCTTATAAGGTCAGAATAAGGACTTTGACTTCGATTCTGATGATATGGGAAGGCATAAGAGTATTTTGAGTAGGAAAAGGGTTTTATTTGGCTTGACATTTATAAGCATCATGCTGGCTGCTATGTGAATAGGCAGCAAGTGTGTGGGGCAAGGATGTTTGGAGACTATTGGAATACTACTCCAGAGGAAAGTTGATGATTTAGACCAGGGTGGAAGCAGAGAAGGTTGGTGAGATTCTACATTTTGGACATAGAATAAAGAATTCCTCATAGATTGGATGTGGAGTATGTGAGAAAGAAAAGAATTGAGGATGACTACATGATTTTTGACTTGAGCAATGGAATCATTAGAATTGCATGCCATTTTTAATGATTGAGAGGACTGGGGCAGGAGCAGTCACCCAAGTCAGAAGCCTGGACATCATTTCCAGCATTTTTTCCCTTTTCAATTCACACCTCGCAGTGCTACCCAAATGATTTTCCTAAAAGGCAAATTTGAGTTGCAGCAGTTGCCTCCCCATTATCTTCAGATTAAGTAAAACTTTTAATGCCTTAATCCTGCCTCTCATAATCTAACTCTTACTTAATTTTCCAGCCGGCCTCTCACTGCTTCCTGATGCAAACCATTGCTGAAGCCACACAGAACTACTTTTAGCTTCCTGGGTAGATTCATACAGTGCACTTAAAAAAAAAATCTCTTCCTGAATGCTCTCAGTCAAATTTCTTTTCCGTAGAAGAGCCTTGTTTTAATACTTGATTCAAATATCATCCATTCTTCCCAGCTTTTCTCCGAACATTCACATTACTTCCACTTTTTTGCCTTTAGAGTATCTTATATATTTCTCTATTGAAGTCCATAATAAATGGAGGAAAGAGTCATCAGCTTTGGAGTCACACAGTAGAGTACTTGAGAAAAATTTAGAGAAGAGTATCATAGTGATTAATGTATTTGGAAAATAGGAATTTGAAGGTACATTTAGAAAAATTTAAATATAGTAGATTGTTAGAAATGGTCTGTTACAGATATGAAAAATTAAATAATTATTTATGAAAAATGATTTTCCTTTCTGCCCAGAAAGAAAGAGGGGGAAATGGTATTAAGCATCTTTTGGGGGCCTCATTGGCTTCCAGCCATAATCTCATGGTCTTTCTTTAGTGTGGACACTTAAATTTATTGTTTCTTTGCCCCGTCACATCTGTAGCTGGGGAAATTTTCATCCTAAAATAGATCTCTTTCTCATAGCTCACTTCATTAACATCATGTTAATGAGGTTTGTGAAGTAATAGAGATTTATATTGGTCTGTCCTGGTTCCTGGCACAGAGCTTCTAAAACCCTTGTAATTTCCTAAGTGATAAGAGTAGCATTTTTTGTTTTAATATTTGGTCTTTGACCCTGGTTCCTGACAAAGAGCTCCCAGATCCCTTGGAACTTCCTGGGTGATAGGTGTGTCTTTTGTTTTAATGAGGAGACTCTTGGGCTTATGAATAACTTCAGGAAAGGGGCCAGTCAGAAAAGGGCCACCAGAAAGACCAAGCCATGATTAGAAGCTTGGAAATTTCAGTTCCACCTCCTATCCTCTAGGAAGGGGAGGGGGCTGGAGATTGAGTTAATGATCGATCATGCCTACATGTTGAAGCATTTGTAAAAATACCAGTAGTACAGGTTGGGGGAACTTCTGGGCTGGTGAACACATAGGAGGGTGGCATGCCTGGAGAGAGCATGAAGCTCCGTGCCCCTTCCCACATACCTCGCCCTATTCATCTCTTCCATCTGGCTGCTCTTGAGTTATATCCTTTTATAATAAGCTGATAATCTAGTAAGTAAAATGTTTTCCTGAGTTCTATGAGCCAGTCTAGCAAATTAATCGAATTGGGGAGAGGGTTGTGGAAATCTCCGATTTATAGCTGGTTGGTCAGAAGCACAGGTGACAGCCTGAATTTGCAATTAGCATCTGAAGTAGGAACTGTCTTGTGGGACTGAGCCCTTAACTTGTGGGATCTGATTCTATCTCTAGGAAGATAGTGTCAGAATTGAGTTAAGTTACAAGGACACCTACCTGGTGTTACAGAATTGCTTGATGTGTGGAAAACCCACACATATGGTGTCAGAAATGAAGTAGAGTTGTAGTAGACTGTGGAGCGTTCTTTCCCCGTACAAGGTCAAAGGTGAAAATTCCACAATTCACAGCTGTAAGATGATGGTCTCTTTCAGAATTTCTCATTGACCCAATTTATGGTAAAAACATGAGAGGAGGATGATTCTGTCTTATTCACAACTGTTTTTTCCTCAGTACTTAGAATAGTTCCAGGTTAGTAATTAAATATTTGTTGAATGGGTTATAATGGTAGAATGAATGAATGAATGCAGTATTCGAATGCATGAATAAGATGAATGATTGCTGTGTCAGTACAACACAATGAAAAGTCATTGAGAAAAAGGTGGTGTGAGTCAGTTAAATTTTCTTGGAGAAAATGATTCAAGTCTGGGTCTTGAGCTCTACTAGTCCACAGTAGGCATTCCTTCCTTTGTGATCCCATACTGTTTCTCATGCTGGATTGAAATTGTTTCTGTAACTGTTCAACCTGGGAGGAATGTGTCTTGTCATCCTTGTATTCCCTCCAGTGTCTAAAACACTGCCTTGATTATGGAGAAGAGAAAGCCTGGATTTTGTTGGAAGAATTCACTTGATGGCAAGATCAGAGTTGTAAATGCTAAAATACTAGTACTTTGTGGGTTTGACACCTATTATTTAGATATTTTGAAAATACTTGAAATCTGACATACCATAGAGTAATGATTTCAAATTAAACAAAAGTGCACTAATTTAGAAAGCATTTTTCTATACTTTAAATATTTTCAAGAGATAGAAACAATGCTAATATTATAATCATAATTATTCTGGTTCACAGGCTTTCTAAACATGTGGAACATGCGGAGCTGCCTATACTATTCTTTCTGGTAATAATATATATATATATATGATTATATATAATGAAAATGTATTTATCATTTCTATTTTTATAAATTTTAAAATTTAACAGGTTTTCTTTTTCTACTTGTTTATAAATTCTTATATTTGAAATGTATTAAGTGTTTAGTTTCACTGATTTGCGATCAGTAATTAATTTAGAGATTGACCAGCTGAGGAGACTGCTATAAGAATTACGTTAATGATAATGCTATGACATAATTGTTGAAGACTGGAAAAATGGTGGTCTGTGTATTGTATTGAGTTTGTCATGTAACCTCATCTAATCTCGGTTTATCAGTCTTTGAATACAAAGTAGAATTTGGGAGGGAGGATAGGAAGCAGGGTTTATTGGAAGGTTGCTGAGAAGCTCACACATTTGAAAGAAAGCTTGAACAACCAAACCAAGTCTTAGGAAAACCAGTAAACCGAGTTGCTCTGTCAGAAACTTATCACTGAGCACCGTTGTCAGGACACATCTTCAACTAGTTAGTCACTCGTTCAAGAGCCACATTCCCAGGGGAGCCTGATTGGTCTAGATTGAGTCACCATGATTAATATATTTTCAGTATCTCATGGGATGAGGCAGGAGTAGTAGTTCTCCGAAAGAAACACATGATCTGTATCAAAAGGAAAGAGGGAAGTGATGATGGGCTGGTACAAACCACAGATGGGGCACAATAATAGCTAATGGGACAATATATGCATCTGAGATTGCATTTTTCTAGTGTTTCATGAAACTGAATTAAACCGGAGTTTTAATGTTATTTTGTTAAATCAACTTTGTCAATGACTAATTTATATATGTATACAGATTTTAATTGTATACAACTCTGAGTTTTGATAAATGTACACATTGTGTATGTATACATTGTGTATCCAGTTCCCCTCCCTTCAAGATTTCCATCATATTAGAAAATTTGTTCTCTTTTCCTGTCAGTAACCCTCAACGGTGCTGCAGGGAATCATTGGTCTGATTTATATTGCCACATTTTGGTAGTTTTGTCTGTTCTAAAACTTCATATAAATGGAATCATATACTATGCAATCTTTTGTGTCTGGCATTGTTTACTCAACATAATATTTGAGGTTTATCCATATTGTTGCATGTATCAGAAGTTCATTTTTATTATTGAATAGCAGTCCTTTGTGTGAGTATGCCACAGTCTTGTTTATTCATTGGTTGATGGATATTTTGGTTGTATCTAGTGTTTTGGTATTATGAATAAAGTGGCTATGAATATTTGTATACTAGTCTTTGGTGTTTTTATTTGGCGTTTTTATTTCTCTTGGGTAAATTCCTCAGAGTTGAAGTGTGGTACTATATGTTAAGTGTTTGTTTAACTTTATATAAAACCGTCAAACTGTTTCCAAAGTAGTTGTGCCATTTTACGTTCCCATCAGCAGTGTGTGAGAGTTCTAGTCCTCCAAATCCTCACCATCATTTGGTGGTGCTAGTCTTTTTAATTTCAGCCATTTTAGTGTGTTTGAAGTGGATTTCTTTGTGGTTCTCTTTTTAAAAATTAACTTTATTGATAATAAAGTGAACCCATTTTAGGTGTACAATTTGATGAGTTTCAACAGACGTAAATACCTACATTACTACCACCACCACAGTCATTATCCCTAAATTTCCCTATTGTCCCTTCCGTATCATTCCCCACTAACCTAAGGAATCCTCTATCTGCCTTCTTTAACTAGAGATTAAAATGGTCTTTCCTAGAGTTTCACATACCCAAAATCATATAGTATTTTCTCGTGTCTGACTTCATTCATTTAGCATAATGTTTTTGAGATGTACCCATGTAGTTGAATGTATCTGTAGTATGTTCCTTTTTATTGCTGAGTAGTGTTCCATTGCACCCAGACACTGTGGTACACCCAAAACAACATTTACCTGTTGTTGGGCATTTGGGCTGCTTCTAGTTATTGGGTATTGTGATTAAAGCTGCCATGAATATTAGTATACAAGTCTTTGGGGAATATGTTTTTATTTCTTTTAGATAAATACTTAAAAGTAATATTGCTAGGTTATATGTTTACCTTTATATATAAAACAGTTTTGAAAATGATTGTACAATATATGAGACTTCCTGTTGTTCAATGTTATTGCCAAAACTTGTATCATCCTATTTAATTTTAGCCATTTTAATAGGTATGTGGTGGTCTCTTATCATGGTTTTAATTTGCATTTCTATGATGACTATTTAATGTGAACAGCTTTTTATATGCTTATTGGCTATTCATATATCTTTCTTTGAGAAGTTTCTGTTCAAATCTTTTGCCCATTTTCTTACTGACTTGTCATCTTATTCATTTATAAGAATTCTTTTTATATTCTGAATATAAATCCCTCTTGGACATTTATACATAGCAAATACTTTTTACCTTTTCATTTTCTTAGAGGTATCTTTCAAAGAGCAAATTTTGAAATTCATCATTTTTTTCTTTCATCTTTTGCCTACCCAGTGTTGTCACGATTTCTCACTGTGTTTTCTTGGTGTCCTCATTTGTAAAATGAGGGGGTAATATGAGAGTTAAATGATCTAATATGAGTAAAGCACCTAGAGAATCATAGCACCTAGTAAAAACTATATAATGTTAGCTACCTTTATTGTTACTACAACTCCTTTACTCAGAAGTTATCACTGAAGTTTTTGGATGCTGTCTGTACATCCCTGTCTCATCTCCCTCCCCTCTCAAGAAATCTCATTGGCATTTTCTTCAGGGGTCATTTGTTTAAAAATATAAAAAGACCAAAGGCAAGATTTTCTATATGCGTAGGGGATGATTTATATTAGATGCTGTAGTTTTCAAAATTTATTTATTTAGGATGCTGTAGTTTTATAATCTACCAGTTTGCCATTTCCCTTCTCCCAAAAGGTCTGAAGCCCACCACGAGTGTCATGGTTTTCTCCTTCTGTTAAGGCTGAAGATAAGAATATTTCTCACAGCCACCTCTGATCTTGACTTCCACTATACTTTAAACATACCTCACATGTCTTCCAGTGGACTCTGAGAAATGACGATTCAGAGGGTGTTGTCAAGTTTTGCTAAAGAGAACTTAGAGGCTGGGATTCTAATTGTGGTAAATTAACTGATTAAAAATGTCATGGAAATAATTAGCATAAAAGCAATAATAGTTATACCAAAGTGGATTTTCATACTACCATAAACTAGGTCAAGGCAAGATACTGTTTTTTAAATATGTTGCAGTCTGCTGAAGATCCACTGTAGTGTGTTTGAGTCGGTCCCAGAAATAGAAATATTGTGTTTATTCTCTGGTTCTTTGGCCAAATATTTAATCATTCCCTATTATTATATTCCTGTTTATAGAATGAGGGATATAATATCTTCCTAGCCTAGAAAGAAAAATAAAAACAAATTAGCAATGGGATTATTTACATTTAGCAAATGATATGTGGTTCTTATGTGATCAGTATCATTTCTAGCCTATAATCTAGGTTTTTCTAAATCTAATCTCTTTTCTAAAGGTATCCCCTCTATCTGTGCTCTCCTGAGCCCTAGATCAGGTACCAGGCATACCCAAAGTCTAGCATGGTGCCTGGCAATGAATAGGCCTTTGGTAAGTTTGTTGAACCAAACTTTTAATTGTACCCTTTATTTCTTGAGTCTTTATTGTTTCCCTTTCCATGAATTCTCTTTGAACTCAAGAAATCACTATTCTTTAAAAAAAAAAAAAAAAAAAGGCAAACAAAAACTTATCATAGCCATTCTTCTTGTAGGTCCTATCTTTATACTTTTCATATTGTTTCAAGAATCAGTTTTACTTACTTTCTTATTTCCCTTGTATTGCTTAGCCTTTTATGATATAGTTTTTGCTAAAACTGTTTTCAAATATGTCTCACAGTCTCTTCTTAGGCCTCATTATATTAGACTATTTTCACATTTTTTATTTTGTCTAATCCCTCCTTATAGTACCTTCATTGCCTCTCTGTGACATATTCCTGGTCCTTCCCCTCCTATCTAACCCTTCCATTTTTGTTGTTTTGTTTTGTTTTTAGCTTTCTCTTCTCTTTTTTTTACATATATGAATTCCCCAAGATTCTTTGTCTCACTTTTCTTCACCAGAGAGTAAAGGGGGGGAGGGAATTAAAGTATTTCTAGGGCTTCAAATAAGCAGGTGTTTTACTTAATCTAGCCCTGATTTTTAAAATTACTTTTTTGTCTCCTTTTGGATATTACCTGAACTTCTCATAGTAAAATTAATTGTTGAATGGATTTTTTTCCATGCTAGAAGACATGCTATGTTATGTCCATTAGTATATCTGGTACATAGTTGGCAATTACAGTCATTCCTCGGTATCTGTGAGGGATCTCTTCCAGGTGCCCCTGGGGATACCAAAATCCACAGATGCTCAAGCTCAAGTCTCTGAGTGGTTCTGCATCCTCGGATTTAGCTAACTGTGGATTGTGTTGTACTGTCGAATGTATTTATTGAAAACAACAACAAACCGAGTATTAGCGGACCTGTGTGCGGTTCAAACCTGTGTAGTTCAAGGGTCAAAAGGGTCAACTGCAGTACATATTTGTGAAGTCAACAAATGATATCCTACTATTACCTCAAAGTTAACATTGTTCAAAGTTGAATTCATCTGAAATTTTCCTTTGCTTCTACATCTACCCATTATTTAGTGTCCATATCAAATGCTGCCCCTTTTCTGAAACTTTCCTTAATCCTCACAGTCAAAACACACTCTCCCTATCCTATATTTCTTTAGCAAATCATACTTTTATTGTATCTTCATTCTGAATTACATTTTACTTATTTATGTACAGAGTTTATTATGTACGTAAGGTTGAGGTCAGGGATTAACATTCTATCCAAAAGCAAATACATTATTTAAAATAATATAAGATCTTAGAAGAGGAAAAGCGTTGAAAGTGAAGGCGTGGGGACTTCCCTGGTGGTCCAGTGGGTAAGACTATGTGCTCCCAATGCAGGGTGGCCGGGTTCAATCCCTGGTCGGGGTACTAGATCCCACATGCATGCCGCAACTAAGAGTGCACGTGCTGCAACTAAGGAGTCCACAACTAAGAGTCTGCATGTCACAACTAAGACATGGCACAGCCAAAATAAATAAGTAAATAAATATTTAAAAAAGAAAGTGGAGGTGTGTTGTGGTACCTTCTGAATAGTATTGCCCCCTTCCCTATCTTGCTACTTTTCATTTACCCTTCAGTCTTAGTTGAGACATTATTTCATCCAGGAAGCTTTCTGTGAGCCTTAAGCAAGTCTCCACTGTGCTGCTTTTCTTTGTACTCCTCTAGCATCATTCATTTAGCAAATGATTACTGAGTGCCTTTTATGTACTGGCATTGTGCCAGGCAGCGGGAATAAAGTGGTGAACAAAATTGATATCATCTCTTCCATCATGGAGCCTACAGTCTAGTGAGAAAGACAGACATAAAACAAATAATCACCAAATAAGTAATTATCAATTGCTATGAAGAAAAAGTACAGGATTCTTTGTGAGAGTAAACCTATGCGGGGCGGGGGAGGGGGGTGTTGTTCGGAGAAGAATTTTTGGAAAAAGTATATCTAACAAAAACATCAATTATGATGATTGAGATTCAGCCAGACAAAGAATAGGGAAAAGGGCATTCCATGCAGATACAGTATCTTAAAAGGCCCTAAGAAGTAAACAAAAAATTTGATGCCTTTAAGGAACAAAAAGGCAGGGCCATTTTGGCTGTAAATGTAGTATTTACTCATACAGATGAGGAAACTGAGGCTCAGGGAGGTTCAGTGAGTATAGAATATATACTAAGGTCATCAAAGTAATAAATGGGAGAATCTAGATTCAAATTTTGGACTTTATAAATTCTTAGTGTTCTTTCCATTATACCTTGGCATTCCCTAGTGAAAATTTGAACAAAATCTTTCCAAACTCTGATATTTTGTTTCTTTTCCAACATCATAGAATATTCTCTGACCATTTTCTATTTTTTAACAAAGAGGATATTTGTATGTGGACCCATTGCTGTCAACAGAAAAGGGATAATTGACCTGGCACCAGGCAGGGATGCTTCTATTGAATTTGTCGCTTTGAAAACTGATTTTAGCATTTCCTTGACTCTAAGGATTTATGAGCCTCCAGAGTTGTCAGGGTTCTATGGTATCCACTGTCTCTAATAATCTGTGGATTTCTTTGATTTTTGCCAGTGGAGTGTTAAAACTTTCAAAATTCATAGCAAGTGTCTTACACTCTACGTTGTTTCCATTCAACAGTATAACTTTGTAAACTTGACCTACCTCTGGCAAATATTTAAGTTAATGTTTCACAAAATACACAAACTCCTTTTTGCAGTTGATCTCCATACAGCTGATAAAACATCCAAGTGTTAGCTTCCCCCCCCTCCCATTTTGATGTGGATGTGGATGGGAAAGGGGAGGGAAGAAGTTGTTAGGATGCAAAGGCAAAGTTGGAAGAGTCATTTTTTTCCTCCAGAGAATCTTCTCTATTACCCTGTAATGACATACCCACAATCCAGGATGTAACAGCCTGTTTGCTTAGTAGCCTTCAAAAATGTCCAAATCATGGCAAATGTGTTTACCTATGTTCTAGGTAATTGGTGACTTGTTAGCTTAGAGACCAATTTCAGGAATGTTTTATATAAGGAGACTCCCCCAGGGATGCTCCTGCTCCTTTTGTAACCTGATGTAATTGTGGTGTGTTTGTTTATCAAAGACCTTTTGATACATTTTTTTCCTTCTAAGTATTCTTTTCTATAAGAATAATGATTGTAACACAACACAATGAATTTAATTCCTGAGCTAATTTTAAAATTCTTATTGGCATTTTTCATTTGTGATTTTATATCTTGCTCCTCTCAATCTGAGGAAGGAAATAATGTTAAAAGATTACTTTAAGGTACTGAGTTTACTTGTTCTAACACCCTTAAACTTTGGTTTTGTGGGTGTTTTGCTTGAATGAGGACTGTGGAATTAAGCTTTTTATGACTCAAGGTTTGGGGATATTAGATGCCAAATGTATGTTTTTTAAATTATCTAAAACACAGTTTTATTATAGCGAGGGAGAAAAACGTTTAATGGAGAATATTTTTTATCACTAAGGAAACACTTATTATTTTGTTTAAATTTTCAAAGTATACTTATTTTCCTTTACAGTGTTTTCCACCCTACTCCACTCCACCCCTGAGCATTTTTCTGTTTCTTTAAATGTCTTCTCTGTTTTTTGTTTGCAGGCAGCTATCAATGGTGTAATACCCCAAGAAAATGGCATTCTGAGAAGGTATGTTGTAAGGTACTTAGTAGTAAAATGAGAATTTGGCAAAGCAAAAAAGACAGTTGTTAATTTTTTTGGTTTCACTTTTTTGATAGAGCATTTTGTGATGATCTTTGATGTATAAGTTCATTAATACAGTTATTCTTCTTTCAGACATTTTTATTAGTCATATTAATTTCCTAAAGTCTCCAGTGTCTAACTGTATAATGTTATTTCAGATTGGTTGATACCACTTTTAAATGTGATTTTATTTTATTTTTAAGGAAACTTTTCAAGGTCATCTTCTAATTCATAAGATGGAAGGAACTGAATCCTTTAAACTGTTAGTAGTGAGAAAATGAGACATGTCTCAGTAACTCCAGAGCATGGTTATCATCTAACTATACAGGCTTTATCTCCAACCTTACTGATTCTTTTTTTTTTCTCCCTTTGGTTTCTAAGTTAAATTTATGTTAATTTGCAACAATTTGAGTAAGTCCTTAATAATGAAACTTCCCAGAGCACTGAGCTGTTTTACCTGAAGTATACAGTGTTAATATGTGGAATAGTCTTCCTGGTTTTGTGTCATTGCCAGAGGTAAAATTGGAAGATGATGCCAAGAGAACTATAGTAGTTACCAAATAATTCCTTAAATTAAAAATAAATTCATAACTTTTCTTAAAATTGGAGACTGGTTCTAGATTAAAAGAGCACATTATAAAGTCATAGGAGGTAAAACCATTCTCCCTTAGAAGTGTGGTTTTAATTACTTGATATGACCCCCTCCGCCGTCCCCCCCCACCCCCGACCGCAGTTCAAACTTTGGCTTGAATTTTGGTGGCTGGGATTTCTAAGTCACTGAAGCATGATCTGCTAAGTGCAGATGAGGCAAACAGAAACAGCAGACTACGAATGAGGTTGTTTTGGAAAGGAAGAAAAGTGCTGTTGCAAAAACATCAAAAAATTTACCATGAACTGCAAAATGTGCTGTACTGTATAGGAAACTGTGTATATTTAGAAAGGAAGAAAAATTCTGTTTGGTACCTATACCACCCTTAGTGATTAATGGTTTTTAGGTGAAAGCAATGATAAACAGACCTATTCTCCACTTTTTCTTTTTTGAAAACTGTCAGAATTTCATCCAGAGTAAATGTGGCTGATTTCAGAGTCTGTACCAAATTTTTCTGTGTTGGTTTGTTCGGGGTTTTTTTTTTTTTTTTTTTTTTTTTTTTTTTTTAAACATTTATTTTACTTGATATGACCCCCTCCGCCGTCCCCCCCCACCCCCGACCGCAGTTCAAACTTTGGCTTGAATTTTGGTGGCTGGGATTTCTAAGTCACTGAAGCATGATCTGCTAAGTGCAGATGAGGCAAACAGAAACAGCAGACTACGAATGAGGTTGTTTTGGAAAGGAAGAAAAGTGCTGTTGCAAAAACATCAAAAAATTTACCATGAACTGCAAAATGTGCTGTACTGTATAGGAAACTGTGTATATTTAGAAAGGAAGAAAAATTCTGTTTGGTACCTATACCACCCTTAGTGATTAATGGTTTTTAGGTGAAAGCAATGATAAACAGACCTATTCTCCACTTTTTCTTTTTTGAAAACTGTCAGAATTTCATCCAGAGTAAATGTGGCTGATTTCAGAGTCTGTACCAAATTTTTCTGTGTTGGTTTTTTGGGGGTTTTTTTTTTTTTTTTTTTTTTTTTTGGTTCAGAAGCATTCAATTCTATTGAAGCCCTTGTCTAGAAAGCAAACCAGATGATTACAGAAACTTCCTTCAAGATTATTTTTTTCCTTGGTTTAGAAGGTTTTAGACTGCTAAATATGGCTCCAGTTTATTCTTGAGTAAATGTTATTCCACTTTTTGTGCCAAAATTTTTGCTTGCTAAACCGTTGTGGATTCAGCTGCTAGGTTCTGAGTACATAATTGGATATATCTTACAATTAATAGTATTTGCTATGGGTGAACTGTAGAAATTCCCTCATCCCTGGAAACATCCCATCTCTCCTGTCACAGAAGATACTTTCTGGTTAATATATTTTATAGCTAGAGATTCAGTACGGAATTGATTTCTAATAAGGTTACTATGATATTTGGGGTTTAACTTTCATCAGAGTGGATTTTTGTTTGTTTTGTTTGCTTGTTAAAGGAATGAATCATATGTCCACAAAAGAAAGTAATAGTTTTCAACTATTTCCTTCCTAACTTTGTTCTTTAGTTTTGAAATCACTGTGGATTTGACAGAACTGAAAATTACTCTTGTATGTCTACTGACCAGAGGAAAGGAAAGAGGGCTCTTTGTACTTTCTCATAGATTTAACACTGAAAGTGAAAGACACAATGCTAGGAATGGTATATGTAGGCAGTTTAAAAGGATCTTTGTTTTGTGTGTTTGATATTTGTAGTAAGTTGATTATAGTACGTGAAAACAACTAACTCTTAATTTGTCAGTTTATACCTTAGCAGAGAAAAGAGCTACCAAAAAGAGTTATTTTTTTTAAATATGAATTATTTTTGGAGGGAGAAGAACCTAATTTCTGCACTTTATAGCTTTTCTTGAAATCAGATGTTTATGTGAATTCAAAAGTGGGAATTTGTTTTTTTAACGTGCCCATAAGTTCAAGGCAAAGAAACTAACTTTTTTAAATACTTAAGGCACTGTGCTAAGTATTTGATATAGTTTTCTATATTAATGCCCATTAAAACCCATAAGAAATAAATGCTTATATTTCATAGATTAGGAAATTCAAGATTAGAGAATTTATAGATTCACTGAAGGCCACAAATATAGTAGTTGGTGAAGTCTGGATTTTCTCATTTTAAAAACAATGCTCTTTCTTTTACATCACTCTGTCCTCTTCAAGGTCAGTAACCCAGGCATGTCACAACTTTTAAAATTTTTTCCTTTGGGTAAAGAAGTTGAAATTTAATACACGTATGTAACATATTTCTTCCACAGCTTTGTTTTAACAGTTATTATTTTAGTTGTAAGCAAGTAAAGGCATTTTACAGGTAGAGAGAACAAGGCATGAAGTGACTTGGCTCAGATGATGCAGCATTATGTTGATGAGTCAGTAAGCAAGTCTTCTGTCTCATCTTCCAAGGCTTATTTCACTAGACAATACATTGCTAATACAGCATATTTATAAAGTGTAAAAATATGCAGTCATAATCTAAACCATTCATTTAGTCATAAGTAAACATCAAGTATGTATATTTACTACATCTTGTAATATTTTATTTATTCAGGATATTGTCCAGAGCCTTTAAAAAAAATATTTTTGGAGAAAGCTATTGTTAGAAAGGAGCACTAATGAATTACTTGTATTAGTAGAGAGTAGATGCTATGTTTTATAAAAATTTTATGAATTAATAGTGTAATTTTACTCATTGACTAAGTGGGTGGTATTTATCAACTCATTTATTTTATGATCCAGACAGATATACTGTATATTTCTTTGTCTATTGTTTAATTCATTGAGGAAACCTAGCGAAGACAGGTTTGTTTTCAAATCTTGAGCGTTATTATAATAGTTTTCAGAATATATAAGTGCTGAGGTTTTCTGACTTAGAAAATGTCCATTTTGGCCAGTTAGTCTTTATTTATTGTCTTTTCTGACACCCGTTTAAAAAAATCTGATCTTTTTCTAGAGACAAATTTATCTTTAAGACACATTTTTTTTGCACCTAGAGGTTTTACCATGGGATGGACTTTTAAAAATTGAAATAAACAAGTGCAGAGTTTCTGTTTACTTTGCTTTGTTCACTGTATTCCAAGGATCTGTGTGGTTTGTAGAGGAAAGTTGAGCAAGGATAAAAACACTCCTTTAGTTGAAGTTTAGATCTAAAATAGATTTCTCCATAGAGTTTGCCTTACCACCCAGTGTCTTTTTTTCTTTCTTTCTTTTAAATTATTGATTAACTTGAAAAGAATAGTGAGAAGGTCAAATTATAGGATGGTAGTCTTCATAGATGAAAAATCTTAAAAACAGTTTTTTTGAGTTAACAGTTTTGGATGCCTTTGCACTCTTTGGATATCACTGAACATTAGTCACAACTGACAAGATCTTTCATTAACTGGTAATCTCTTTTCCTCTCTCTCTGTCTCTTTTTTTTTCTTTTTTGATTGCTAGTAAAAAAAACTAATGTAAATTCATTATTTTTGTTGATCTCGAAATAGAGTAATTATAGCTAATAAGAAAAATTTCAAGAGATAGCTTTAAAAAAATCCTCTTTCTGGCTGAGAAACATACCAAAGAGTGTGCTCTGATTAGAAATATTAAACTATCTTCTAGAGTTAGGGTTTGGTAAAGGGAAAAAAAGCACCACACTAGCACCTCTTTCACAGAAGAGGGGATTTCATATAGGGAATGAGTTACACAGATATATAGTAGGTTGAAAGAGCAATAATGACTGCAGGAAACAACTGGACCATCAGGCCCACATGGGGGTGGGTTCTGCTGGTCGATGAGGAAGGGAGCCTAGGGCAGGAGGAGACTTAAAGCTGAGAAGGGTGGGCAGAGCCGGGACTGTATGGGGCAGATCCATGACACCCACTCCAGGAAGCCTGCTCTAGGACAGACCTGCCCAGAAGAGGCCCCTGTTGACCATCAAAGGGCACAAGGTTACTCCTGATACTGGAGGAAAAAAGGAAAGAGCTTGGGAGAGGTTGAAGTTAGCAGAACTTTGGAGCTCAGAGGAAGGGCCTTAGGAACTTGGCCCCAGACACATGAGAAAGAAGTCCTGCTCAGCTGATACTGGTATTTCTGACAGGATGCAGAGGCTTGTTTCGAAGTATTGAAAGAAAATAGAAGCTAACTTCGGTGGTTGATGCTGAAACAAAGTGGGTGTCATTGTTATGGTGTTGTTACTGCTAGGGTTACGTTGATAGGATCAGTGTGTAAACTGTAAGAAGAGAATTTTGTCTGTGTCTATGTGTGTACACGTGTGCTGTTACTGCCCTTGTTTCTGTTACTGATCATAAAGCCATGGTTGATATTTACCAGTTTCTTCCACTATTTATTCTGTATTCCCTCTGCCAGTGCCTCAGATAGTCAAGGTTCTCTACTTTGTGGGACATCTCAAACATTCATTCCTGAAGAGTTAGAATCCTCAGTGGACTTATCCTTTTTAAAAAATTGGTTGTAGTTTACCATTAAGTCTTTTTTTTTTTTTTTTTTTTTTTTTTTTTTTTTTT